>NC_142125.1:30470828-30818953 GCF_056152115.1 Neolamprologus brichardi
AATAAATGCAGCACATAACTTTAGATCGTAGAGGTAACAGGGAGACACCGAGTTATCAGTTAGCCGTCTTAACTATATTCTAACTCTACAATTTCCCGACTGCACTTTCCTCTTATTTCACGACACCACCCTCTAGTGGTGCAATATGGTATAGTCAGACAGGACACAACATCACTCACTAGCTTACTTTTCAAACGTGGCAAGCTTAAACGTGCTAGAGGTTGATTGCGCAGAGAATTAAAAAAATAATAATAATAAATCGCTGGCATGTGTAAAAACAGATGGATTTACGCAGGTATTTTAGTTCTGCTGAGCCAAAAAAGACAGGTCAGGATGAAGAAGGGACAGGCAAAGAAAGGCTTACCACAAAGCGGAAAAGTTACGACAAATCAGACTACGAGGCAAAAAGAAAGCGCAGTTTTTTGGTTTCATGGACAAAAGAATTTCTGTGGCTGGAATATGACAAGGTAAATAACATGATGTTCTGCCGGGTGTGTCGTGAGTTTCCCTCGATTTCTGAGTCGACAAGCGCCTTTGTTACTGGGACCAGTAATTTTAGGAAAGACCCCATCAGAACTCATGAGAAATCTCTGCATCACAAGAAATGCATTGGTGCTCAGTCAGCAGCATCTGTCCCAGAACAAACAGCAATCGCAAAAACCATACTAAAAATAAACCAAGCACAACAAGAAGTCCTGAAAAAGTTGTTTAGAACTGCGTACTACCACTGGCAAAATTTAGCAGTCTTTGCAAACTTCAGAAAGCAAATGGCCTAGATCTTGGTTCCACTTACCTCAATGACCATGCTTGCAGAGAGTTTATTGGAGCAATAGCACAAACTTCAAGAGACCAGATTGAAAAGGAAATTCAAGAGAGCAGGTTCTTATCTATTCTTGCAGATGGCAGTACAGACACTGGTATAATAGAACAGGAGCTGGTTCACGTCAGGTATGTGAGGGATAATGGTGACATATCCACATACATGATCAAATGTCAGCCAGTCAAGAGTGCAAATGCTGAGGGATTTTAGAGGCTATTGATGAAGCAGTGAACACCATGGGTATCAGAGAAGACACATGGAAAAAGAAAGTAGTTTGTGCAAATTTTGATGGTGCTGCAGTGATGATGGTGAGAAAACAGGAGTAGCTGGGAGACTGAAACAGAGGATACCCCACATCATAACAATCCACTGTGTGGCACACAAACTAGGATAGCGTGAAAGGCTGTGAGTACCTGGTGAAATTTGAAGATACACTGAAAACCATCTTTAAGATGTACTACTATTCCCCAAAGAAGCGAAGAGAGCTGACAGAAATAAGTGAACTGCTAAATGAGAAGCTGGCACATTTCAGTGGCCTGAAGAGCACACAGTGGGTTCCAAGCCGGCTGAGATGTCTAAAGGCTGTGGAAAAAAATTACACTCCCACTGTTGTTCATATGGAGAACATGGCAGAAGGAAGTGATGTCAAAGCCGAGGATGCAGCCAAGGCTAAGGAGGTGGTGCAGGAGATGAAGACTGAGAAATTTGTTCGCTTCCTGCATTTCATGTTGGACTACAGTACCATCTTATCCAAGTGCTGTACTGATTTTCAGCATGATAACCTGAACATCACACGAACAAATCAGTTAGTTGAGAGCACAACATCACGCTTACTCAGCCTAAAAACAAAACCAGGAGAATATCAGAAAACCTTGGACACAAAGTTCACAGCGAACCAGGATGGTAGCATTTGCTACTGTGGAACTCGAACATGGACAACAGATTTAAAAATCTCCATGAAAAGCCTCTCTCTTGTTTCAAGGTTTTTGACCCTTCCACTCTTCCCTACCCCAGAGAAGAACTAGCAAATTATGGGGATGAAGAGGTGGATTACCTTGTCACACATTTTGCCTGTTTGCTAGATGCAGAAGAGAAAGAGAAAATTCCACAAGAATGGATGGATCTAAAAATGTGGCTTGCAGAACGCCGGGGTCGCAAAGTAGATTGCTTGTACAGAGATCTCCTCTCTGAGAATCCAGAACACCTCTCTCATATCTTGTTGCTGGTGAAATTAATGCTGACACTTAGTCCATCAACAGCCATCTGCGAGAGAGGATTTTCTTGCATGAACCGAGTGAAGACAACACATCGTACCTCTCTACACCCTGAAACACTGAATGACTGCATGCAACTCTCCATTAATGGGGAAACACTTGAATCTTTTTGCCCTGACAAGTCGATTAGTTTCTGGATGTTTTCTGGAAAAGGTTCAAGACACCTGGATCATAAAACCCCGACAAGAACAAAGAGCAGTGAAATGGAGGGCAATGCACAGGAAGAGAAAGCTGATGAAGGAGATGCTATGCCCTCATCCGTGACTTCAGTGGAAATTTCAGATTCAGGATCTGACACAGACTAATTCATGTTCTACACAGTTCTAACAAGTTCACAGAAATTTCTGTTTAATTAGAACCAGATATTTGAGTTGATTGTAATGTTTATACAGTTGTTGTCATTTGTGTTTTAAAAATGTTTTGATTGATGTTTTGTTTCCTTTAATATATTATACAATAAAAATAATATTTTTTATTCGGGCTACTTAAATTTATTTTGGGCTACCAAAAACCAAAGAGTGCCTGCCCGAAGGGCTACCAGGGATTTTGAAATTTTGTGAGCCCTGTTGGAGTGACTGACCGATGACTGTGGAGCTGTGGACAACCTTTACTTTGTGACAAAGAAGCTAAAAACAACTAAAAACAACTAAAGTCCACAAAGCTAGATAAAGAAAAAGATCATTTGTGGTCAAGTAGTGAAAATAACAACTAAAAAAAGTTCATTTTAAGGCCACACATGTACTTTGTTATCCACTAAAAGACTAATTACAGACAACCAAGACTCTTCTTCCGAGTTTATATGTGCCGGCTGGACGAACCATTACTGATGTCCTTTTGGTTACAAGTCACTCTGGTAACTCACATCTTTCCTCTGCTGCTCATAGGGAGCCAGCGCCCACTTCAGAAAGTTACTCCTGTTCTATGTGGCATTTACCATCCTTTTAAGAAACGCACAGAGCAGTCACCAACAACAATAATAATTAATAATCAATTACTTAACACCCATTTCCACAAACAGTTAATGGATGAAACGAAGGACCAGTTTGCAGGACTGTTATTCCATTTCTTAAGGAGATGACTTTCAGATACTGTTCATCTGCTGCAGAAAGTGGACATGAAATGCAGCACAATCTCAATGAAGTGGGCACCAGCTCGACATGGTAGCTGTCACTTTGAAAGCAGCTGAAAGCACATGTGCTGCTGCAGGCTGCTCTTCCTACGCTGTGTGCATCAGCCTAAGCTGACATAACTATAACACTATTACAACCACATGACTGGTAATGACGCTATTTTCATTGTCACCGGTCTTTCATAGTGTCTGTTAAAAAAATATATGTAATGGATTTATACTGACCATGTTTTCAATTGCTGTCGAGGAAAGCTTTTAGACAGCTCTATGTACAAGTTATTCACAGTTTTCTTTTTTGTGTCATTTTAGCATCGTGAAAACTTTGAAGTTTACATTTACAGCAGAGTGTAGCCTGAAAGATTGCCAGAGGAATGTAAGTCAACGTAGCTGTGTACACTATGTAACTGGTTCTGAACTCACCTTGGAATCATAGGCCGACTGTTTGATGACCTCAGGGGCCATCCAAAAGGGGGTGCCCACAAAAGTGTTGCGTTTGATCTGGGTGTCTGTGAGCTGCCCGGCAACACCAAAATCAGCCAACTTTACTTCTCCTTGCTCAGACAGCAGAACGTTGGCAGCTGCGGAAGGAACAAGAAGGATAGCTGATGTGATCCAGCCTTGCTACTGCTTCAGACAATTCTCTTAATGCCATTTATCTACATCACCAATTTCTATAATAAAGAGGGAACGGTCAGATAGCTTTCAGAGAACTGCTGCAATGTTCATCTCAAGTCTCAAGTGAACAACATCATAATGAAAGAAACTAAGTGGGTGTCAAAACCATGATATTTGTGTTCACTCCTGAAGCCCAAACAGCTGAAACATGTGTCCTCTAATTATAGCACTCAAAGTCAGTCGGCTACCTTTGATATCCCTGTGGATCTTTTTCTCAGAGTGCAGGTACTCCAGGCCCTTGAGGATCTCTCTTAGGATCGTGGCGATCTGGGTCTCATCCAGAGCTCCAGGCTCCATCTTTGGAAAAAAACCAAACAAACAAACAAAAACTATGAGCTGTGGATTTCAGCAGAGTTGTCTTCACGGAGATGACTGCTCATTTTCTGTGAGAAACATGTACAAACCAGAAATAACGACTGAGCACACATACTACTATAGCCAGTACATTTATATCCTTTACATGGTCTTGGGTCAGGTTGACATGTCTATACAGACATGTCACAGATACAAACACACAAATAATGTTACATTATTATAATCTGAGCACAGGGAAGTCTTCCACCCTCAACATGACCAAACGTTTTAGCTGTCAGAGGACTTTAGAGTTCATATTTGTTAATTGTATTCGAACAAAGACTAATTGCAATCAGTAAACATACATGTTTTCTCTACTGTTTGAAACTGAGATGAAGACAATAACTGTTAATAGTTCTATGTCAGACTAGGTTTTAAAACCCCAAATACATCCTCAGTCAGTGTGACCTGGGGGATACCGAATGGTCCTAAAGGTGAAGACAATACAGGTTTTGTGTACAGTGATAAACAGTGATAGTGACACTTGTGTTGTTTACTACTATTGCAATACAATGTTGTTTCAGTAGATGTACATTTTGAATTATGTAGTGTGCCATCAATCCCAGCAGTTCCTGGGAAAAAACAGACTCATTTTACTGCTTCTAAGCTCCAAGCGCTGATAAAATGTTGTTCAGTATCATTAACACAAATTTACAGAAATTTTCTATGGACAACATACAACATTTTGACCCATATAAACATTGGGCTTGAGATGTGAACAAACACTGTCAATACTATATAAAAGGAAAGAGTGTCAGAGGTTTTGTTTTGACAACCATTGTACTGGGTTGAGAGAACCACTTACCAAATCTAATGCTGAACCGCCACCTAAATATTCCATAATGATCCATAGCTTTGTGTCCTGGAATGGTAAACAGGAAGAATGAAAAGAGAAGACATTGAGTACTTTGGCATATTTGTGGGTGAAAGATATACAGTTGCTTTTTTTAAGTTTAGTTTACTTTTTGCATAGTGACAAGTATGTTACAGGATCCAGAGAACACACCACTGCATTTATAGCTTCAGCTAGTTTGCAATGATATTTAGATTCGGACCATAATGTGATACTTAGGCCATGTCCAAACATACAGGTATTTTTGAGAACAGAGAAAAAAAATCCCGTCCACACGTAAACGCAAAAACAAAGGAAAACGCTGCTAGGAACATGCCATGGTGATATATTCCTAACCGTGTAGAAATGTTGGCCAATCAGAAGTATAGAAGCCTGGGTGGGAAAGAGTAAACAAAGATGGTGCATAGAACGGAGTCCTATGTATGGAGGGAGTGTAACTGTGTGTGTATATGTAAGCATTTAAACACTGCAGAGAGTAAAATTAACAGTAACAGTATTTTGTCTAAAGTCCGCCATTGTAAAAATTAATTTCACCAAAACAATAACGTGGCACACAGTGTGACGTGAAAAAAGGCGCACACCTTTGACGCTGTGTTTTCTCTGTTTTCCTCGTCCACACGTAAATGCAAAAATGGAGTTTTAGAAAATATCCACCCTGGCAGGAGTTTTTAAAATCTCCGTTTTCAGTGACCGAAAACGCCGTTTACATGTGGACGAAAGGTGCAAACGCATAGAAAAATCTGCATTTTCAAAAATACCCGGGTACGTGTGGACGTAGCCTTAGAATCCCCGTTGTCATGCACACACATACAAATGCAACTAAAAACACATCTCTGGTGGGTGTCTCGAGTCATTTTTAGGCTAATCCCCATTAAATTTTTGATTATTTGTTGGAAACGTGGGCAGCAGAAGGAAGTTCATTGTATATCTCATCAAATTTGCTCAATGTCAAGTTCGACTAAACATCTTGTGTTAATGCAGGAGGAACTTGGAATACATGTAATCAGGTACTTAAGTTGCACAGACACACATGTAAGAAGTAACTAAAGTCGACCTCAGTAAAGGCCTGGCAGAGCATCTCATGTGTTCCAGATTCCAGAATTCTCATTCCAGTAATAATGGTGGTCAAATGCTTATATACATCAAGCACGGGAATAAATATCGCTGTAATTTGGGGCTTTTAATGATTTGTTTGCATGTTTTTTTTTTCCCAGGCTGGACTGATTGTACAGCATACAGATTTAATGACTTTAAAAGAAACAAGATGACCAAAGCAGGGTCAAAAGTACACATGAAGGCTCAACGGTATATACACTCTCTTAAAATCATTTAAAACCACTTTTAATAACTGGTGCTATACCATTTGGTTAAATGTCTCTTAGCAAGCTGCACCTCAACTAGATGCTTTTGCAGAAAAGCTTTGATGTCCTCATGCTTCATTATTTAATCCATCTTGTGCGATGTACCAGCAGAACTGGCAGCAAAACAGCCTTAGCACGATGGTACTGTTACCATACTTGACAGCTAGTACAGAGGCTTTAGGTTTGAAAGCCTCATCTCCACTCCTCTAATTATACCTCTTTTCATTGTAGACAAGCAGCTCAATCTTTGTCTTGTCTGAGACGAACACAAAAAACATATCTCCGGAAGGTATTTGTTTGTCCATGTGGACGACTATAAATTTCAGTCAAATCTAAAGATGTCGATCTTGGAGCAGGGCCTTTTTTCTTGATCTGCAACCTCTCAGACCACGGCGGTGTCAAACTCGCTTCACTGTGGGCAGTGAGGCTGGTGTTCCAGGAGTTTTCTTAACAGACTTGGTCTTTGTGTCATCCCTGAACATGCTAACCAAATTCCTCTCATCTGTTGCTGACTTTTTGAGTATTCCTCAAGATCAAACTGGTGAAGACATCTGAATAACTTGTACTTGTGTAGTTTCAGCTGATGGTTTCTGAATCTGCAGTTGTTTAGAAATGGCTCCAAGAGACCTCCCAACTTGTGTAAATCTACAATTATCCTTCTTAAGATCCTCACAGAGTTCCTTGAATTTTTCAAGACATTTTTTCTTATAAGAACTGGTCAATCTAATGAGTGCTGTCAAACAAATCCTTTTGATGCTGGCAAAGACAAATTACCAGTAGTCAATCATTTTCACTAACAAGACGTCAACAGGCCTTGACCATATCAAGTTAAAATACACTATAAAACCTTCAGGACCATTAATTAAAGTGGTTTTAAATCACTGAATTAAATGATTAAAGAGAGTGTATGTATAAACCTCCATGTACAGTTTTGACGCCAAGTGATGAGAAAATCCAAAATGGATTTAGATTTGACTTGTGCACATTAAAGCTGTATGTTGTATAATCATTCCACCCTGGCAAAACCCACCAAAAGAAATAAACCCCCCCACAAAATATCATGACATTTATGCCCGTGACAAGCATATGTACACTTCTTACCATAATTGTATACAAATATTAAATGTTTTGCCAGCATGCACAGTCATCTTTGATTCTCTGAAAAGAGAATACTAAAGCTAAGTCTACAATTAAATCAGATCTTGACTGTTTGATGTCAAATCCACTGCAGTGGTGTAAAGAACCAAAATTAGACCAAATGTTTATAAATACGTATGAACCTGAAAGTATGCTGCTGATTGCAACCTTGCTTTTGTGTGAGAAACAAACATCACCTTCAGGTATGAGCCATAGTACTTGGTGATAAAGGGGCTGTCGCACTGGCTCAGCACAGTGATCTCTTGCTGGATGTCTTCGATCTCGTCCTCTGCTTCCTCTAGATCTATGATCTTGATGGCCACGACCTTCTGTGTACGGTTGTCGATGCCTTTGAATACCTCACCAAATGAACCCTTGCCAATGCGCTCAAGCTTGGTGAACAGCTCCTCTGGGTCCACTCTAGCATTCTGATGTTTGACAGGCAGGGGAAACAAAACAAAGGCGGAAAGGGAAGATGGATTGAAAAAACAAAACACAAAACAAACAAACAAAAAAACATTAAAGAAAGGAATGTTTAAAAAGAAATCAGTCTTGGGGAGCAAACAGGAAACACCAGCAGGGTGCCATTCTTACAGGACACATTAATTCACTCATTGCAACACCTTTTGTTTGTGTACACAAAAAGAAAGACACAGGAGAATGAAAGGGAAAAGTGTAAAAATTGGACAGCATGCAGGTTAAGAAAGCATTAAAAAAAATCAAAAACAAACAAACAAAAAACAAAAACCCAAAATGTAAATGGAAGGCAACATTTTAGTCGAGCTACCCCTTTGGGGTTTACTGTGCGCTCATCATTTTCTTCAAAACAAAACAAGCAAACAAACAAAAGAACCCCCCCCCCCCCCCCCCCCAAAAAAAAAAAACATGTAGAAGAGAAAAATGATGACCAAATTAAACTTTCAAAAAGGCTGAGTTACTGTTCTCATGATTATTAGTAAATGAAACATTGTAGCTCTGCTTTGGACTCTCTAGACCTGAGGCAGCATGTATAAACACACACTAAAAATCTTAATACGCTGAGGACTTAAGTCTGACTGCAGTAAAAACATCTAAGATTATGTCTACAAAAAAGCCCTTCCTCAAGAAGTCAATCAACCCGTATGAGGCTTTCAAGGGGACTTGGAGATCAGGGCTACTTAACATGAATCATACATTCATGTCATTACTCATATATCATATACAGTATATAAGCATACAGCTACATACACTATATGGACAAACCTATTGGGCCACACCACTCTGAATTCAAATGTTTTCAGTCACATATGCACGGGTGTATACAAATCAAGCACCTAGCCAAGCAGCCTGCCTTTACAAACAGTTGTGAGAGAATGGCCTGTTCTAAAGAGCTCAATGAATTTGAGTGTGATTAACAGGATGATACCTTTGTAACACATTCGTTTGTGAAATATCTAGGCACGAAGAAATTTCACAATCAACTCTAAGAGCTATTATTAAAAGATGTAAGCCTTTAGGAACCACAGCAACTGATTGACAAAGTGACAGAGCATGTAATGTTGCACAGCAGGGTCGCCAAGTGCTGAGGCTTAGTTACTAACACTCTGCTGACTCAGTAAGTTCAACATCAGCACAAAAAATGTGCATTGGGAGCTTCTTGACATGGGTTGCCATGACTGAGCAGCTCGAGCAGTTGTAAGTGTAGGTGGTAGAGGGTGTGATATAGCTCATGATACAAGAAAATTTGTGTAATACTTTAAAAATACTTTCTATCTGGAATGTTGTATCTTGCAGCTTTTTAACCAGCTACTTAAAGTCCTGCTTTTCAAACATATAACCGCATCAGTAATGACTATCCATGGTTTGCTCTTACTATCATAGAAAGTGTACAAGCCAGTGCTCAGTGGAGTCATTTGTTTACATTTAGGTCACACGTCACCACCTGCTAGCATCTCCTCCTTCATAGCCTGGTTGCACTTAACACTGTTTCTGCCTCACGTGGTGAAACACATTTGTCATTTCCAGCTTTTGTGGTAACACTGTTCTTACATATTTTACAAAGTACTGTGCTTTGTTAGAGACAGTTTAAGTAGCTCCTTTTTAGGTACTAACCCGTTGTCAGAGACTGACACATGGTTCTCAGACAAGACCACAGTAGGGAATGTAAACGCATAGCATTACTATATTAATGATATCACCATATGACATATTTATCTCATGTAAAAATTTGTACAGGTATTTTTGTGATATCATACACAGCTCTTGTACGTCTTATTTCCTTTGACAAGTTTTACATGCTGCCTGTTTAACACTGAGTAACTGCTTTTGCCTGATTTTAAACCGTTTGAGCAGTCACACAGAAAAGCTTAACACTCTGAAGTGCTTATGATGGAAAAACTGAAAGTGTGCTCAGTGAATTCACTGAAAACTGTATCGGTGGGGCCGGTGGATAGTAACACTGAGTGTATCTGAGTGGGGTATGAAAAAACCTTTAACACCACAGGAAGTGAACTAAAATTACTGAATTCTCAAGAGGCTGTTATGTGGGAAACACAGGACTAGGCACCAACAAAAACAACTTCCTTTTTTGACCTCTCTGAGCACAGGCAGGGTCAATGTGTCCATTTTGAGATTACTAAAATATGAAGCCACTGGTTTATACAAGGACCCTTCTGTCAAAGGGTGCCTTTAAATACAATTTTCCAAGGAAAAACCATTGACTCTGCGAGTAAAATGTGTTACAATTTCTCCAAATTGTGGACTGGCAGGCAACAACCATGATTTAGCGTGCTTTAGTGTTGTGCAGACTCATATAACATAAACCTAACCTTTGTATACTTTCAGTATGAGTTACTTTGTATTAACTGAGGTAGCCGTTGGCTAATCCCAAAAGCTTCTCTACTTCTGATATGCATCTTGTGTTTACTAACAAGCCTGCAAAGACAGCATAATCTGGTGCGTGAGGCAGTTTACATTAGGAACAGTTATCTGCTCTAGTCATCTGCCCAACACAAGCTCTACAGGCGCAGTAAGGATACGTGAGATGCAGGAACAAAGTTCCAGCTTGCACGTCTCTGCACAACGGCGCATGAGAGCTCAATATTTCCTTCAAGTCATGACTGAAATATCCGAATTTTACCTCTTGCAATTCAAAATATGTGTCATTAAGTAGAAGACTTGTTGTCAGTGATACTAACAATGAAAACACATTGAGCAGAAAGGTTAATTAACTTACCCTCGACACACGCAAGTCTATGTGTTTTGGTAGCTTTTAGAGAATATGTACCTCCGATTTATTCTGCCCAGTTCACTAATAATGGCATGTCCTACCTCGAGCATGAGGCGAATTGACGCGATGTACCAGAGTACTTAAACGCTTCACTTCACTGAGCCGAGTGGGAGTACAAACTCACAGCAGGGAGGCAAACGATTTAAATTCTGTTCTGACAGTCATCTCGACTACCTATTGCGGACAGACTCCACAGACATTTAACTTACCTGCATCCCCGGCAGGTTACCCTGAACGGGAGAATGGGCCATGGTGATGCTGACTGGTTCTGTAGTGCAGGGCTGAGGTCTGATCGGTTTCACTTGTGTTTACAGTCCCGGCTGTGGTGCCGTTAATGCCCCACAGCGCTCCTGCAGCACACCTAGCTACCCAGATCTGCTCAGAATACCCCCGGTTACTCTCAAACAGGACAATAAAATGTCCTTCCTGTACACGAACTAATGCACCTTTTCTGTATCCGAACAACCTAAGACACCCAAAACAGCTGAGCACGCTAACCAACGTTTGCTAACGCTAACTCTGAAGAAATCCGCAATGTTAGCTTACTAACCAGAAGGCTAAGTGTTAACTAGTGTGTTAAATTAAATTTCTCACTCGTAGAAGTAATACCGTTGGCGAAAAAATGATATCTGTAATAAAGTAGCAGCGACGACTGTGTATTTCAAATTTAACCTGATGTCACTTTCTCAAAGCATATTCTCTAGCTAACGGTGTCGTCAGCTAGCTAACATGATTAGCGGGTTAGCTCCCTGGCCAACGCAGACGACCTGCCAAACGTTCCGTCAGCTTGGACTACAATTCGTCTGCATACGGCAAATGTCACCCACAGAACAGAAACTCTAAGCAACCCAGCTTATATCTTTGCACTAACTCGTCACCCGCTGCTCTACAGGTCTGGCATCCACAGCAAGGATAGTGTCACCAGTGTTTTTGTTTCGTCCCTCATTTTCGTCCTGTACTCTCGGCCATCTTGTCGGTGCCGTGACGCCTGACTGGGCGGATCCGGATCCGAATCAGTAGCAGCATCTTTACTTCTCTCCCACCTAGCAGGTGTTGATGGCAGCTGGATTGATCCTGGGCCTCCAGACTTTATTTGTCTTTTCTTTTTTGAATGACTGAGTGCGAGTTTAATACTAATAAAAAGGATCCATATTTAAACCACAGAATCTCATCTAAGAAGTTCTGTTTGGCCTGTTCTGGTAACACCGCTTTACGGCAAAGAACAAAAACTGTCAATAATTCATAAACGTAGCGTTTTTAAAAAAGACCAAATAGCAGTAGCTTGTCTTAAAATGCCTTAAAGTGCAAACATATTACTTATTTTAATGTTCCCATTAAGGCGTTACGTCAAAATTCAGACATGTTAAGTCCTAATAAGTTTTTTCGGCATTGAATGCATAATCTGTGTAATGACAAATATACTCACTATTCACTATTACTATTTATTCATCACGCGATCATATGTTAAGATAACGGTAAGATAAAAGTAATATGCCCCTTATTTGGAAGGATCACTGAATACGAGAAAAAAATGAATATGTCGTCTTTTCAAGTACAAGTCTTGGAACAATCTTTCATTGTTTTTTTCTTCTTAAATTATTATTTTCATTTAATCATTTATTATAAACAAAACCAGCTTGGTAGACCTGACCTTTTATATGAAACTCAAAGTTTTCCATATTAATACATTTTATTTAAAACCGCCTTTCAAGACACCCAAGGACGCTTAATAGAATTAAAAACATAGTAGAAGATAAAATAAACAAACAATAAGTTTACAGTGAATATGCAGACTTGAACAGAACCGCTGTTTATTATATCTGGGGGAAGAGAGTTTCACATATTCCATATTCAACCTATATCAGCCTATAGAATTTATTTCATTTTCTGCCATATTTATGCACGATCAAACCCCATCATAGCCTAAAGAACTCATAATATCCCAAATAATAGATTTCGGTCTCAGACTGCAGGCTTGCTTACTTGTAGTTCAAAGAGTTGCAAAAGTTAAAATAAAAAGGCAGGGGCAATTTCCCCCCTGCTTCAAGCAAAAGTTTGACAAGGAATTCAAGAGTTGATGTGTTTGACCTTAGAAAGCACTTCACTGTAGCCTGATCATCATTAAATGCCACCATCAACTTAAATATTGATTACTTAGGTACTTAAGTACTGACGTTCATGCTATTGTCTTGTGTTACTCTTAAGTGAGATTAAACAGTTGCATTATGAATATAGGCTAAATCCAATTGCAACGGTTTTCTATGGCCACCAGAGGAGGGCACCCTGGTATAAACTTCACTGCAGCGGCATCCTGGTCAAACGTGAACTCCGGCACAGGCACAGCATGGCGTGCTGCAGCTAGAAATAATGATGGAATGACCGGAGCATTTCTGTAGCCGGTGTGTAAGATGTTCTGGATAGTGGTAATGCGCATTTGACGTAATATTATGCGTTATATGTTTATATCTGAAATGAGAAGAAAATAATGACAATGACTGCGGCTGTTTTAGTGTGGAGGGGGCCTGTGTATGGCGCAGTGGTTGAGAAAATCCACATGGGTAACACCAAACAAGCAGACATTGCTCCATTGCTGTATTGATTGCTGTCGCGGTTAAACTAGATATTAATAACGCACGCAGTACAGTACAGTATTTAAACGGCACCCTACTGAAATACATTGAATGTTTTTTTCACAGATCCAATTGAAACAATAGACTGTTTGGCCGAACATAGTTATGCGTGTCTTAACGACTACAAATGACTATAAATATGTATTCACAAATGAATCCCTGTATGCTCACTCGCCTGTGTGCTCATCACCGCCGCGTCCCGGGGTGAGCGCGTGTAATGGGAAGCACTACCTCCCTCCTTCGTGCGTAAATTATGTAGGGCAGGACGGCAATGCTTTGCTACCTCCATTTGAACAATACGGTGAATACGAGGGAGAAAAGAGACATCAAATCAGCTACAACAAAAAGCCATCCTCGTTTTCGAGACGCATTTGACAGAGGCGGAGTAGCGCATCACGACTTGCCTGTTGTGAAGCCAAGGAGAAGAAAAGATGGACATCACGGATCAAGGAGCTCAAATGGAGCCGCTCTTGCCAACGGTAAGGCTAAATATTCACGTACTTGCAGTATTTGTGTTCAGTTCTTTAAAATTTAACTGATAATCTTGTTGAAATCATAATGGACTGTTGGTGCTCAGTGTTTACCCCCTTGGAATAAGACAGGCGCAAGCACGCGATAAATGAATGATTCATTTTCATTATAATCGTGCTTCAAAATGACCAATATTCGGACGCTTTGCCGGCTATATGACGCATGACTATATCACGACTAACATGGATGTTGCGCATCATATATAGGGGATGCAGTTCCCTTGTGCACTGCATGTATATCCGAGTAGAAGATGTTCATATCCTTAATATCCAAACGCCTTCACACAGGAGGCATTTGTGATGAGGCTAGTTATATTTCATGGGTTCTTTGCTGCTTGTGTAGAAATCATATGGGCTGGCTACCCCCTCGACCCAGTTTTCTTATCTATATGAAAATCTACTGCCAAGCTGTTGCTTTAAGTACACATCATCTCAAGATGATACAGTGAGATGAGCATAAAGTGTTTGATCCTAGCAGTGAGGAGACAGAGACAGGAGAGACTGGATTTTTATGACTTGAAAATATCATATTCGGCAAATTGACTGTATCATGCAGGAATTTATGTGCAGTAATCATATTCTATCTCATGTGTAGGTGTTACAGTCAATACAGTTATAGACAGAGAGATGCAGCACAAATACAAAAAATTGACTGAGGAATACACGCATCTGTAGTATAGCAAATTAACAAACCCAATGGCAGAGTTACACACAAACAAACACATGCAACACACTGAGACACTTGAAGGCACAGCCTGCTTCTGCGGTCAGCCTTTCCTCATTAGCATTCAGGTGAGACTGTGTGGAGAAAAAAAATGTCAGCTGCCTTGGAAGCACTGTCAGTGCCAGAGGAGATATGAAATATGCTGCTTTGTGCTCACCATTTAAAAAAAAGCACCAAATAGAGGCAAATCAATACTCTCATTGTTTGTTCTATTTGTGGCTGTGTTACATGAGGACTTAGTTTTCCGCAGCTTATGGTGTACAGTGAAGCCTGATGGGGCTGATGTGGTATGGGATGGGATGTTCCGTTTCCCCGCAGTGCCATTGCAGTGTAGTCGTTTCCCTGTCATTGTAGTTCATTGCTGTTTCCCCATCCCTCCTCCTACATAGCTCACAGCAAGTGTTGTCATGGTTTCACCAGGATGTGTATGAGTATGTGAGGTGTTAATATAGTGAGAATCTCAGGGACTTCTCAGCAAACGACGTGGCTATAAAAAAACAGTATAATTGTGTACCGTTCTAGTGTGTTACCAGGTTTCCAGGGTCATGCATGAGAGTATGTTTAATTTACAACAGCAAGCGCTGCATTCAAACGCATTATTGGTTTTCAATGTCTGCTGGCTTTGAGTTGTTACACTCAAAGTTTACATGCTAAGGTATGTTTTTCACAGACCATTTTGGCTGACAGTAATGTTCTTGCGTGTCTTGCTTTTGTCCCATTAAGTGATTTCCTGATATATTTTTTTAATTGCAGGAACAAAGTTCCCAAGAAACTAAAGAAGTGGTGAGTAACACAGAATAATGCAAACTATATGACTTTCTTATTGTTTTGCATGGTCAGTGGACTGCTCCAACCCCTCAGTCATCAGTTGGTTTCTGATAAGAGGCAGGTACTGTAAGGTTATAGAGTCAGTCTGGTGTGGGATGGCTGTATAGCTCAGTAGGAAAAAGTAGTAGTGTTAGCAGCGAAAAAACTGCTGGGTACAATTCCAGCTTGCAGGGTATAGATTTACACAACTGTCTAATATATTGTTTTCCCCTTTGTAAGTATTTCTTGTTTGCTTTGTTTTAGTCTTAATGAAAAAATAATCACATGCAAAAATTTGGATAAAAAAGCCCCCTAGTACTAAAAAGTTATTGAATGACATCAAGCAGGTGGCCAGGTAACATGCTGGATGTCTGCATAAGTTTCACTGTTATTTTTTATTTCAGCTATCTTGAATGGATAGTGATGATCAATCAACAACAAAACGTTAGCTGGGTGTACTGATGTTGATTTTGTGTTTGGTGTATGTGTAGAGTTTGCAGTTGAAATAAACGGTAAAGAGTTTTAGAAAAAGATTTTAAACCCTATATACTATAAGCCACTGTTATGCATACATGCATACACCACTCTATTCTCTGTATTTTAAGTCCTGTATTGAGCTCACATCCACACCACAAGCAACGGTGAGAAGAAAACTAGAGAAAACCCGCACAGACTCGGGGAGATCATCCAAACTGTGTTGTTCTTGCCATGAGGTGACAGTGCAAAGTGTTGAGTAGACTTCCAACTTAAGATTGAAAATTTTAGGAAATCTAAAGCTTGACAAAAAACAAATGTTAGAGAGAGCCCACCCCAAATATTGTGTTTTTTTGTGGGGGTGGAGGGAAGCCCTCATCTGCATAAGAAACTGTAAAAAAATAGCTCCACACCACAAACGAATCTGTCTTACTAAGGCAGAATGAATGAATGAGTAGATATTATAAAATTGAATGCAGGCCTGCATTGCTTTACTGGTACTATTGTGCTTCTCAGAACAATAGGAAGTAATTAAAAGTAAATAATCAGATAGATTTACTGATGCCTCAGATGGTGTTCTCACATTCTTTGGTGTTAAAAAGCTGTTAATCTGCAATAATATAGCAGCTGTATTTGGTTCAGATCTTCAATTAGATTGCTTGCTAAACAGATGTTGACTATTTTTAGGTTGCAATAATCACACGTCACCTGCATTTGGCATCTACAATAGGTTAACATAAATAAATAATAACAGATAATCTATGTGAAGGCTTTCTATCTGTGAAATGCCTTTGAGAGTATGAGCCAAATATAGGAGTATGAGAAGAAAGTGCCCCTGTCTAAACTGACAGGGGCACTTTGATGACTTTCACATTACAAGATATTGCAAATATTAGAACCCTGTTTTATTAAGTAATGACAACAGTAACTAAATTAAACTGCGATAGAATGGAAGATAAATCAAATTTATCATTCACACGTATATACAATAATTTCACATGGAAAGTAAAACTTTGGTAACATTAGAAATAGATAACGCTCAAATCTTAGTGTTTCATAACTCAAAACTTAATTTCAGAGCAAATTTATTAAATCATAGAGGCTATTTTAAAAATTCTTTAACTAATAATGTCCGTATATACAATGCTGCTTTTGACAGGAGGCATCAGTCATCTTTAATTTAGTTCAGTTCAATTTTATTTATACAGCGCCAAATCACCAAAACAGTCGCCTTAAGGCACTTTATATTCTAAGGTAGACCCTACAATAATACAAACAGAGAAAAACCCAACAGTAAGCACTTTGGCAACAGTGGGAAGGAAAAACTCTTTAACAGGAAGAAACCTCTTGCCTTTTAAGTAGTCTTTGGTGTGGCATCAGGGTGGCTCAAACACTTTGCGTATCTTTTAGGAATTTCAAAAAGATAATATTTTCAGTTTAATTTCTTTAGTTTAGCAAAAAAATGTTTTAGTTTAGTTTCTTTAGTTTTAGTTTAGCAGAAGCATTCCTAATGACACTTAGATATGAAAATATCTAACTCTAGTGTCTGGAAATTAAATTGAGCAGAATATGTCTAGCCTAACTTAGAATATAAAAACTGAAACTGTCTTTGTAGCCAGCTTCAATAAACCAAAGGGGCAACTAGAAATAATACGTTTTTAAATGTGTTTTTTTTTTTTACCTGAACCAATACATAATTGTTAGTTAAGTCCGTGACCCCAATTAAAAAAAGAATAACAAAAGTTTTTAAAAAAATGGATGGATAGCTCAATGTATAGTTAGCTTAGTTTAGCATTAAGCCTTGTAAATGACCAAAGTGCTAGCATAATGCTATATCCAACTAATTAAAAAAATGTTCACAACGGTACAGTTAGAAAAAGATTTAGAAAAAGTGCGTGACAGCATCTTCGGTGCGCAAAGCTCTATCTGAACACATCACAAGACATGTGACTTCAGCCCAAACAATGTTTTTTGGACAGTGAAGGCCAAAGTGGAGATATTTGTCCATAATAAACAGTGCCAAACACAAAACATCAGCACAAACTCCTTATACCAGTTGTCAAGCCCAGTGGTGAAGAGATGACTGAATGGTAAATGGACTGGTTCTTATATAGCACCTTTCTGCTGTACTTGAGCACTCCAACTTGCCTGATTCATTCATTTATACATGCACCTTTTTCAAACCACCAAACTTCCATTTAGTAATTGAGCTGCTCTACCTCCTAAAGTACAACCACCCAGATTGTCTGTGTAGGTTTTTAATAATCCAGGTCCCGGTATTCCTAAAAGCTTGACAAGAAGGTGACTGGACTTCTTTAAGTTTTTTTCGAGGACATATTACCTCGCATCCAAGAGACTTCAGTTGTAAAACCAAAAGGTGGAGAGTTCCAGTCATGTGTTGTTGTAATAAGGTTATATTTGGCTATAAGTGACCGTGTCTGTGATTGGCCAGTACTGGTTGACAGTATTGTAAAGCAGAGATGTATCATTGTTGTTGTCTTTGCACATACCGGTATTTATCTGTTTCTTTATAGATAAATATATTTATTTTCCTTTACCTATTATCAACTTGACTCCAATTCAAATGACCATTGTTTTGTTTTGGATGTGAACTTGACTGGCACAGCTCTAATTGCTGTACAACCCTGACATAACAGCAGGCTTTCTGCCAATTTGTTCAGTTTAAGCTGGAGAAGATCAGTGAGAACAGATGGAGGAAGCTTGCTGGAGTTGCCGGGGTTTGTTCTATTGAGAATGTTGTTATCTGTGTGAAATCTGTGCTCGACTTAGTGATCTAACTGTGCAAAACTGGCAGGCAGGGAGGAAGCCTCCCCACCTCAGCTAGCAGCCCAGACTGGCTGCACTCCTTTCCATGGTTAATTATAGCAGTGTCAGTGGAGAGGAGGATGATGAGAGCATGGAGGTAGGCAGAAGAAGAGGATGCAGAGCTGGTTGGAGAAGATGAGAGACAGATGGGTGGATGAGGAGAGGCAGGCTTATGGAAAATTAGATTGCATACTATAATTGTAATATGGCTGTCTGATCTTCACTTATAAATGTTTCAATGATAAGTGCTTTTTCTGTTAATGAAATCCTTCAGAAGTATCAGCTGACACAAACCACAAAGGCAGCACTACTGTAATTTCACAGTGGTCTCCGGCAGCGCAGTAGGAATATTTGCTTGTTCCTTTAGGATCTGCTTTTAGCAGATCACAGTTTTGCTGACAATGCACTAGAGCCAGAGAACAGCTTCTTTGCCTCAGGTAGGTCATACATACACTACTGTGCATAATGAAACTGCAATGCTCCACCCTGCCTCTTACGTCCTCTGCTAGATGTATGTGTTGACCCGTAACTGTGTGAAGCTCCTTTCTGAGGATAGTGTTTTTAGAGCCCATGCGACCTACGATTTAGGTAATAGAACAACAGAGCTTGGATGCTCAGCAGTAGAACTCTGCACAGCACAGCACTGGTGATGTCAGAGCGCTAATCTCTCTGGGGGGATTGGCGGATGGACGCTTGTCAGAAACATTTGATGTTACCCTGGATGAAAGGCGTCGGAGGCAGTGGAAGAGGCACAGGGAGAGCTGGCGCGGTGCTGAAGTCTCTGCTTTTGTTTTTATGTTGTGTTCGCTGAGCTTTTTGGAATAAGGTTGCTGCCTTTTTAAAGCATGGGAAGAGCAGCTGAAAAGAGTGGCTGAGAAGAGAGGCAAGGGTTTGACTGAGATGCACAGACAAACAAGCTGTCTGCCTCTGTTATTCTCTCTGAGTCCTCTTACAACAGTCATAGTCATCCTGAGCTGAGTGGGGCTCAGGCCCTTAGCCTTAGCCTCTTATCTTACTATTGCCGCAAGCACAAGGAGAGTTAGCGGGCATCCTGCCCCAACATTTCAAGAGGTGCACCATGCTCTCAGTGGACCTCAATAAAGGATTTATTTATCAGGTAGGCTTCTTTGATGTTGTTTCTGAGTTTATTCAAAGCATTACTTGCAATTCAAGCAGTTAGCTCTCACTGAGTTAGTTGACTTTTGATTTGTATACCCTGTTGTTATAATATTGAAGATAACCAGTAACTTAAAAACAATATCTGAACTAAGGTTTTTATTTTTCCTACTGCATGTATAGTTAATAGCATGTTTGGTTCCTGTGGTGCAGAAAGGACCGGTTGTACTGATGTGCACGCAAAAGGTCCTGAGGAGGCTGACAGATGTGGCTGCCATTCAGGGGAAAGACAGGAGCTTAAACCTGCTGTACTGACCCTAGTAATCTCTGATAGAGAAATGGGTGAACAAAAGCCAGGAATGCTGGATTTGTTTTAGCTGGAGTACTATGTCAGATATGTAGAGTTGCCTCTGTCTTTGTGTGTGTGTTTGCAGAATGCTGAATGCTTTTACCACTGCTAGCTCAAATCCAAACAGCTTAAGTCTCAGCCTCATCCACACCTGATGCCCCTGGAACCCCTGTGTTTACAGCAAGCTAGAAAGCAGGAATGTTCCAAGTATTCCTTGCATATTTTTCCAAGGAAGGCTGCTGATGCTGAGCCTGCTGTCATTGCCACACTAACCATGGCCATCTGTAGGGATGAAAACCCTGACAACAGAAGCTGTTGGCCAATCGCAGTGCTTGTGCAGCCACTGATAATCCGTCTTGGCTAGCTACCACCTATACAATCACTCTATTTCACAACACATGTGGAAAGTCGACTAAAGCAGATTGAAAGTAAAGAGATTTACATTAACAGCCAGTTCGTGCTCCCAGCTGGCTAATATGATTTTTTGTACTCTCCTCTTGTCCTAGATCATAAGGTAAATTAATGTAAATCATCTCTACTGTTGAGAACATATCAGGAAAAATCCCTGAAGAATTCAGTAATGAGGTCACATACTACTTTCCAGAGAGTGATGTGGTAGTGTACACAGATTCCTGGAAATGAGCTTGTGAGAATCAATAGGATCTGATTTATTCTGGCCAAGAATGTGGAATATAAGCTCCCAGACATATCTAACACTGACATTTAAAGATATCTTCTTTGTTGTTTTGTAACTAGTTAAACCCTCAAAGATATTGTGATTGGAGTATCAGCTATGTTGCATTTGATGATTTTATTCCTGTTTCACCCTATATTTTCATTTCTGTGTGCTGGTACACAGTTTACAATGTGAGGATGAAAATAATTTGCTTTTATTTTAATTAAGCAAACTGTTAAAATTCTAAATGTAGGAGGTACTGTATTGTGAACATTTAAAGGATTTCCATGAAAGTAATTTTCATCTTTCCAGTGTGGTGAAATTAGATGCTTGTCATCCTGAGGATTTTTTTTTTTTTTGCTGTAGCTTTCACAATTCACTTTTCTTTTAAAAGTGGCTTCAATAAAAACATGGCTGAATTTCAACATTGAAAAATGTTAGCCACATCCCAGCTTAACTTCTTTATACCAAAAAGGTGATTGCATTTTCATAGAATTTGTGCAGAGAAACACATTTGAGATAACACAAGTCCAGGGTTTATGGTTCAAATAAAATTAGTATTCATCTATAAAATAATTAAAATCACAACGTTATCAATTAAGAGCACTGATTCATATTATAGCTATATAGTCTCACACACTGAAACTAATGCCTGTCGTAATGAGGACACATATGTTCCTTCTTCTTTCTTCTTCTTATACTTTAGAAACATGCACATGTAGAAATGGAAGTTACAATGCTATAAGCCTGATTACTGCCTATTGGAGGCCAGGCTTTTGGCTGCTGGGGACATTAGCCTTTACTCTGCTTTAACATCACTCTGGGTTTTTTGCTAGCCTTGTGTTAGCATGCCGTCTGTTCAGATGCTTACAAAGAGCCAATGTTGTGTTAGCACTATAATGCAGTTGTTTCTGGATGTAGTTTGCACTCTTCTTCTTTTATGGAATGAAAATGAAATGAAATGTCCAAACCTAAACTCTGATATTTTCCTCCTTCCTGCACAAGAACTTTAATCAGCTGTTTGTAGATTAGCTGCTAAGAGAAAAATCCGCTAGCCACCTGTTGTGCAGATAACTTAAGAAACTTTGTTTTGCAGGTATGGCATAACTGTAACTCTAATGTGATTATGTCTTACTTTTGAACGTATTACACCAAAAATGGGTAAGAGGAAATGTTTAGCTGAAACAGTAAATGTGGGAAAACACAATTGTAAGAGTTGTGTTTTTGAAGCAGGATGTTCAGTTAGCATCCTTTGAGTTCAAACAGGTCACATTTTAGTGTTGGCTGGGTTATTTTTTAGACTCATAGCAAAGATACACAAACACTAAATGCCTTATCGATGATTAAAGCTGAAGTTTCAGTTGGTATCACTCAGTAGGTGAATGTGAAAGGAATATTGTTTTGTTTGTTTGACTTTATGCTAGAACTTATTTCAAAAATTCTTAAAAGATTCTATTTTTTTTTTGCAAAGAAATGGTTTACTTGAAGAGTTTTAGTCAGGATTTAGAGTGCACCATAGCACAGAAACAGTATTAGTAAAGGTTATTAATCATCTTCTGTGCGTATCCCGCTAGACCTCAGTGCAGCATTCGATGTAGCTGACCACAATATTTTACTAGAGAGAGTAAAACACACTGTTGGTATTTCAAGGATGTTTGTTGCAGTAGTCTGATTCTTATCTATCTGACTGATTTCAATTTGTGCATGTAAATGGAAACCTTTTTCCACACACAAGATTTAGCCAAACAGAGTTATGTGTTGGGAACAATACTTTCACATTATTCATGCTTCTCTTAGGTAATATTATTAAAAAAAAACAATGCCTACATTTTCATTGCTGACACCCAACTTTATTCATCAATGAAACAGGATGATACAAATCAACTAAACTACAGGCACATCTAAAAGACATGTCAGACTATAGGCCTGGATGACCTTGAATTTCTTGCTAAAAACGATCTAATGCACCTTCAGCTGATCCAGAACGTTGCAGCGAGAGTACTAAATGGGACTGAAACGAGAGCCCATATTTCTCCCTTATTAGCTTTTCTTCTCTGGCTCCCTGTTGTAATCAGGTCCCACCTAATCTTAAAGACCCTCATACTACCTTCAATTCAATGCAGTTTTATTTTTGTAACACTAGATCACAACAACAGTTGACTCAGGGTGCTTTATATTATAAGGTAAAGACAATACTACAGAGAAAACAGAGAAAATCCCCAACAGTCAGATGACCTCCTTTGAGCAAGCACTTTGGCAACAGTGGGAAGGAAGAACTCAATTTAAACAGGAAAAATCCTCTGGCAGAACCAGACTCAGGTAAAGGCGGCCATCTGCTACCGCCGACTGGGAGGAGAAGACAGGACAAACACATCTGGTGGAAGAAAGCCAGAGATTAATAATTACTAGTGATTAAATACAGAGTGGTGTAGAAGCACATAAACACTCAGTGCATCATGGGAATCCCCCAGCAACCTAGACCTTTTGCAGCATAACTAAGGGAGGATTCAGGGTCATGTGATCCAGCTCTAACCTCATGCTTTATCACCTTATAATCCTAACAGAGCACTCTCTGACTGCAGGCTATGGTTCCTACAGGGTGCTGCTACCTCCCATTATCCAAAGTATAATGGGAGGTAGTAGCACCCACCAACGTCTCTAAACAAACACTTTTAAACAGCAATGTTAGAAAAAATATATACTTACATCAGTCTTTATTGTTCATAGCTCCCAGAATAAAATCAATTCATGTACTCTCCAATCTGCCAAATGAGCTAGTTATGTGCTAGCTCCATTGCTAGCATTAGATTGGGTCCTCATCCCAGAGAAAAAAAATTATTAAAAATAAAGACATAAATCCAAGGATGAAACTTGTCTTCAACCCAATTGAATGAGCAAAGGTTCTGGGAACACAGACATTCTTGCATACACACTCACATGTTTGTACTAATTTACATTACATTATTATGACTCTGTCCTAATTTGTTTTGAGACACATTGCTGCCATCAAATTCAAAAAGGAGATAATACTTTAAAAGATTCATTTTCTGTATAACCATTCACTTTTCTGTTTTCTGTTGTAAATAAAACACAGATTTATGAGATTTGCATATCATTGTATCATCCGTCATCTGTCTTTACTGATATTTTACACAGTGTCCGCTAAAATAAGCTGCCTATTTATGTATTAAAGTGCAACTTTATAATGTTTTTTTCTAAACCACAATCTACTGTGGCCACAAGCAGGATATAATTTGTGAAACTGTGCACTGTTTCCAGATAATAAACTTTTATCCCCACTGGGAATGAAACATTATTTAGCAGAGGCAGGAACGTGTTGACCGGAGAGAGGGAAACCCATCCGACCCCCCCTAACGAATCCTGGCCACAAGTATCAGTTACAAGACAACAGCAAGAGCAATTTAGTGTTTCTGTGTGTTTTAATTACCTCTGGATTTTAGAGATTTTGGCCAGCTCTTCTTTACAGAGAAGTGGACCAAAATCCCTCCTGAGACGTGAGCAAACCTGTTGACCAACTATAAGAAACGTTTTACTGCTGTGCTTGCCACCAATAGTTTCTTCACCAAGTGCTAAGTGATGTTTCGCTTGGGGATCAAATACTTATTTCATTCAGTGTCATGCAAATCAATTTATAACAATTATGTAATTAGTTTTTGCTGATAATCTGATTCTCTCTCCATTAAAATGAAACTACAATAAAAACAAAGCAAACTTACAAATTTAGCAGGCGATCAAATAATTATTTCCCTCACTGTATGAGTGTAACTCTTCAAGGCTTTATTTTCCAACCTGGAAGTTATATCCATATTTTATATTGTTTATTAATAAAACACAGAGGCTCATTGTGCAAACTTTGCAGTTGTACAGGTCACTTGGTGGGGGAAACAAGCTTCTATCCAAACAATTGCAATGCAACTCAGACCGACTGCAGTCAATTTCAGACAGACTGGGGAACTGCTGTCTAATGCAAACAGATGGCCAACACATTGATATCAATCCGAGTTAGTCTGGAGTGCAACTCATCAGTTGCAAGGTTGCAGAGCCATTTTACTATTAAATTTCCATCCTACATCAACTATGCCACTATTTGTGGAGTAATTTCTCAATTTCTGGGTCAAATCTATGAGGTTCTGGCTGGGTGCTGAATGTAGACAGTAACAGATTTGTGGTTTTCATGGATTTATCACACATTGCATATAATTGCCAAATTGACATGGATCAATCGTAAATTAATGAACACTGATAGTAGACTGTCTTATTGTAATTTGATCACTGTGCTTCTGCATCAGAGTTGGTCACACACCTTCTTCCCACCATAAATAAACCATTTCAAAGGCTACAAGATCACAAGTTTATTGAACAAAGTGGCAATAAGACCCCCATTGTTTGAAGTGTTTGAAGACCCCCATTGTGCCGTGGGTCTTCAAACACTGTTTTCCATAGTGTGATCGTACCATTAATGATTTGGTGCTGCAGACCCTGACTTTCTACTAGTTGTCCACTTGATATACTATAACCTCCTGAGAACCAGCCTATTCATTTATGTCCTCTGTAATGGACATTTGTTTTTGGTCTATATCTTTTGACTAATGAAGTCCTGATGTACTAAGAGAAGACATTTCTTCATTTCTTAATGAAGCTTTTATTGTGAATGCATGTTTTGAGCATAGCATAGATATCTACATATTGTAGTTGAACATAGACGTTCTAGCAACCTCCGGCCTTAATATAGAACAAAAATAAAGATAAATAAATCACAGCATGAGAAACTAAACCACAAACATAACTGAGAAAGAATATTTTTGGACAAGAACATCTATGCTTGTGAGGGAATGAGGGTTTTTTTGGTGTACATCTACAGAACATACTGTAGATTGAATCAAAACAGATGAAGTACACGTTACAACCTTCCTCCTGAAGGTTGTAACGCTTGGCTTAACATCACTGCGCACATGCTTGCACATGAATACTTCACACTGTGAGGCATCAAAACCACCTCTCATGCTCTCTTTGTGTCCAGGCCTGATGGTTTTTGCATCTCTCCTCCTTTGTGCTGCTGTTTCTTCCTATTTTAACACTGCTTTGTGCCACATATCCAGTACAATTTGTTGATGCTATTTCTTTCACTTATAATAACTAGTGCATCTAAAACTACAATAAAACTAATAAGCTGTACAGGGGGGAAAAAGCTACAAGGTGAACAGCTGTAGATATAATATCTGTTCAGGTTAAATTCAAGTGTCTCTGTTCATCATACCATATCTACCCCTCCTCCATTTCCTCTAGAGTCTTGATCACGTGAGTCCTGCCCCTGTTCCCCCTGAAGCCTCTGTCACTGACCAGCGCATTAACTGAGAACCAGCTGATTTAATTCTACCCACAGTGCAGGGCCCTCAATCACTGATCCCATGGTCAAAGACAAGGCTTTATCCTGCTGGCAGATTAATCTCAACCCAGATTGGTGAGCTGGGATGTAGCTGTGTGTGCTGGTCTGGGGTCAGTAACATACGCCAGAAATACCGTTGTCCAAAAATAGAAGCAGGGACCTGCAGGCAGGAGATTCTGGCTCATCTGTTATATTAAACAGAGTAAAGCTTTGTTTGGGACAGACCTGAAGAGGCGTAAAGCTTAGAAAAAACCAAAAGTCCTCTATGATATTATTTATTACATCATTTATTCTGTGTGGAAATGAGAGAAAATACAGGAGTGAAGCAGTCAGGACAGTAGGGTGGAACTCATTGTTTCTAGTTATTATATTTCTCTCTGGTTTTCAGTAATAGGTAATGAATATAGATGTACAAACTCCTCAAAGCTTCCTGTGTTGAAAAACAAAACAGTTCAGAGGAATGGGAGAAAAGAAGTAAATAAACATACTCCAACAAAATACATGCGCCAGAAAAAAAAATGACATTTTGCCTCTATAATACTTTAGTTTACGGTGAGCTCAAGTTCAACTCAGTTAGTGAACGGTGATCTTTCCAAAGGGCATAATTCCAAAAATCAGTCAGAAGTGGTTTGTCTTTTTCTAATTGCACTGTCTTTAACAGTTAACATGCCTAATTGCAGGCTGATCTTGTGGTGAATCTGTCAAATGACTTTAAATTAGGGTGCACAAACCCAGAACAAAGTTTTGGAGTCACCCTGTCAAATAAACCGGTTAAGTGACCTTTGCAGTACTACAGATTTACTGTGAGGAAGAGTTGAGAAAGATCTTGTCTTTCTTAATATTATTTGCTATTAAGTGTCATGTAGAGTAGTTGTTCTGGCTCCTCTGAGTCCATCCTGAGTGGAGTTTCTCCATTGAAGAAGCTCTCCATACACCTGTCTAGTAATCAAGTATGGAGTATACACGGCCGGAGTTTGCAAAATTTCTCTGACAGATCATGGTCGTCATTATTAATTCCATAATTAACCAAACTTGGATATCCACCAACTGCCCAAAAACAATCTCTAAGTTTCCATTCACTCTTAACTATACGAATAACTAATAAAACTAATGACTATCACAGGTGGACCATATTCTCCTCTTCGACTCCTGGTAATTCTTTATCTCTTCTTTGACAGGGCTCCCATATGCAAACCTATAGTGCTGCTAAATCTCCCTGCCAACTGCTCTCTATCAGTAAACCATTCACTTCTTAACTATGACTACTTTAAACTTGCCAAGTGTTGCCTGAGTTTGCTCTTTGGATCCACCTTTTGGCAAAGCATGACACCAGAACTGTTACAAACATTCAGATCTTCACTGCAGCTTCTACCAAGAAAGAAAAGGACAGGAATTATATCAGTTTATTAGTGTTTCTGTACTTTTTTCGCTCCTTGACATATACACACTTTGTCTTGAGTGACTCATATGTGTGACTGTAGATTGAGGTGCAGTACATGGAGTCTGTAGAGGGTTGATTCTGGGATGCATAGGCATAAATAGTGACAAAATGGAGAGATTGAGGAAATGTCAGATTATCATTTACCATCTGCCACACTGTAAAAAAAATTGTAATATAAAAGTATGTTACTGTGTATTTTACAGTTTTGTACTGTTCTTCTAGAATATCATTAAATTCACATAAATAGACTGTGATTTCACATTTCAAATGTAAATCAACGTAAAATCACTGTAAATGTAATAAAACAGCGGTTCCCAACCCCCGGGCCTCGGACCGGTATCGGTCCGTGAGTCGTTTGGTATCGGGCCGCGAGAGTTGAGGCTCAGGTGTGAAATGTATAGTTTTCAGGTTTTTTATCAGTCTTCAGCGTTATTTTGTTATCGTTTTTATCGTTTACTCGATTTTCTTTGGTCTTTTCACGTGTGTTATGAATACATTTTCTTTTTTTCGGTTTAGTTTTATTTTGTTGTATTTATCCGCGACACCTTAAAGGCCGGTCCATGAAAATATTGTCGGGCATAAACCGGTCCGTGACGCAAAAAAGGTTGGAGACCTCTGTAATAAAACATAATTTTCTTGTTTTTTAAATGTATCTGTCTGTACATATGCATATTTAGATTGTTAAAATACATTCACAAATGTATCATCATTTCACAAATATTTGTTCGTTATTTGAAAGATTGAACTGTTAAATTCAAATGTAATGCTATGGAAAAATATATAAAATGATTCGTATAAACTTTTTTTACATCAAATAATAATAATTATTATTGTTATTTAGGGCGATGGTGGCTCAAGAGTTGGCAGTTCGCCTTGTAATCAGAAGGTTGCCGGTTCGAGCTCCGACTCTCGGTCGTTGTGTCCTTCGGCAAGACACTTCACCTACCACCTACTGGTGATGGCCAGAGGGGAATTATAAAGTAGAATTGTAAAGCGCTTTGAGGGTCTCAAAGAGCGCTATATGAATGCAATCCATTATTATTTAAACTAACTGTATATTTCTGTACATTTAAGTATTATTATTCACATTGCCGCATTCATTGACCTTGTTTATAGGTAATTTCATTGTTTAATCACATTAAAATGTTCTTAATTTAATGTTTAAAAGCACCTGAAAAAGGCAAAATCCCATGTAAAATTAGGGCAACAAACTGTATTGTCATTACTAAAAATAACCGTATTTTTTATGAGAAAGTTATTATCTGTTATTTTCTGGTATTATTTTGGCGCTCCAGCTGCCGGAATATTACTGGTTTTTTTAGGATTTTTTTTTTAACGGTGCAGGGGAAATCTGGGGAAGGTAGCCTATAGGGACTTCATGATGAGTCCTCATTTGGGCCTGTGTGCATGTTATTGTTGCTGCTATTGTCCGTGTATACAGTTACAGTGGGGCAAAAAAGTATTTAGTCAGCCACCGATTGTGCAAGTTCCCCCACTTAAAATGATGACAGAGGTCAGTAATTTGCACCAGAGGTACACTTCAACTGTGAGAGACAGAATGTGAAAAAAAAATCCATGAATTCACATGGTAGGATTTGTAAAGAATTTATTCGTAAATCAGGGTGGAAAATAAGTATTTGGTCAATAACAAAAATACAACTCAATACTTTGTAACATAACCTTTGTTGGCAATAACAGAGGTCAAACGTTTACTATAGGTCTTTACCAGGTTTGCACACACAGTAGCTGGTATTTTGGCCCATTCCTCCATGCAGATCTTCTCAAGAGCAGTGATGTTTTGGGGCTGTCGCCGAGCAACACGGACTTTCAACTCCCGCCACAGATTTTCTATGGGGTTGAGGTCTGGAGACTGGCTAGGCCACTCCAGGACTTTCAAATGCTTCTTACGGAGCCACTCCTTTGTTGCCCGGGCGGTGTGTTTTGGATCATTGTCATGTTGGAAGACCCAGCCTCGTTTCATCTTCAAAGTTCTCACTGATGGAAGGAGGTTTTGGCTCAAAATCTCACGATACTTGGCCCCATTCATTCTGTCCTTAACACGGATCAGTCGTCCTGTCCCCTTGGCAGAAAAACAGCCCCATAGCATGATGTTTCCACCCCCATGCTTCACAGTAGGTATGGTGTTCTTGGGATGCAACTCAGTATTCTTCTTCCTCCAAACACGACAAGTTGAGTTTATACCAAAAAGTTCTACTTTGGTTTCATCTGACCACATGACATTCTCCCAATCCTCTGCTGTATCATCCATGTGCTCTCTGGCAAACTTCAGACGGGCCTGGACATGCACTGGCTTCAGCAGCGGAACACGTCTGGCACTGCGGGATTTGATTCCCTGCCGTTGTAGTGTGTTACTGATGGTGACCTTTGTTACTTTGGTCCCAGCTCACTGCAGGTCATTAACCAGGTCCCCCCGTGTGGTTCTGGGATCTTTGCTCACCGTTCTCATGATCATTTTGACCCCACGGGATGAGATCTTGCGTGGAGCCCCAGATCGAGGGAGATTATCAGTGGTCTTGTATGTCTTCCATTTCCTGATGATTGCTCCCACAGTTGATTTTTTCACACCAAGCTGCTTGCCTATTGTAGATTCACTCTTCCCAGTCTGGTGCAGGTCTACAATTCTTTTCCTGGTGTCCTTCGAAAGCTCTTTGGTCTTGGCCATGGCAGAGTTTGGAGTCTGACTGGTTGAGGCTGTGGACAGGTGTCTTTTATACAGATGATGAGGTCAAACAGGTGCCACTCATACAGGTAACGAGTGGGGGACAGAAAAGCTTCTTACAGAAGACGTTACAGGTCTGTGAGAGCCAGGGATTTTCCTTGTTTGAGGTGACCAAATACTTATTTTCCACCCTGATTTACGAATAAATTCTTTACAAATCCTACCATGTGAATTCATGGATTTTTTTTTCACATTCTGTCTCTCACAGTTGAAGTGTACCTCTGGTGCAAATTACTGACCTCTGTCATCATTTTAAGTGGGGGAACTTGCACAATCGGTGGCTGACTAAATACTTTTTTGCCCCACTGTAGCTCACAATGGCAGACCTCAGCTGTCCACACACTCCTTGTGCAAGCAAGCGGATGTTGAGCCGCTAGTGCTCCATCTTGCATGTTCAGAGATTGATATTTGGGCTGAACTACAGTGTTTCTAATTTAATGGCTATAGTATACATATACCTGATATTCCTTATTAGAAGCAACATCTCTCAGACCCACTTGGACTGATTGCAATCGCTCTGAAACAGACTGGAGAAGGTCCACAATTCATTTCCCTCTAATAAACACAGACTGTAAACAGATTGTAGTCAGTCGGAGTCAGTTTGTAGTCTCCATTTAATACTGCAACACAGAAACCAGAAATGATTAAGGTTTCTGGCAGGTTATTTACTGTAAAATGTGCTAAATGTAACAATGAATAGTATGTTTTATACATGATAGTTGCTGCTAAATGGACCATTTTAATGAAAGGAAACTTCAGTTCACTCTCAAATCTTTAATGATATAACAGCTTGTGACTTAATATTTGTACATATATTTAGGGCTGTCTTTGAAATTGCCTAAATTGCCTCTCAAAATACAAAATGTAGATGAAATATTAATCCTAAAATGAAAATCATCTACATTTACCATGCATCCTTACACTGAGGTCATTGCCAGCTGTCTGTATTGTTAAGACTTTTGCTGAAGTGTTTGTACATACATTATTCATAGTGTGAAGTGGCTGTAGCTCAGGAGGTAGAGCACGCCATCTACTTATGGAAGGTTGCTGGTTCAGTGCTTGGCTGTTCCAGTCTGCATGCCAAGTATCCTTGGGCAAGATACTAACCATTGGATGTCCATGAATGTTAGATAGAAAAAATAGAAAAGAAATATGGGTGTGAATGAGGCAAGTTGTATAAAGCAACTGTCTTAGTCTAAATGATTAACTTACTCTCCAGCCCTGTCTCCAGTTCAGTAACTTCAAATATATACTTCACATATTCATAGTTTTTTCCATGTCTAATTCATTAAAAGTTTTTCCTTGACCTTAAACAGGGTGTAAAAACTGCCTTCCAGTCTGCAAAGATATTCTAACCATATAATGGTCAACATGGTGAGATATTTTGGAGCCAATGGGCAGCATTGCTGCCATTTTGAAATGTCCATGAAAAACTTCAAATTTTCTCTGTCAACAACTTATCATGCTATTGTCCTTTTTTTTTGGTGTAGTTTATTGAATTAGATGAGTGAAGTCTGAAGCAACAAGGTATATTGGACGTTTATTTATTTAGCAAACAGGGGCCTCAGTGGCATGCAGAAGCCACAACAGCCTGAAGGCCCTAACAAAGAAAAATAGACCGAACACAAATTTCTTTACTTTTTGTGCTAAGTTTATTTTTTTGGTCAAATGCTATTGTGTGAAGACTACCAAAATGCTTGTTGATACTGAATAATTCGATGACTTGCACATTCATAGGGGACATCTAGTAAAACACATATGATCTAGGAGCTAAAGACAAGACTCCTAATAAAAAGAGAGAGACATAGAGTGATAAGGCGCAGAGTCAGAGGTATAAGACAAAGTGACAAGGAGATAGAAAATTTATTGCTACAACCACTTTTCTACTACTAGTAAGCCACAGAAGTTGTCTCATTTTTTTTGTCTCCAGAGCATATGTTAAAAACACCACATTCACATTTCAGTGTTTTCAGTGAATATTAAAAGCACAGTGAACACTCAAAAGTTATGCAGCCTGTTTTTTTATTTGTCAAGGTCAGAGCTATTTATAGAAGGGTGTTACCAGAAAAGCACTACTCTGTGTCCATTATCACCAGGCCTTGTTTCTTCCACTCTACACTGAGTGTGTGCTCTTGCTCCAGTTCCCAAGAAACTGGGCTTGGGGAAGGTGTGGGTGGGTTAGGGTTTACATGATTTAAAGTGTACACACAATAAGGCGATCTTCTTAAAGGTGTAACTGAAAATGGTGTACTCTGGCATTCCATAGATGAATGTGCTCCTTCTAAATTGCAATTGACTGTCTGTTGTTGCCATGGTAACAGTGACTGGATGTCAGCTTTAATGCTGAGTTTTCCTGTGTGTTTATTTCAAGACACATCGTTTCACTAGGCTGATAGCAGGGGAGGCAGAGAATTGTTGCATTTAGGGCAACAGGGAAGTGCTACACCTGTGAATTTGTAGGAAGATAATATTAAAAATGTGCATGCTACATACAAATTGTTGGTTCTTATGTTTTTTAATGCTGAGTAATCACCTTTGCCTCTGTGTGTCTCCTGTAGAGAACTGATGAAGAGGCAATAGTGGACCGCGGGGGCACACGCTCCATGCTCACCACCAATTTTGAGAAGGAAGAACTAGAAGGTAACATCACTAAGTGATACTGAACATTTGCTTGATACAGCAGAGGCCAAAATATTCAAATGTTTATTCCCAGGTGACTCAAAAACTGCTCACACCAACATTTTCCATAACACTGATCAATTATATCTGTCATTTTCATGTGTTATATAATATCAATGTAATATATAAAAGCTACAACATAGCAGTGTTAATCATAGCAGAGCCTAGGAACACCAGAAAAGCCCTATATAATATCAGTCCACTTGTCTAAGTCATTGCAAATGGATGTTGGATTTTGATGTGAGTACTGCTGCATCAAAGAGCACAAGGTCTTTTCTCTGCACATCAGCATTTCAGATGACATAAAAGAGACAGAGGTGCAATTTCTGCACCAAACAGCATCCTGAATAGACAACAAAGTTCAAAGCGTTACAAAAGGGTTTCCTTTTTGTAAAAGGGGACTTAATTTTTGTTTAAAAAGAAAAACCTTAATAAATCCACAGGTAAATATCAGCAAATAAGAAAACGTCTTAAAAATGCAAAAAGATCAGTAATCCATGACAATCATATAATGTAAGCAGACCAAACCTTGGGTTTAGTCCAAGAGGATCTGGAACAGGCTCTCTGTTATGATATGTTTAAAAGTCATTAACTTTATAGTGCTAAGTGGCATCGCATGTTAAGACAAAGACTAACCTGACTGAGTATGTTAACAACAATGAGAGAATTGACCAGATGTTGACTCACCAGTTTTAGTAATACAATTGTCCCCATATCTATTTTTGAATGTATTACCTTTATTATTTGACTTTTTTTTCTGCTCTTGCTCTTGACGAAGGCGGTCGCACTTTTCTCCTCTCCTCCTCTCCCTTAGCTTCCCTGCTTAGCCTCTTATGTCTTTGTCTAGTCTCGTGTTTTTTTGTATTACTCTTCCCTGGAACACTCTCTCACAGTCTGTTCTCTAAAACCTAAAAGAGGAATTATGGATTTGATCAGCTGGTCCCTGAATGCAATTGACACCGCTTTCTCAACGAGAAGTTTGGGCTTGGGTGAGCCTGAGTGCTGAAGGTATCTACCTATTCAGAACCATGGTAACAGGGTTCTGGCTGATCGGAGCTGGCTTGGCCCTGACTTATCGAAGAATTAAGAAAGCGGAACCGGCTGTTCAAACCCCCACAAGGCTGCCCGCTGGGATTGAAACGATGGGAAGAGGCGTGAGTTTACGGCTGCCGTGAATACTCAGAATAAGATCTCTGAGCGCAAATTGGATGACATCTCGGGGAGGCACACTGTCGTGAGTTCTCAGAATCGGCTCTTTGAGCACAAGAATGACAACATCACAGAGCGCAAGTATGGCGAAGCTCGCGGCTCTCCAATAGGGCTTTGGAGCGTGATGTCACGGGGGTGGGCGTGGAAAGGATTTTGGCCCGATCCGCCATTTTGGGGGTCTAGCGCAAGTGAAAGGGAGCGAAGGCACACACAACAGCCACGGTTCGTATTTGCTGTGTGGTTGGCTGCAATGTTCAATCGCACGACCGGCAAGAGAATAAGCTTGAAAATGGTTTATCTTTTCATTCTTTCCCAACCTGGAAGCAACATGAGGCAGCTCGTGTATCGGATGTTACCAAACGAAGGCGTGTAGCCTGGATAGCAGCTGTGAGATGAGCTGATATCCAGTTCTCTTCCATCTCCAAATATCTGTTGGTGCTCCAGACATTTTCATTCCAGTAAGTTCTAAATATGTTCATATCACTCTTTATAGCCTATTAGTTTTATTTTCGATGCGCTCTGAGCTCATAGCAAATTAGAACAAACATCCTAATGAGTGATTTTGCAGAACTACCTTCTATTTATAGAGATGCTAATTATTTGGCATTATTGCAGCAAACCAGTCTATGAAATGGATGAAACATCGTGACTGGGTTCCAGCGCTACACAAGGGACCTGCTTCAAACATACCACCATGCCAATCAGATTACTTCTTCCATGTGAGGGTGAAGAGGTGACCCTTCTGGATAAGATGGTGAAGGTTTGCTGCGTTTGGTGAACAGTGTGATAATAAAACCAGGGAAAAATGAAACCAGCACTAATCTGAATGTTTGCAGGGAAATCAAACGCATTTCACACGCAGTACTCGAGCTGACTTACCTTTGTTTGAATGACGTTTTGTACACGCCTACTCCACAGATAAGGTACGAAAATATGTCAGGCTATGTCAGTAGCGGTTGGTCTTCAGGGTTTCTACTCCACGGCCGTATTTCATATGGATCCACATTTCCAATGCACGCTATTTTCTGCAGGTACCGCCGCTTCGCCTCTGAACGAAATCGGTCTCTATACAGTCCATTCTCTTTTGAGCTGCTTTTAAGCATCTTGTAATCGTTGTTCCAACACAGTGTGTTTGTTTTGATTCGTAGACCCCGAAAATGGTGCCGCGCTCCCACAATGCATTGCGGCGTGACGTCAACTCCAAAGCCCTATGGGAGATTGAGAGACCAGTGTTGGACTGTAGAACTGCTTTGAAATTCATATGAGCTGTTCGCACTAAAGTAAAAAGCACTATCACTTCATGCGGATACCCTTTCGGCGCCAGCTGCGGTCGCAGAGCTGGAGCCGAACAAAAACACCCTGATAACGACTGTGTTTAGTCTGTTCCTTCCCATTCCATGCAAGGCCACCTGGGTTGGCTGGTAGACTGTTTACTTAGCCTAGCAGGGCGAAGGACACTGTCTTAGCTGAACTCTGGACACGCACACACATACATATACACTGATATGCACACACTCATCCCCCCTCCCTTTCCAAACGGCTTCGATGCTTGTTCCCTCCTGGGAACACGGCGGGTCTGAGCCCGCGCTGGAATGATAGCGCTGGGCAGGATGGCTGCTGTGTTTGCTTCGGATTACTCCTCATCCCCCACCCGACCCTGTGGCTTGTCACGTGTTCCATAATGTTGTGTTGTGGATATTTATGCGCTTTTTTGTGCAGAAGAGTTTTTTGTTTCCTGTTTTCATGCTGTCCTCCCAAGAGCCCAGCATGAGTAGAGGTCTCTTTTTTTTCCTCTTGTACTTTCCCATTGTAGTGTATATTTCAGTGTTTATTTTTTTATTTATTTATATTTTTTCTGTAACGCTACCAATCTCCGACCTGTATCCCCATGTGATGTGTGCGTGTAAGGTCGGGGGGGGGGGGGGTATTTCACTGCAGGGCAACCTGCACGTGGCGAATAAAGCCTTGATTGAAAGGTAGTGAACATTACTTTATTGCTAAACCTGTAATTTTGCAATACAAGTGTAATTAAAAAAAACCCAAAACAACCCTGATGTATTTACATGTTTAGTAAGATGACCAAAGACAATCTAAACTAGGTGAAAATGGGCAAAATAATGTGGGTACATGAAGTAATTTTAGAAAGCAGCATACAAGACAAAGGCCTGTTAGGAGGCAAACTGTGAAAATAAATGTACATTCATACTGAGAGCATTAAAGAGTTTTCTGTGCAATAGTCAAACAATAGAAAGCTTTGGTACACTCAAAAGACGAGTTATTACTGAAGCAGAATTGGTTTCCCGTCAGCATCCACAGAATTTTTGTTACCAGGCAACGTGGACCTAGGTAGCTGGCAGAAATGTCAGTCTTTTATTCTGACACTCTGTCAGTGAGGCAGTACTTTCATCTCAAGGACCCGTGTCTCTGGATGATGGTTTCCATAATTACTTTATTCTTGTCTGTTGCTGTGGTAACACAGACTCTTCAAAAAGCAGGAAAAGAAGATCCTCTGAAGTTATGTCACTGCATAACTCCTCCTCCTAGATTAGTTCTAGGAGAGTTAATTATGTGTATTACATCACTGTTAATAGATCCAATTCAAATACAAAATTGAACAATATCTCAATAGAAAGTATTCCCTTAATGTGTTAAGTATGACCCCTATTCTAAAAAATTGGAATATTGTGTGAAATGTAAATAAAAAAATATGAAAAGAAAAATATGAGCTTGTTTTGAATTTAAATTTGAATTTGTTTGCAGCAACATGTTACAAAAATATTCTTTCAACAAGAGTCGTAAACATTTGGGAACTAAAGAGATCATCAGTTGGACCTTTTGAGGAGGAATGTTATCTCATTCCCGTCTGACATTCTAGGACTCTAGCTGCTCAACAGTCGTGGGTCTTCTGTCATATTTTTGAAAGGTCCGGACTGCAGGCAGGCAATTCAAATCCTGGGCATCAACAATGAAGCTACGCTGTTGTAAAAGGTACAGCGTGCGGTTTAGCATTATCCCTCTGAAATATGTGAGGCCTTTCCTGAAAAAGATTTTGACTACACCAGAGAAGAGCGGTGACGTTTCTGGATCGTGTTCACATGTTACTACTTCTTTGGATTACAAAGCTTGTGGATAACATGGAAAAGCGATTTCTAGAAGTGATCTTGAGTCTATGTAGATATTTCCATGACATAATCATGGCTTTGTTTAATGCAGTGCCGCTTTAGGCTGAGAAGATCATGAGCATCCAATATTGACTTATTAGAGTGTCCCTTACACGCAGAGACTTCTCTAGAGTCTCAGAATCTCTTGAGTATATGATATGCTCTATATGGTGACATAGTCACAGCCTTTGCTGTTGATGAGCATTATTCTGAAAGCTCTAGATTTTTATAGAGTGGTAAATCTCTTCCACTTTTACTTAAGAGAAGCTCAGTTAACTTAATTAGGTGCAAAATGTTCCTCCGGTTATTTCTTTATCACCACTTACTTTTTGTAATCTTTTGTTGCCCGGTCCCAACATTTTTGAGACATGTTTGCTGACATTAAATTCAAAATCAGGATGATATAATTTCTCTAACTGTTCAAAGTCAAGGAGAAATTTCGCCACCACCTTCCCCTTTTTCACAAGGGAAACATGGTCTTTTGATAAGCTGATGTCCTCAGTAATCTCTTTCATTGCTCATTAGCTGTTGAGGATGGAGGACTCAGCACTGGGTATCTCCCCTGCAGCTGGATGTGAGATATCTTCTCAAATGTATGCCTGATAGGTCTCTGTGAGTGGGGAGATCCAGAAGTGTTCGCTGTTGGTGACCACTTGGATGTGGTTGTTATGAGGAAAACTCTGACAACAGGTGCTTCATTGACTGGGTAGGGGGTATTTTCAAGAGAAGGACCATAAATGGCACTTGGCCCGAGTTGCTCCTTCAAACAAATATGTGGAGGACAGTTTTTCTGGCTTTGAGCTATTTCTTGCTGCTTCTGAAAATTGTAATGTCTTGTTAAGGACGTCAATGCAACAGCAGTGGTGTATATAAACTGTCAGGGAGGCTTTCTCTCGGTGACATTACACAAGTTGGCTCAGAGCCTGATTATGTAGAGCAGCAAACAACTCCTCTCATTAAGTGTGACGCATATTCCTGGTGTGTTGAACACTGGAGCGGATTTGCTCTCCAGAGGTTCTCTACTCTACAGGGAGTGGTGACTCAATCCCAAAATAGTTTACCAGCTGTGGGACAAGTTTGGTCAGGCGTCCGTAAATCTGTTTGCATCATGCAATGAATTATTTTCTCTAAGAAATGAGGGCGAGGACAAAAAATCTCACCTCACCCATGGCTGAATGTGCTGCTATATGTGTTTCTCCCTTTCAACCTCAGGGAGCAGTGACTGTCTCTGATTTTAATTGTTTCTCATTGACCTAACAGGCCATGGATGACCATCCATGGCCTGTTGGGTCAATGAGAAGCAATGAGCCTGTCTGCTCCACAACCAGCAGTGGCCACTGCCTTTGTGACTCAATCCCAAGAGGGTTGAGGGACTTAGCGTCACAGAGACATAGGCAGGTTTTTCATCCACATCCAATGCAGTTAGTTCTCGGGGCCTGGCATGTGAAAACTTGAATTTGAATGAGTCTGTTGTTCTTCTGTGGGTCATTGAGACCATTCAGAGTGCAACAGCTCTTTCCACATGTTCACTTTATGGTGTGTATCTTAGATATGGTGTTCAGATAGGAACATCATTCCTTATTAGTGCTCAGTTCCAAAGCTGTTATGCTCCCTTCAGGATTTGCTAGATAAGAGAATAGCATTTTCCACTCTTATGATGTATTTGGCTGCAATTTCAGCCTGTCATGTTGGCTTTGGTTCTGCACCAATTGGTCAGAATTCTCTGATAAGGAGGTTTATGAAGGGAGGCCACCAGCTGAGGTCTCCTGCCAAGCCTGTTTTTCCCTTGTGCGATTTACTGACAGTTTTAGAGGCACTTTTAGAGCTGCCTTTTGAGCCTTTAGAATGTCTTTACTTAAAGGAACTTTCACTCGAAACACTCCTATTGCTGTCTAGCTAAAATCTGATGCTTCTGTATCCTATGCCTGTCTTCGTGTCTAAGGATAGGGAGTCTACCTATAGCTGTCCCACACTGGAGCTTTTAACTTTTCATCTCCTGTTTTTTGCTGATGAGAGCCAGACGTGGCTTAATTCACTTTGCAGTGTCTGAGCTTAAAAATGTAACCAGAACTAAAGGGTTTAGGAAAAGCAACAAACTCCTTCCTGGGATCCTTCTTACAGAAGGAATCATGTGTCCCTCCAGTGGTTGCCACTCTGGAGTGCCAGGGACTGCAGCCTCCTGTGTACCTGCATGCACATTACACCAGGAGAATACCAAAGGCTAGGTCACGCACCTTTTTTAAGAGTGTTTCTGTTGGGGACATCCATACAACTGCTAGCTGGGCAACCCCACACACATGATTTAGGTTTTATTGCATTGATGTTACCGCACCCTTGTCACACTTAGCATGTTTACTATTATTAGCTGCATGCTGACTTTAGTCTTGTTGACTGGGCGCTGTCACTTGGTGTTCGCTCGCTCTGTGGTATAGTATCGCTTCCTGTTCCTGCTCAAACACAGTGGTGTTTCTGAGTAGCTTATTTGCTTAGCAGTTTAATTAACAACTTTTAAATACATTCTGTTTTTTCCACAGTATAATCTTCACGTGCTTCATCCGAAGCACACTTTCTGTGTACTCACTACCTAATTTATAGCCAAAGTATTCACTCACTGTCTCTGTACTGTTTCGCTAGCTTAGCTCGTAGCCGACCCGTTAGCACCATGGCTACTTCACCTGTCCCTTCTGCACTTTCTTGCTCATTGTGTCAGATGTTTAGTTACTCCTCGGCCTCCTTTAGCAGTAATGATATCTGTAACAAATGTAGCATATTTGCAGCTCTGGAGGCCAGGATTACTGATCTGGAGACTCGGCTTTGCACCCTTCTCTCACCCTTAGCTAGCCAGGCCCCTGTAGCTGGTGCAGCCGAAGATAGCGTAGGCCCCGCTAGCTGTTCCCCGGCAAATCCCAAGCAGCTGCGGAAAGAAGGCGGCTGGGTAACGGTGAGGAGGAAGCATAGTCCTAAACAGAAGCCCCAGGTACACCACCAACCCGTTCATGTGTCTAACCGTTTTTCCCCACTCGGTGACACACCCGCTGGGGGTCAAACTCTGGTAATTGGTGATTCTGTTCTCAGACATGTGAAGCTAGAGACACCGGCAACCATAGTCAATTGTCTTCCAGGGGCCAGAGCAGGCGACATTGAAGGAAATTTAAAGCTGCTGGCTAAGGGTAAACGTAAATTCAGTAAAATCATAATTCACGTCGGCAGTAATGACACCCGGTTACGCCAATCGGAGGTCACTAAAATCAATATTGAATCGGTGTGTAACTTTGCCAAAACAATTTTGGACTCTGTAGTTTTCTCTGGTCCCCTCCCCAATCAGACCAGGAGTGACATGTTTAGCCGCATGTTCTCCTTAAATTGCTGGCTGTCTGAGTGGTGTCCCAGAAATGATGTGGGCTTCATAGATAATTGGCAAACCTTCTGGAGGAAACCTGGTCTTGTTAGGAGAGACGGCATCCATCCCACTTTGGATGGAGCAGCTCTCATTTCTAGAAATATCGACAAATTTATTAAACCCCTCAAAACATGACTATCCAGAGTTGGGACCAGGAAGCAGAGTTGCAGTCTTACACGCCTCTCTGCAGCTTCTCTCCTCCTGCTACCCCCCCAAAAACCCATCTCCATAGAGACTGTGTCTGCTTCCAAAAAGACAAAAAACAAACTAAAAACCAGCAACAAACAACTTAAACATTTACAAAGAAAGAACAATACAGTATCCACATCTGAACCAAAGAGTAAAACAGTGAAATGTGGATTATTAAATATTAGGTCTCTCTCCTCCAAGTCTCTGTTAGTACATGACTTAATAATTGATCAACAAATTGATTTACTCTGCCTTACAGAAACCTGGTTGCAGCAGGATGATTATGTTAGTTTAAATGAATCAACACCCCCGAGTCATTCTAACTACCAGAAATCTCGAAGCACAGGTCGAGGGGGCGGTTTGGCAGCAATTTTTCACACCAGTCTATTAATTAATGAAAGACCAAGACAGACTTTTAATTCATTTGAAAGCCTGATGCTTAACATTGTCCACCCCAGCTGTGAAAGTCAGAAACCAGTCTTACTTGTTATCATCTATCGTCCACCTGGGCCTTACACAGAGTTTCTGTCTGATTTCTCAGACTTTATATCTAATTTAGTTCTGAGCTCAGATAAAATAATTATTGTGGGTGATTTTAACATCCATGTTGATGCTAAAAATGACAGCCTCAACATGGCATTTAATCTGTTGTTAGACTCAATTGGTTTCTCTCAAAATGTAAAAGAACCCACCCACCACTTTAATCACACTCTAGATCTTGTTTTAACATATGGCATAGAAACTGAACATTTAACAGTGTTTCCTGAAAACCCTCTCCTGTCTGATCATTTCTTGATAACATTTACATTTACAATAATTGATTACGCAGCAGTGGAGAGTGGACTTTATCAAAGTAGATGTCTTTCTGAAAGTGCTGTAACTAAGTTTAAGAATATAATCCAGCCACTGTTATCATCGTCAATGCCCTGTACCAACACAGAGCAGAGCAGCTATCTGAACGCTACCCCAACAGAGGTCGATTATCTTGTTAATAATTTCACCTCCTCACTGCGTGCGACTCTGGATACTGTAGCTCCGGTGAAAACTAAGGTCTCTAATCAGAAGTACCTGACTCCGTGGTATAATTCTCAAACACGTACCCTAAAGCAGATGACTCGTAATCTGGAGAGGAAATGGCGTGTCACAAATTTAGAGGATCATCATTTAGCCTGGAGAAATAGTTTGTTGCTTTATAAGAAAGCCCTCCGCAAAGCCAGAACAGCTTACTACTCATCACTGATTGAAGAAAATAAGAACAACCCCAGGTTTCTCTTCAGCACTGTAGCCAGGCTGACAAAAAGTCAGAGCTCTTTTGAGCCAACCATCCCTTTAACGTTAACTAGTGATGACTTCATGAACTTCTTCACAAATAAAATTTTTATCATTAGAGAAAAAATTACCAATAATCATCCCACAGATGTAATATTATCTACAGCTACTCTTAGTACCATTGATGTTAAGTTAGACTCTTTTTCTCCAATCGATCTTTCTGAGTTAACTTCAATAATTACTTCCTCCAAACCATCAACGTGTCTTTTAGACCCCATTCCTACAAAACTGCTCAAAGAAGTCCTGCCATTGATTAATTCTTCGATCTTATATATGATCAACCTATCTCTAATAATCGGCTATGTACCACAGGCCTTCAAGGTGGCTGCAGTTAAACCTTTACTCAAAAAGCCATCTCTAGACCCAGCAGTCTTAGCTAATTATAGGCCAATCTCCAACCTTCCTTTCATATCAAAAATCCTTGAAAGAGTAGTTGTCAAACAGCTAACAGATCATCTGCAGAGGAATGGTTTATTTGAAGAGTTTCAGTCAGGTTTCAGAGTTCATCACAGCACAGAAACAGCTTTAGTGAAGGTTACAAATGATCTTCTTATGGCCTCTGACAGTGGACTCATCTCTGTGCTTGTCCTTCTTGACCTTAGTGCAGCATTCGATACTGTTGACCATAATATCCTGTTAGAGCGATTAGAACATGCTGTAGGTATTACAGGTATTGCACTGCAGTGGTTTGTATCATATCTATCTAATAGACTCCAATTTGTGCATGTAAATGGAGAGTCCTCTTCACACACTGAGGTTAATTATGGAGTTCCACAGGGTTCAGTGCTAGGACCAATTCTGTTTACATTATACATGCTTCCCCTAGGCAGCATCATTAGAAGACATAGCATACATTTTCACTGCTATGCAGATGACACCCAGCTCTATCTGTCCATAAAGCCAGATAACACACACCAATTAGTTAAACTGCAGGAATGTCTTAAAGACATAAAGACTTGGATGGCCACTAACTTTCTGCTTCTTAACTCAGATAAAACTGAGGTCATTGTACTCGGCGCTGAAAAGCTTAGAAATATGGTATCTAAGCAGATTCTTACTCTGGATGGCATTACCTTGGCCTCCAGTAACACTGTGAGGAACCTTGGAGTCATTTTTGACCAGGATATGTCCTTCAACGCACATATTAAACAAATATGTAAGACTGCTTTCTTCCATTTGCGCAACATCTCTAAAATTAGAAATATCCTGTCCCAGAGTGACGCTGAAAAACTAGTTCATGCATTTATTACTTCCAGGCTGGACTACTGCAATTCATTATTATCAGGATGCCAAAAAAACTCACTGAAAAGCCTTCAGTTAATCCAAAATGCTGCAGCAAGAGTACTGACAGGGACTAGAAAGAGAGAGCATATTTCTCCTGTTTTGGCTTCCCTTCATTGGCTTCCTGTTAAATCCAGAATTGAATTCAAAATCCTGCTCCTCACATACAAGGTCTTAAATAATCAGGCCCCATCTTATCTTAATGACCTTGTAGTACCATATTACCCTATTAGAGCACTTCGCTCCCACTCTGCAGGCCTACTTGTTGTTCCTAGAGTATTTAAAAGTAGAATGGGAGGGAGAGCCTTCAGTTTTCAGGCCCCTCTTCTGTGGAACCAGCTTCCAGTTTGGATTCGGGAGACAGGCACTATCTCTACTTTTAAGATTAGGCTTAAAACTTTCCTTTTTGCTAAAGCATATAGTTAGGGCTGGACCAGGTGACCCTGAATCCTCCCTTAGTTATGCTGCAATAGATGTAGGCTGCCGGGGGATTCCCATGATGCATTGAGTTTTTCCTTTCCAGTCACCTTTCTCACTCACTATGTGTTAATAGACCTCTCTGTATTGAATCATATCTGTTATTAATCTCTGTCTCTCTTCCACAGCATGTCTTTTATCCTGTCTTCCTTCTCTCACCCCAACCGGTCGCAGCAGATGGCCGCCCCTCCCTGAGCCTGGTTCTGCCGGAGGTTTCTTCCTGTTAAAAGGGAGTTTTTCCTTCCCACTGTCGCCAAAGTGCTTGCTCATAGGGGGTCATATGATTGTTGGGCTTTTCTCTGTATCTATGAAGCGCCTTGAGGCGACATTTGTTGTGATTTGGCGTTATATAAATAATTGAATTGAATTGAATTGAATTGAATTGAAATTGAATTGAATTGACTTTACTCTGCAATATTCTATATTGCATAAAATTTGGAGCAACACTGAAAGGAGTTCCCAGAAATACTTTATTTCATGTTTGATTAACATTTGATATGAAATTATAGCAAGCAGCTGCTTTAGCAAGTTACTGACATTAGGAATATATTCTGTAAATGTATATTTTACAGAATTTTGAATATAAATATATTTGAAATAATCAGCTATTTTAGCTGTTTAAATAGTCTCCAGTTGGCATCAAAAACTGAGATATATATATAAAGACTATCTCTAATCAAAGAAATATGGAGGCCTTCAAATAAATAATTTTTTAAAACTTTGCAATGTCAACAAGTACAAGAGGTTGCCACACATGACACGAATAAACTGAGAACATAAACTGTACTGCTTCTTCAGAGGCCAAGGCTGTTGTATGATAAGACTGCAAAACCCAGCAAAAGCCAATCAGAATTACTTTTGTCAGTAGTCACGTAATCCTACACATACATGAATACACACCCATGGACTTGAGGATGTGGACGCTAAAACACAGCATGTCACACAGCTGAGTGAATTCAGGCTGAGGCTGACTGAAAGCCAGTGAGATGTGGCAACAGAAGAAAAGAAGCATCCTATGACATCAGCAGTAGTTTAGGCCTGGAGGACAAGTGCTATTTTTGTAAAGTCCTTCACTTGTGAGACTTGCTCATGAACTCTAAAGCTCTCTTGCTTTCCTGTTATGTGTTCCTCAGCTTCCTAGGTCCTGTCTGTTCATATATGAAATTTCCTGCATATGCACAGTCATTCTCTCCTCGGCTTCTGACATGCATAATTCAGTCAATGCTGAGAGCAGTTTGCATCTGCAACAGTACATGCTCTGTTAAGAAGATAGCCTAACAACAAATCTATTCTGACCTGTCGTTCATTTTCTCATCGCGTCCTCTGAGATCTAATTTTTTCTCTGGATTCCTATTGGTGCAGGGTGTGTACTCTGAAATGATCTGATGTTACTGTGCTCCTAGATGATTCATCTTTTGTCTTTTCATTGCTTAAATCTGATTAGTATGCTGTGATGAGATTAGGCATGTATCCAAGCAAGTGAAAACAATTCAAGGCAATCACTGGGATATTTTTATCTGAGAAAATATACAATATACAGTACCGAAAATATACAGTACCGAGTTTTTCTGATAATCAATCAGATATGTATAGGAAGTGTATTCACACTTCAACTGTACATTGCAAATATAATAATAAATAATCTTTCCTCCTATATTAAAAAATACACATATTCTGAGGATTTAAAATACTTGAGAGAACTTACTCATGCTAGCATTACTGGGAATTACTTGTACAGTTTTGGGGAATGTGTTGAAATGTATGACTGTGATGCACACAGTTTTCACATGAACACTAATTTCCAAGGTTATTATCGTTAACGAAAACTAACGAAATAACGAAAACTAGAAGTGAAAAAACATTTTCGTTAACAGAAATAAAAATAAAAACAAAAAAAGGAAAACTAACTAAAACTGGAATGAGTGTTCACAAAACTAACTAAAATTAACTGAATTTATAGCAAAAAAGTGTTTAGTTTTCATTGATGTGTGCGTGTCTTACAACAGTCAAGGGTGAAAATGAAGTTTAGTTTCCAGATTTTTTTTCTTGCTGTGTCTCATTATGCCAGCAGGTGGCAGCACGTTAGTCGAGTCGTCTGTGTTGCTGCTCCGTCCACGCGCAGAATCATGTCAGAAAAAGTCGGAAGAAAGCGCCAGAGTCCAATTTGGGATTACTTTGAATATGACTGTGTTTTGGATAAAGCAAGTGTCTTGTAGTGGAAACAGACAAATTATGAGGGACATTTCTAAAGGGAAAAAAATCCCACAAACCTTAAAGTGCACTTGAAAAGCTCACACAAGAAGGCTAACCTAGCTTAGCTTGAGAAGGTAAGGGAGCACACTCAACCCTCATCCCCAGAAAACAGAAGCTAACCCCAGGCAAGGCAGCGTGATGCATCCCGAGACAACAGGACGGGGATATCTACACAACTGTGTGAGTCAATTACCTTCAAAAAGTTTATCAATTCACTTGAACCAAAATTACGAACACCCGGTGCTGCAAGAGTTAATAGTCTCATTGGGGCCAAGATATACATTTTATAGTTGCCTGGTATCAATGGTTGTTCAGCTGCCTTTATTTATTTATTTAAAGAACCCATAGGTGGGAATGTGAGTTGTCTGTCTCTGCGTGTTAGCCCTGCGACAGACAGGCGACCTGTCCAGGGTGCAGTATGGTAGCTGGAATAGCAACATACCCAAGGATGAGCAGAATGACTGATATGATGAAACTGGGATTTTGTTACACTTAATTATTGCAAACACAACTAAAACTATAACTGAAACTAATCAAAACTAAACTGAAACTAAGGATTTTCAAAAAATAAAAACTAAACTAAACTAGCAAACAATTGGTAAAAACTAATTAAAACTGATATACAATTGAAAATCTGAAGTCAAAACTAAATAAAAATAAAAACTAATGAAAATTGCAAAACTATTAAAACCCTGCTAATTTCAAATGCATATTTTCACTTTGATTCACCATGTATAGTGTTACAAACAAAGTGATATATTTAATGGTTGCTAATGATAAATTATTTATGAATGAAATAACCTTTTTTACAGTGGTATGCAAAATGAGTTTGATCTTTTCCTCTAAAGGTGAATGCCAACAAGAGTGTTGTTTTTTCAGTAAAGTAGACATGTAAATTTGTACAAAAGTGCTAGTGCCTTTGATGGGTTGATGAAAACAGTATAACCTACCACCTTCCCTTGTGTCATCTTTCTGGTGAGAAAAAAATGACTTAAAGTGATGCTCCTTTGACGCACCCTATTTTGTGGCTCCCTAGCATCAAATTTCATGGGGTATATCCATTTGGTGTCACATTATGCCGGACAATGTGGCGCCTCATACGGTGGTGAAGCCAGATAAAGAGAACAGCGTGTGCAGAAGTATTGTCTGTGTCCGGACACAGAGCTGAGAGCCGGCAGGAAGGCAGCAGCGGCCAGGCAGCTCGATTGCAATAAAAGAGGAGAAAGTCATCTCGCATTATCTTACTGACCCTGCGGATGCGCACGTACATACACATGGACATTAGAAAAAGGCCTTTGTGCTACATTGTACAATATCCTTTCACAATCTCTCTTTCATTATCTGTTCTGTATTTATTTGATGAAAGTAAGTAATTACAAAGATATTATAATGTCAAAATCATTTCAACTTGTGCAAAGATGGCCAAAGGCCCTAGAGGTAGTAGTTCATTAAATAATGTCTTTGTGGTTTTTATCTAACAGGCAATGGGATTTACTTCTCTATATTACTGGGCAAGTTGACCATTGTTATTTTTATTTATGTACAAGCTACAAGCTATGATAGCTTGTTTTTTTTTTCTAGACCTGTTTTTGAAATATGATATAATAATATAATTTTGTTTATTAAACCAGCATTTGTGAGAGTTAAAAATATGCCAGTATGGGTTCTTTTTATATGCATAAAAATAGGCTAAAGTCTAAACTCAACACTGCAATTCTATATGTGATTTACTTCTACTTGGGAATGAAAGGTCTATAAGTTGAATTAGATGATGTGCATTGGCATATTTACCGTAACCAATGTACTCATTCAGCTGCTGTCCTAACACCTGTAGCAACGTGTTTACCTGCAGAAAAAGGTTTAGGTAAAATAATATTTACAAGTTTTCCACAAAGTTTAGGCAAGGCAAGTTTATTTGTATAGCACAATTCAACAGCAAGGTGATTCAAAGTGCTTTACAGAGACATTAGAAACAAAAACACATGATTTAAAATTGATTAAAACAAACAAACAAACAAACAAACAAAACAGTATATAAAATCAAAACAGATAAAATCAGAACGGTAGATAAAATCAGTAGTTAAAATGTAAGTTTTGAAATTTAAGCTTAAGTGCGGATTTGTTGCTTTATTTAAATGCAGCTGAGAATAAGTGAGTCTTCAACCTGGATTTAAATAAACTGAGTGTTTCAGCTGATCTGAGGCTTTCTGGGAGTTTGTTCCAGATATAAGGAGCATAAAAGCTGAATGCAGCTTCTCCGTGTCTGGTTCTGACTCTGGGAACTGATAAAAGACTGGATCCAGATGACCTGAGGGATCTGGAAGGTTCATACTGGGTCAGGAGGTCACTGATGTATTTTAGTCCTAAACCATTCAGAGCTTCATAGACCAGCATCAGAACTTTAAAGTCTCTCCTCTGACGGACAGGCAGCCAGTGTAAAGACCTCAGAGCTGGACTGATGTGGTCCACTTTTTTGGTCTTAGTGAGGACTCGAGCAGCAGAGTTCTGAATGAGCTGTAGTTGTCTGACTGACTTTTTAGGTAGACCTGTAAAGATGCTGTTACAGTAATCAAGCCTGCTAAAGATGAATGCATGGACTAGTTTTTCCAGGTCCTGTTGAGACATCAGATCTTTTATCCTTGAAATATTCTTGAGGTGATAGTAAGCTGATTTTGTTATTGTCTTAATGTGTTTTTCTAAGTTTAGGTCTGCATCCATCACTACACCCAAATTTCTCGCCTGGTTTGTGGTTTTTAGGTGTATAGATTGAAGTTCTCTGGTGACCTGTAATCGTTTTTCTTTGGCTCCAAAGACTATTACCTCAGTTTTGTTTTTGTTTAGCTGGAGAAAATTGTGGCACAACCAGTCATTAATTTCCTCAGTGCATTTACCAAGAGCCTGTACAGGGCCTTGGTCTCCAGTTCTCCAGTCGTTTGAGTAATATGTTGTGGTCAACTGTATCAAATGCTGCACTGAGATCCAGTAAAACTAAGACTGACATTTTCCACTGTCTGTATTCAGACATATGTCATTGAACACTTTGGTCAGAGCGGTTTCAGTGCTGTGGTTCTGTCTAAAACCTGACTGGAAGGCATCATAGCAGTTATTCTGTTTTAAGAAGTAATTGAGCTGTTGAGAAACTGCTTTTTCAATGATCTTACTTAAAAATGGGAGATTTGAGACCGGCCTGTAGTTGTTCATTTGTATCTTGTCAAGATCGTCCTTTTTCAGTATAGGTTTAATTACAGCAGTTTTTAGTGGTTCTGGAAACACACCTGACATTAAAGAAAAGCTGACGATCTGTAACAGGTCTGACTCTAAAGTCTTTGAGACCTTTTTGAAAAAACTTGTTGGCAGGACATCTAAACAGCAAGAGGAGGAGTTCAGTTGACCTAAGATGTCCTCCAGGTCTTTGCTGTTAATAGTGTGAAACTGTTTCATGGTGTTTAAACAGTTTTTCGGTGGACACAGTACATATTCTGGATCTGCTGTTGAAGTACCAATTGCTTGTCTAATGCTTGTCTTTTGGATTTTTTCTGTGAAGAATTTGGCAAAGTCATTGCAGGCCATGGTCGAATGAGCTCAGCTGCCACTGACACAGGAGGGTTTGTTAGCCTGTCAACTGTAGAAAATAAGACCCGAGCATTATGGCTGTTTTTAGTGATGATGTCAGAGAAGTAGGACCTTCTTGCACTCAGTTGTAAATTATATTTGTGAAGTTTCTCTTTATAGATGTCATAATGAACCTGGAGGTTTGTTTTTCTCCATCTGTGCTCAGCTTTCCTACACTCTCTTTTTTCATTTTTCACCAGTGTGGAGTTTCTCCACACTGGTGCTTTACAGCAAAAGCTTTACAGCAAATGACTCAAAATACGGTGGCTAAAGGCTAAAGGATGTTTTCTTTTCACTGGAGTACCACAAGGATTGGTGCTCAGTCCCATTTTCTTTGTATTCTACACCAGGTCTTTTGGTTTATTTATCTGTATGGGTGACCTCTGTCACAGTTATCATGCTAATGATACTTAGCTTTATTTCCACAGGAGGTACGTACCCCCAGTTGTGCCAGGGATCTAACAACATTGATAAAATTTCTGCCACGTTTAAACTATATAATAATTAGTTTACCCAGATGGTAAAAGTGTTTGGTTAGGCAGTTATAGAGTAATGTAAGACTGCACAATGTTTTATTTTGCATTTTGATTGTGAAAAAATAATACAGATTTTACATGAATAATTAAAAACATTCACTGAAATAATCAGGACATTTCCTGATAAATAAAAGTTTGTCTCTAAGAATTAAACTTTTGGGCTTTTACTGAGCTACTTCTTAATCTTGCCACATCCCACATTGGCAGTATTCCTGCGTATGAGTCACTGGTTAGTGACTCACCGATTAGGTCTGTCAAATTTTAGATCAATGACACAGCTAATCTTCATCTTTTTCCATCTTTTCTCAAGGTCACCGCACTCTCTACATTGGGGTTCACGTTCCTCTAGGCAGGAGGTCGCACCGACGACATCGTCACCATGGACACAGACACAGGAAGAGATCCAAAGAGAGGGATTCCACAGCTGAGGATGGAAGAGAATCCCCATCACACAGTAGGTTTTGGTTCTAAAATGCTGATTTAGATTACACATTTTTACAGAACCTGGGTTATGTGCTTCTAATCCATGTCTTCCAGTGGGATTCAAATTCTTAATTTCTTTGGCTTTTTTCTTCTTTTCTGTGCTTGTCTTCCACCTATCAAACTTGCTGCAGCAGACACACCAGCTCAGAGGGTGCAGTTTCTGTTGGGGACTGAGGATGGCGATGAGGAACACATCCCCCACGCCCTGTTCACTGAGCTGGACGAAATCTGCCTCAGGGAGGGTGAGGATGCTGAATGGAAGGAGACAGCAAGGTACGCCTTTATTTTTTCTCTCCTGTTGTGCTTGAGACTTTGAATTGTTTCTATCTAAATAAAAGTTTATTAAATGATGTGGCCAGACGACTATGAGTTAGCAATGTGATAAAACATAATGTACACATCAAAACTAAAAGGAAAATACAAGGCAAAATCGAGGATTTTTTTTGTGTGTTTTCTTTTGGTTGCAGGTGGCTTAAGTTTGAGGAAGACGTTGAGGATGGTGGTGAGCGGTGGAGTAAACCCTATGTAGCCACTCTGTCTCTACACAGTCTCTTTGAACTTCGCAGTTGCATCATGAATGGCACTGTGATGCTGGATATGAGGGCAAACTCACTGGAAGAGATTGCAGGTAAACACTAGATGAATTGATTTTTAAAAGGGTTTATGCGACCTTCCTGGCACAAAAACATGCAGCAGGCACATTTGTTCAAAATCTACATAATAAAAAAAACAACCCCAGCTAAAATCTCATCTTTAGACTCGTGTTTAATTAACTTTTTGTTTTTATGTTGGCTTTTGTTGTGAAGCTCTTCGTGGTGTTTCTCTTGAAAGCTTCTTGGCTCAAGTACTTAATATACTCGAGCCACTCTCCCAGTGTCAAGCTCTATTTTGGACCACGCTTTGTCAGTCTCTGGTACAACAGTTTTCTCATGTTCCTTCTTTCTGATGTTGCTTGTCAGTTGGGATTTCCACACAGTTGCCCTCTTCTGCTCCTTGACAGCCACCTCTGTGTCTGGTTGCTGGTTCCTGTCTGGAACTAGAAGTCCCACAGGAACTTTGTGCTGGTGTTCTCAGCCACTTTTGATGGCATGTCCCATTGGGACATGGGGATTTCTAATCCATATGCAGCAAAGATGTTCCTGTACAATATCCGAGTGACTTGGTTATGCCTCTCAGTATATGCTGTCCCAGCTTGCATATTACTTCCTGCTACTATGCCTGCACAGACTTCTGCTTCTGTGCTGTGCTTCATGCTAGCCTTTTCCATCCACCAATAGAATGTCTTGATGTCAGCCACTGCCACTATCCATGATTAAGTACCAAATCCACCCTTTCCTGATCCAGATGCTCCACATGCTCTAGGCTTAGCCTCACTTGCTCTTCTGACTGTCCCTCGTTTCAGAATTGTGTACCAAAGCTTTTGTTGCTCCACACCTCTCTGAAACTTACTACCACTTTACCTCTGTCAGCTAAGCTCTATTACATAATTTAAATCTAATATCATAACCCACCTGTTCACAGCATATCAAATGTATTTTTTTTTAGCTGTTAATTGTGAAGACCAGTATAGTCTGTTCATTTGGTAAAGCACAGAGATCCAAAGTGTAATTAAATAAATATTGTCTTCTTTGAATGATTGTAGAAAAAAAATGAAACCAAGAAAGAGACTATTGAGTGAGCTCCATTGATTCATATCAACAGAGAGAGCGGTGCACTGAGCTGCAAATTCATTAAATCATCTCAATAGAAACCGCCTGCTTGACTTGATCCTCACTCTAACAGTTTACCCACATTGTGCGCAAACAGAATGAAGGAGTATTTATACTGTACAATACTTGACTAGCTGGCACGTTCCATTTCACATTGACCATCACCTTTAAATCTACAGTAACCAAACACATCAGAGTTCAGAGGTTACTCAGGATGAAGGATGAAGAAACTTTCCTTAATTTTAATTGTAGCCTATACTGCTGTAGATGCCATATGTTGTAATATAATGTTCATTCAGTGGTTTGACGTTTTGATGATCTGTTGATCTCATTCTCTTTGGGATATTTACACCAGCAGCACTACTCTGTTTTGGTCCTGGCAGATGGCCGCCCCTCCCTGAGCCTGGTTCTGCCGGAGGTTTCTTTCTATTTAAAAGGGAGTTTTTCCTTCCCACTGTTGCCAAAGTGCTGCTCATAGGGGTCATATGATTGTTGGGTTAATGTATGTATTATTGTGGGGTCTACCACAACGACAAAGTGCTGTTGACGTTGTGAATTGACGCTGTATAAATAAAATTGAATGGAATTTTAGGATTTTTCCTACATTGATAAGATCATTGATTTGAGATTAGGAAATGGATTGTCTTCTTTTCAACCAACCAGATGACAGGTATAACCATGATATGACCTCCAATTGAGTTTAAGTTGTTGTGTAGCAATTACACTCTTTTTTTTAGCAGGCCTGCATGGTACAGCTCCTCACTGTAGTCTGCTTACTGATCCAACTCTCAGTTCTAAACCTATACTCAAGCAAATTATTTTAATTTCTATTTGCCATTGGCTTTTATACATTTTATTTTGCAACTGCTTATTAATTTGTGATCTTTGCATCATTTCCTGTTTTTGTATATTAAGGTTAGGGTCTCTTAATTATTAAAATCACTGATTTAATGGGTTTTATTGGGGTGGAGTCCAGGTTAGCATGCACCATAATATGCCAGAAGAAGTTCATCCACAAGGACAATACAGAGGACCATTTGATCTGCTTCAAACTGTGTTTTAGATTTAGAGGTCTTCAAACTGAATGCTTTATCTGACTGTGGTAAAAACTGTTCTGCTGCACAAATCTATTGTATGTAACCTGGTTTGGTGCGATTAAATCAGGTCATTTTTTGTTGGAATAATCAGCTTAGTATTGCTGGCTGCCACGCAGCACCGGACACCAGCAGCCTTTGTGAATTCAACCATTTTAAGGGGTATTGCATTAAACACAATGGCGTTTGTGTGTGTTTTCTTCCCTAGACATGGTTCTAGATCAGTATGAGGCATCTGGCCCTGTAGGTGAAGATGCCAGGAGAAAGATCCGTGAGGCTCTTCTCAAACAACACCATCACCAAAACCACAAAAAACTGGCCAACCGCATCCCTATTGTACGCTCCTTTGCTGATATTGGCAAGAAGCAGTCTGAGCCTCACTCCATGGACAAGAATGGTGAGCACAGAACATGTACAGGACACCCACACATACACCTGTCTGTAGATGAGACTGCAAGCTTTTCTGTACTCTGTAATGTCCTCAGCTACTCACGTGTTGATGTTGTAAACAAATATATGCAGTATGTTTCTGTTTAATGCTATTATCCTTTGCATGACGATCCAATAATTATCCATCTCGACATGCTGTTTTACTGCTGTTTGATATCTCATTTTCTCCTCTTGTTTGTGTTTCTCCATGTTTGTGTATGTCTTTCTTCCTGTCTGCTGTATTTTGCATGCACGTGTGCATGCGTATATTTAACTTACTCAGTAAACGGCCTCTGTTATCACACTTTAAAATCTCCTAAATGTTCACCTGAAAAAACACTCCTGACAAGCACTTCACCCAGAAAGGCCTTTTCTTATAGGGCTTGTAGGCAGCGTGTTTCTTGTGTGTTATGCTTGTCCACTCCTTCTTCACCTTTGAGCTCCAGCAGGGGCTTTGATCACATGACTCCAGACATGGTCTTTGGTGAAAACAAAACCACATGTCTTAGTGTCCTTTAGGCAGTTGCACAAGGCTACTGCCCCATCTCACTGGAAGACACAGATCAGGAAATCTGCACGGGCAACAAGAGATCCTGTAGGCTGATTATAAAGTCTGTAGACAGTAGTAGTAGTATAAAAAGAACGTGCTAAGGATAGGAGAGTAACATTGTGATTGGTTGGATATGGCTGGTTAATAATCATGACAAAAAAGAAAAGAAAAGCTCAACATTCTTCAGTTCAAGCAGTTTTCTCCCTGTGCAAGGCTCACTGTCAAAATGTTCTTCCAGCTTTTCTACTGTTGAGGCTTCAAAGTGAAGCAATATAAAGAGTTGAAATGTTTTCGTTGTTGCGTTTTGTGAGTTTTTCCACATCCGGGAAATGGACTTAATTGAACTGCAGAATCACAAAAGTTTCTATAATACTCTCCCCTCCTTGTCACTGTCATCTTTATGTTTCTTAAACAGAAACCATAAGATCTTGTAGAGCAACTCTAAAAAACAGTCAGTAATGACTAACTGCAGTACCTGCTCACTAGTCTTTATTTTGCTGCTTTTGGGGATCAGCTTTTATAAAGAAATATTTGAACATTTCTTTATAAAAGCTGGGAAATACACATGTGCTCCTTTTTGGCAACTGAATAAAACACGGACACTGCTTTTGAATAAATGATATGCTAAAATGATTCCTTTAAAGGAGGAGTTCAGCATAATATCATTGTTACTTCTGTCTGTTAAAAAGCCCACAGGCTGTTATCTTCCCTTGTCGGAAAGGCTGGAAACAGTGAAACAACTTGGATTATAAATGTTACAAATTAATCTGTTAATTGTAGATTAAATAAATAATGTATAGCGCATTAATCGGTGGGCTTTATCAAAATGTAGTGATGGGAGTGTTGTAGGCCAGGAGCCAGCTGTAAGCCACACTAGTTTCCATATTAAAGCTACAGTTTCTTAGCTATAGTGTCGTATCGAACAGATATACATTTCATTGCTGGAACTCCTTTAAAAGCAGCACCATAGCACACTCTCTTAAAGAGTTGACATTCTGAGCAAGGCATATTTTTAGCTTTTTTCTTTAACTGTTTTCATTAACGCCCGCAGTTGCAAGGTGAAATCTTTGACTTAAATAAAACAAAATGAATAAGGTGCTTTAAATGAGCACTGGTTAACTGATGCACATAAATCTGAACTGGAAGTTAAAGATTGCACCTTATTTTAAACTCTCTTTAAATGGTCTAGCAACAATTTATATATTGAGCTTTAACTCACCAGGTACACTCTGAAAATGGGTACAATATTATTTGTTTCATCACTGGGGCTAAACCTTTTGTCCTCAATAAAGACTCAGCACCTACAACAAAAGGGACCAGAGCTGTAACCCCTTTTCAGAGAATGTAACTGTACCCTGTAGTCACTCCCTGGAAATCTCTGTCTTTGTGTGGGAAAGAGGTATTGGGATAGGATGAGCCCCTGTGAAAACTGATGTTGGTTTCCTGCTCTACCTGACAGGGCAAACAGTCTCACCTCAGTCCCAGCCAGCCAACAATGAGGGCAAACAGGACGTCAGCCGAGAAAACAGCACTGTTGACTTCAGCAAGGTTAGCTACCAGACCCACCACTGATCATGCTGTTTATCTACAGGCATTGATAGCTGGACACATAAGTAGTGCTGTATATTTAACCAAGCCTGGGTTACATATGAAATCACAACCTTCTTACCCTGGGAAACTGAGTGGAATTTAACAGGAGTACTTCTTTCTTCTCAGAGCCTGATTCTTGCTGTGTTGTTGATTCTCATTTATAAGACGTTCAGTACGACTGCATCTACATCACTGTGTTTTTTCCTTAAAAAAAAGTAAAGCAGACCAATAAACATTTTTACTTTAGAATAATGTGGTGGTTTTCTTTTTCTTTTACAGATTGACCTCCACTTCATGAAGAAAATCCCACCTGGTGCTGAGGCATCCAATGTGCTGGTAGGGGAGCTGGAATTCCTAGAGCGCCCTGTGGTGGCCTTTGTCCGCCTAGCTCCTGCTGTACTGCTAAATGGCCTGGCTGAAGTTCCCATCACCACCAGGTAATAAACAAATTGTTGGCAAAGCCCTTAACTTGCTTCTGTCTCCTTCTTCCTTTATTCTGTGTGAAGGCTGGATAGATGAGCCGGTTAACCTTTGAATTTCTCATTAAAAGAGGATTTGACTTTTACCAAAAACCTTTTGTTCTTTGTCTTGTGCAGGTTTCTTTTCATCTTGCTTGGCCCTCTGGGGAAAGGTCCACAGTATCATGAAATCGGCCGGTCTATTGCTACACTGATGACTGATGAGGTGAGGCAAGAATCTGAAGGAAGTAGCAGGTGTTTAATGCTGTGTTTTAGGATATTTTTCCTCTTGCAGTGATTCTAGGCACAGTGAGATAAAACGCAAAAAAGCTTTCTAGATTATAGGTTTTTACTATTAAAGTGGAATTGCTTGTGTATGTGAAGTAATGTTTAATTTAATTATCATAAACATTAGATCCTTAGTTGATCAAATACAGTAGAGTAGGAATAGGAACGCAAACTGCAATCATGATAGTTCCAATTCTAAAAAGTTGGGATATTATGTAAAATGCAAATAAAAACAGAATGAAATGGTTTACAAATCTCATGAACCAATTTTTATTTTTTACAGTTAAAAAATAGAAAACAAAAATTGCATAAACTACAACATTTTAACATCTTACTCTTTAATGAAAAATATTAGCTCATTTTTGATTGATATAAACAATACTGATGCGCTTCAGTTATAATACACTACCAGTAGAGGTAAAAACTAAAGACTACAGAATCAATTATTGTTTATTACTCATTTTTAAAGGCTTATCTTTGATGCTGTGGTTTGATGCAATCATTACTTTGACCACAATAAGACTGAGTTAGAAATATTTGGAATATAGTATTTTTGATTTTGATGAAACACTCGGGCAGCAAAACCATCACTGTGCACACACTCAGCCAATGTATGCAAGAAGTGTCCCACTCATTAACTAATTTGTCAACCAAAGCAGTGTTCACAGTCCTATTATAGCTTCTGTCAGCCCTGGCAGTGGTCAGTGAAAGAGCCGGTGAACCACCTCCTCTAATTATCTTTCCAAATGCAGCGGTATAGGCTTCCGACAGTGCTGCCACTCCTATGAGTGTATTGGCCACAATCAGCAGCAGCTCACTAAACAGAGCATGCTGCTGCATCTTACAAGCTCAGCCATTCTCTGTGAATCAAATTGGACGACTTATTGCAATAATCAGTTACTGACATGAAGGCGATGACCCAAAGGGTCATCGTGGGGATGACCCTTTGGGTCATCGCCTTCATGTCAGTAACTGATTTGAAAAAGGGTTACTTTTTATTTTGTTACACCATGTTATTTAAATGTGCTTCTTTAAATGTTACATTTATATATGTATCTTTGAACAAGTTATAATGTCTGTGAAGGTTCTCAGTCATCCAGGTCATCGTAGTCAAAGGAGCTTGCAAAGAAAAGCGTCTGGACTTCTTTAAGTTGCTTGAAGACGTTTCACCTCTCAGTTCTGAACTGAAGAAGCTTCTCGGATGAGAGGTGAAACGTCTTCAAGCAACTTAAAGAAGTCCAGACGCTTTTCTTTGCAAGCTCCTTTGACAACAAGTTCTAATGGTTCAGGTCTCAGACAATTCTTTGAAGAGTCTGATGTACATCAAAAATGTGTAAGTTCAGCCAGACTGAGGAAAAATGGCTGTGTGTTCTAAAACTTCAATTCGTCTAAACTGCATTGTGAGCATTTTGTGGGAAGCTTTATTCCAAACATTTTTTGTAACATTTTACAAATATGTTTATAATACACACATTTGTCTTTTGTATTTAGCTGTCATACTGTCATGCCTTTTAAGTCAAGGAATCACATATTTGATGGGCTGAGGCTCACCACTCTGTAGGAGAAGCTTTTTACATGGATAATTTTACAAAAGCATCCATCCATCCATCCATTTTCTAGAAAATCATGCATTGCAAGTTTAAGATGTCAAGATTAAAGTCATTGGAATGGAAAGTGTTAACTAAAGCATCTTAAAGTTGTTCTCAGTAATGGAGTAAGTGTATTTTTCCAAATCTGCCTTAACACATACCATGATCCTTGGGTGGTTTCTTAGTTATTCTGGGTCAAATACTCACATTTGTATCCTGAACCTAGAAAAATCAACGTGAGATTTGCTTTCTGTTCTTATACGTGATATTAGTGTAGCTCGGGGAGTTGAGAAGCTTCAATAAATAAAGCCCAACTACCCACTTCAGGGTTGCTTTTTTTATATCTGAGCCTGACCTTTGACTTATGTCAAAAAAGCAAGGAAAAACATCAACAACAAAAAGCCTTTGGGAATCAGTAAAGTATGACATGAAAATCTCGACAGGAGATTTCCCACAGTGTAGCTATGAGCTAATGTTACATGCCATCATCTGAGCCAGATGTTGTCTCTTTTTTCCCCCTTGTCTGTTGGCAGCAGTCCTTTGGGATGCATGAAAACAGAAGGCAGAGATGTTAACCTACATCATATATGGAAATGGATTGAATGTGTCACTATGATTTGCTTTTGTGCCAGTGCAAGCAAGAATTATACTGTTTTTCATATATTCTTTGGATAAAAAAAATAAACATTAGACAACAGAAATTGGAGCATGAATGTGTCTTATTCTTCTGTAGATTCACTTTGGATGCTGTTGTTGTGAATGAAGTTAGGTTATAAATAATAATTTGCTGACTGTATGGCTGGTATGCTATATGAGTTTACATTTCATTAGGTTATATTTAATCTGCCTCTTCGCAGATTTTTCATGATGTTGCTTACAAGGCCAAAGACAGGAATGACTTGGTGGCAGGCATTGACGAGTTTTTGGATCAGGTGACAGTGTTACCCCCAGGAGAGTGGGACCCCTCCATCAGAATAGAGCCCCCCAAAAATGTGCCCTCCCAGGTAAACAGTGAGTAAAAAAGACCGTTTTTTGGGACTTTAATCCGAGCACCTATGCAGTGTTTTAAAGTCTGTTTGCACATAATAATTTTTTTTTTCACAAATATCCGTGAGTCCCTTCTGTGACCTACTGCCTGACAAGAATTTTTAAACATCTGTGTTCTCCTCTAATCTCTACTGTGTTGTACTCTGCGCTTTGATGCAACTCCCCAGGGTTCTGTTCTCAATCCTCTCCAAAGCATTAGTTATTTCCCTTCATTAGGTAGGCATTAGTATTCTGGTCTACTCTGAAAAGAGAGAGGCCATCTTGAAGGGAAATTTTTTAGTCATACAGAAGAAACATTTTGAAAAAATACAGATGTTGTTTCAGGTATTGTTTTCCATTTCTCTTTTATCATTAGGCTCCTGCAGTGGATTAATGACAGACCACTGAGCAATTAGATTGTTATACTGATGAGCTCAGAATATGATCCATAAGAATTTAATCATTTGACTTTTTAAAATTATATTGTACCAAATGCAGTCTATTTGGTGGAGATTTGATTCCATCTAAGAGTTATATTGATGTGGGCAGCAGACAGCTGACTGACAGTGATCTTAAACACACAGGAAAAGCGGAAGATTCCCCCAGTTCCCAACGGAGTGACAGATCTTGGAGAGTCTGGGGAGCACGGAGGGCATGGTGGCCCAGAGCTCCAGCGCACTGGGAAGTAAGTGTCAGAGAGAAAGATTATGATTTGCTGTGTTTTGAGAGCCCTGATCTCTCAAAACTCCTTTTTGTGCCTGGAACCTTCCTGTCGCCTGTGAGCCTCCTTCCAGTCCTCAAACTGTAAATTTAGTTCTCTTAAGAGGCAGTGCCCTACTTGCCTATTATTGCTCATACATCAATTCCACACTGAGACCTTTTGTTTAGGTTGTAATTCTTTTGGTGTTGTAATGGTTGTAACCACCAAAAGAAAAATCTTCATCTGCTGTTTAAGAAGATTGGAAGCCTCCTGCACCTTTCTGCAGTCCTTCCTGGATGTGTCCATCTTTCTGCAGTCCTTCCTGGATGTGTCCATCTTTCTGCAGTCCTTCCTGGATGTGTCCATCTTTCTGTAGTCTTTTCTGGATGTGTCCATCTTTCTGTAGTCGTTTCTGGATGTGTCCATCTTTCTGCAGTCCTTTCTGGATGTGTCCATCTTTCTGTAGTCGTTTCTGGATGTGTCCATCTTTCTGTAGTCGTTTCTGGATGTGTCCATCTTTCTGCAGTCCTTTCTGGATGTGTCCATCTTTCTGCAGTCCTTTCTGGATGTGTCCATCTTTCTGTAGTCGTTTCTGGATGTGTCCATCTTTCTGTAGTCGTTTCTGGATGTGTCCATCTTTCTGCAGTCCTTTCTGGATGTGTCCATCTTTCTGCAGTCCTTTCTGGATGTGTCCATCTTTCTGCAGTCCTTCCTGGATGTGTCCATCTTTCTGCAGTCCTTCCTGGATGTGTCCATCTTACAATTTTGTCTTAGAGTGTGTTGGTGCACTTTTGGAAACCCTTATGTTTAGTAGAAATCCAACAACAAAAGGCCATTTGGGTTCAGGTTGGGCAGGCCAATCCTCCCAGTCACATCCTTGTAGGTCAAATCAGATGGGACACCTTCCATCTGTACAGTCGTTTGACGTATAAGCACTGATGCAAGGATTCAGGGAAGCAAACCTCTCATCCCCTGGAGATAAGACTAACATATAGGCACTGAATCCTGGAGAGGCCGACTGTACGTAGCCAATACATTGGGCTCCTTCCTCACCAGAGCGATGTTTCATCTAACTAAAGCCAGTTTCAGCAATCAAGCCACCAAGGGCCCCACACTTTATTTATTTACCTTATTTTATTAATAGTTTTTTAATGCTCTCTGAAGTCTCAGCAATGAACACCTAATAATATAAGCATGAGATCTCAAAATATAAATTTAGTTTTTACTTTCATATGCCTTCAAAACTGTTTTTGAGATTAGATAAGGTTTAAAAAAGAGATTAAAAATGAAGAATATCATCTTGTTATCGCCCCAGAAAAAACCCTGATGACAATAAATGGATTCTTGAACCCAAGCTTGAAAGAGTAAAGTGAGAGTGCAGCACCCAGGAAGGGTTTAGCGGCAGAGGAGTGAGTGATGTACGTCTGCTTAGTTGCGGTATACTGCAGTACAGACTCTTATGCCAACTAAGATTGGCTGGAAACCCAGGCTCAGCTATCTGGCTGCTTAGCCTAAAATAAGAACAACAGCCCACCAACTTGCGCGCTTGCCACACCAACCACCTCCAGATTGTTCCCCACCATCCCAGTCCACAGCAGCAGTAGAGCCTGCTCATTGTGATTGAAAGTATACAAAGATAGAGCCATGAGTCAACACAATCACACATATGGATGCACGGAGGTACAGTAATTTTAGTGTGGGTGCCCTGAAAATAACTTGTTTAAAGGCATGTTGATGTTCTTATAAATCTTACAATATCTTACAATAAGATGTAAGATAAGTTGCTCTTTGTTACCTTATGCGTATGTGCAGCTCTTTCATGAAATCCCTTTTTCTCCACAGGTTTTGTGGTGGGTTGATCTTGGATGTCAAAAGAAAGGCTTCTCACTACCTTTCTGACTACACAGACGCTGTCAGTCTGCAGTGTCTAGCCTCATTTCTCTTCCTCTACTGCGCCTGCATGTCCCCTGTGATCACCTTTGGAGGACTCTTGGGTGAGGCTACAGAGGGGCGTGTGGTAAGATCATTGTTATTTTTTTCCTCAAGCCTTTATAAACACCCCCCCAAAGCATCTCTTTACATTCAAGAACAATATACACAATCATCTGCACACCACATCAAACTCAAAGCCTTTGAAACCAATAGATGAATGAAGGATTTGATCTCATCAAAAATTTTCTTTAAGCACCATCACCAGGTCAAAGCTCACATGTCCTCCTTTATTTAGTTTTATGACAAAAATGGTATTACCTTGAGAGACAGTTGGATCCTCCAGATCACATTCATGCATCTCCAGCTATGTGCTGGTAGCCCATAGTCAGATTGGATAAATGACCAGTTCATTGGTGCTTCCGGCCAAAAGCGCACAGCTACAGATGTTCTTTATATGCAGTGAGATGTATTTTTAACACATATCCAAAGCAGTTTCAAAACAGTTTCTAAAGATGACTTTACTGATGCTTCTGTGTAGCAAAGGGTTTTATTGGACACAGGCACTGACAAAGCTCTTTGGGGTTTTTTTGTCCCAGGCAAGCCTCACTTATGTTGTCTGACTTCCTGTTGGCTCCTTGCATGTGTGAACAGGATAAAGTTAGCATTATAGCTTATATGATAGTAAATGCTGATTTAAAGACTAGAACACTCCAAATACAACATGTGTTTGACTAAATGAATCAGAGCATTATTGCGTGTGTTTCCAGAGTGCTATCGAATCCTTATTCGGGGCTTCCATGACTGGAATAGCCTACTCTCTTTTTGCCGGGCAGCCTCTCACCATCCTGGGCAGCACAGGGCCTGTTCTTGTCTTTGAGAAGATCCTCTTTAAGTTCTGCAAGTACGCTATTCACTACACCTTTGTGTTTTTTTTATACAATAATGTTTCTGTTTATTTGATAGGTGTGTGTGTTTTATGCTTCAGTTGAAATGTCATATTGAATTATGTATCCTGCTTTTCTGCCACTGCTATGTTTTTCTGTGTATTTTGTGTCCGTCAGAGAATACGGCCTCTCCTACCTCTCCCTAAGGACCTGTATTGGCCTGTGGACAGCCTTCTTCTGTCTGCTGCTGGTGGCCACGGATGCCAGCTCGCTTGTCTGTTACATCACACGCTTCACCGAGGAAGCTTTTGCTGCACTGATCTGCATTATCTTCATCTATGAGGCCCTGGAGAAGCTACTTCACCTGGGGGTGCATTACCCCATCAACAAGAACAACAACCTTCAGAAACTCACGTTGTACTCGTACGTACATTTTAGTTACAGCCCATGCACTGTGTGCTTTACTCAGCACATTTGCTCAAGTCTTTTACTGTGTCAAGAAACGGCAGATGGTACAGCACTGTATCGGGCATGCTGTTCATTTTTTTCAGACATGGATTGTGCTTTATGATGAATAATCCCATGTTGAGTGTGTGTCAGGATGGATCATCGTGCTTTAAGCTGGCTAGTGGCTATGTCAAGCCAAAAGCTCCTTCTGTGAGTTTCTATTCTGGTGTAGTGGACAGCAGGGTAGGCTGACATTTAGTTTCGATAAATGCCAGCAGAATGAGTTAAGCTAAGAAAAATGTTACCAACAACTCCACACAGTGTTTTTACAACATATTATGAGTGAAACAAGCATTCAGTGAGGCTCAAGCATTTTAAGCTTGAGAAACTCTAGTGTAACACTAACAATCACAAAAACATAACAAATCCAAGGAACCAATCACACCAAGTTTTAGACTTAGACTAGCTTGTCAGAGCCGGAAGTCCGGAAGAAAGTTTATTTAATGTGTTGAATCATTTAAAAGATGAACCAGGTTCCAGGTATGAAAAGTGAAGCCATTTCAATTTCATTTGAAATTGAAATGGCTTCACTTTTAGGTTTCAGTTTTATTTTATTTATACAGCCCTAAATCACAACAACGGTCACCTCAAGGAACTTCATATTGTAAGGTAGATAAATGAATTTATGATACCTGTAAACACTTTTCTTGGTTTCTAGTTTCAGGTCTTTTAATAGAGAATGATATTCATTTTCTAACTTATGACCATGCGTTTTATATCAGGTCAAGGGTCAGTGGTGGAGGGCTGGGCAATAGGAGATAATTTGTGTATGCTTGGATGTGTACAGTTACATCTCAGCCATTTTAAGCTGTAAAAGTATTTATCCATTTGTTTTATCTTTAGTATTTTACTCATCTTCTTCAGAAAGACATTGATATTAATGTCCTATTCTACATTTGCTTTGCTATGTCATATAAAAGGGACTAAAGATTAATTTCATTCAACCCTTTAGTTGACTTTAAGGTCTAGAAAGGCTCTTTTTTTTCTTTAAGAACAAATCATGGCCTCCTCTGCTAGGTGGCGCCAGAACATATTAAATACAAATACACAAAATACACAGCCACCGCTAATGAACTGCAGATAGAGTATATTTATCTTGGCCTGTTGTGTTTACTCAAGAAAATTGAATCTATTTATCCCCCTCCTATAGATGTTCTTGTGTGGAACCTAGGGACCCCAGCAATGAGACTTTGCACTTCTGGGAGGAGAGAAACATCACTGCTTCCCAGGTCAACTGGACCATGCTGGAGGTCACGGTAAGAATAAAAATTATAGCAAAACACTTGCATACATACATATATATGTATATGTCTGAAATAATGCCTGATGCAGAGGAGAAGAAAGGCCGGACCTAGACAGAAACTGCTCATTCAGCAATGAAACATAACACCACACATGTTGTGTTGTACTCAGCCCTTACTTTGTTACATAAACATAATAAGACTAGGCAGGGATTAGGATCATGTGGGCAGTATTTCATGGTATCTAGCTGTGCAAAATGAGGGTGTAGATACAGTGTAAGGAATGATGTCACTTATCAATCACGCTGGTGGCAGCGTGCTGCACCACTCCTACACATGTTAGATGTGGCAGTCAGGTGAGGCCTCTGCTGTATGCAAGTGATGAATCATGCACTACAGGGATAGTAAAGAAAATGAGCAGTCTGACTTTTGGTAGTCAGAATTTTCTAATTCATTAATGACACTGACATCCGTCATTGCCATTATCCCCACTGTCACTCTAATCATTTTTTATTGGCATCATTATCCCTGCTTTCCTCCTTCTCCTGCTCACACCCTGTTTCTCACCACCACCGCCATCATCATCATCACCATCATCATCATCACTGTGTCCTCTGGGGTCAGTAGGAGTGCGAGATGTTGCATGGGGAGTTTGAGGGGAGCGCCTGTGGTCCCCATGGCCCGTACATCCCTGACGTCCTGTTCTGGTGCGTGGTCCTGTTCTTCTCCACTGTCCTTATGTCTGCTTTTCTCAAGGAGTTCAAGACAAGCCGGTACTTTCCAACCAAGGTATATGTTTTATCCAATTCATTTTAAATGTCTGTATTTGGTAACTTATGCTGCCATCAGTTGGTTGTGTTAGGACACAGTATTTGTGGAGAACCTATGTTCAGTTTCTATGATTCATCAATGCGATGATGTGCATGTGTGGCCTGATGCTGCCACACTCATCTGTACTGTCCTGGCGCCACCTTGTGGTGACAAGTGCTGCACTGTAGTCTGGATAGACAGGGGTGCACATGAGTAGCCCCCAGGTGCGCATTCGCTGTCAAAATAAAAGACGCGCACAAGATAAGAAGTTGCAACGCTCGTTCGCGTACATATAAAAGGCTGTTTTTGTCCACTAGAGTGGATATTCTGCACCACATCTCTGTGCGTTTATCATTTGTTTGAAGCCAGCTCACCTCCTGCACTTCTTTTGTGGTTCGGACTCCTTCTGACATTTCTTTGGAGGTGGAGGAACACCAAAGTAATTGCTTAAAGGAGCTTCTTCAACATCTTTAAGAGTCTGTCCTCCTCCAGAAAATCTTATGTACGCAAACGCGCGTTGCAACTTCATGTGGATTGAGGTCAGAAATTAGATGAAAGATCTGAACTCTGTAGTGATGGAGTTAATTAATTAATTTAATGTAAGAAAACAAGCCTTAATGACTGTCAAAACAGAACTTGAGCCATTATAACGAGACCCTTTAAAATATATAGACAAGAAGTAATGTTTCTCATTCTAGATAAAGCGATAGAGACCACATGTTCCAAAAACAGCATAAACAGCATCTAGTTAGCACAGTATGTTGTACTGTTTTTGTAACATACTTCTGTCTAAAGATTGTGTGTCTTGTTTCCTTTAGGTGCGGGCCATCATCAGCGACTTTGCAGTCTTCATTACCATCCTCACTATGGTGTTAGTAGATTATGCCCTGGGTATCCCCTCACCTAAGTTACAGGTTCCTAACAAGTTCAAAGTAAGTCCACATGAATCTCACACAAGCTGCTGTTTACATCAAAATTGGACATTGTATTGGACATTTTTTCTGTGTTTCATAACATTTAAGCATGCAATTTTTTGCGCAAATCTTGCAGCGATACAGAGAGCACTGATCCCCCATTAGCTTCACTGTGGCTGAGGAGTAAAGACACATTAAAACATGTATAAAACAGTATAAGAATGTTTAGATTTAGATTTGGATTCAACAGCTATGTTAGCGGGCTGAATGGAAAAGTACAGCTGTGCATCATTAGCATAGCAAAGGTACAAGATGTCCTTGAAACTGTTCAGTAGATGACCCAGGGGTAACACAAGATAAAAAGTGAAATCAGAATTGGTACGAGGATTGTCTCCTGAGGGACCTCAAATATGAGGGGCAGATATGAGGACATACACCTGTTCCTATTCCTCCTTGCAAAAAGGAGCACCTCCAATTCTACAGCCATGTCCAGCTCTCCTAGACTGACTCCAGTCTCCTGGAATCTCATCCATTCTCTTGAGACTGTGCTGGGAGATACAATAAACCTTCTGACAATTGGTATTGGTGTGCCATCCGAGGGATTGGACTACCTGGGAACCTTTGTAGGATCCGGTATGTTACCAGTAATGACACTGATCCTGGCCAAATAGGAAACTAGTGTAAAAACATGCAGAAAATATATAATTTATATTAGCAGTGAACATCAAAGCTTCCTAATTAAATGTAATAATAGTCTAATAATAATGACTTAGAAGAGAAATTTAGAAATAAAGAGGAAATATGTATTTTGATTTATTAAAACGTTTCAAATTCTTTATGATTAGGATTATTTTTAAATGTTCTTTTTGCCATTACCCTTAGCCAACCAGGGATGATCGTGGCTGGATTATCAACCCTGTGGGGCCCAACCCCTGGTGGACCACAATTATCACCTTCATCCCTGCTCTGCTCTGCACCATTCTCATCTTTATGGACCAGCAGATCACAGCCGTCATCATCAACAGGAAGGAACACAAACTAAAGGTATTTCATTGGATATGTTCACATTGGTGTGTGAAAGTGATTTTAAATGTGGTCAATACAATTAATTCCTACAAGCCCCAGTGTACTGTTTTTTAGTTTTCAAATCTTTGCTTTTCCTGAAGTGGGTAAGTAAGCTAAATCTAATATCTAAATCACACTTTCCTTGATCCAACCCTACAGAAAGGCTGTGGCTATCACCTGGACCTGTTTGTGGTGGGGGTGATGCTTGGCGTGTGCTCAGTAATGGGCTTGCCATGGTTCGTGGCTGCCACTGTGCTCTCCATCTCCCACGTGAATAGCCTGAAGCTGGAGTCAGAGTGCTCGGCCCCTGGAGAGCAGCCCAAGTTCTTGGGAATCCGAGAGCAGCGCTTCACTGGCCTCATGATCTTTACTCTGATGGGTTGTTCCGTCTTCATGACCTCCGTGCTGAAGGTAGGGGATAAACACCTATACTTATACTTATCAGAGATTTCTGGATCTCAAAAAGACTTTTTATTTCTTCAGTTCTTAATACTCTTAACAATATATATATAAAAAAAATAACAGATAATTTATCAAAGGACCTATTTTAAATAATATTTTTAGGCACTTTGCTACTAGCAACCTGTTACAAGAACACATAATGTTGCATAATTTTGTTGAGCCTATGAAACATTTCACCATTTGACTATTTGTTTGCATTAACAAAGGGACTCACAAAAATATTTTAGCAGAAAACTAGTTGCATCTCTAGTGTGTCCATAAAAAATATTTGAGGAAATTAGACAAGTGGACAGTGACAAGCCTAAAACAAACTACCTACTTCAAGTAAATAGCGTCTGAAACTCGTGTCCTTAACAATCCCTTTCTGTTCACTTTAGTCATCTCTCCGTCCTTTTTTTTTTTTATCTCCTTTAAGTTTGTCATCTCTCCATGTTTATTTTTTGTGTTGTCTCTACTTTTTCTAATCACCTGCTTGTGTATATATTGTCTCAGTCTCCCTTTGTCTATTGTCAGAGCATCAGTCAACTTCCCCTTGTGTCGCCTAGCTTTCTGTTAGCAAGAGTTTTTGGTTTCCTTTTGTATTTTATGTCTTACCTTTATTTTGTGCTTTGACCACCAGGCTAAATAAATCGCTTGCTTTTGTTTTTGTTTACTTCAGCTTGCCTCTGTGGGTCTGTGTTTGAGTCATCACATTCCTCAATATACTGTATGATCTGCGTACTCCGCAGACCATGACAGAATCAGTGGTTACTTTCATATCTGATTATGCAGACTGAGTGGACAACCAACCTTGGCAAGGGGGCATTTAGCTCAACTCAGTGTTTGCTTTATTAACAAAAACAGGGCATTTATCCAATCACTTATGTGAACAGTTGTGTTTAGAGTGACACAAGTTATGTCTACAAAACAATGGTTAAGTTAGAATGAAATCACATCATACTTGGTAAGGAATTACAACCATATGATTGCATGGTTACATTTCTCTAGCATGCTCTTATAGAAATGTAGCCACAGTTGCAAAGTACAAAAAAATATCAGACTGGAGCAGCCAGGGATCAAACCACCAACCTTCTGATTAGTTGATGAGCTGCTCTACCTTCTGAACTACAGATAATAATGTCTAGCAAACAAAACAGGAGAAATGTTTTCTGTAACTGCTGACATGGATGAATAAGTTCACCATCTAACAGGAAAGACTTTAACAGTTCTAAGTTTTTACTCATACTGGAAATGCTTTTCTGTCTGTACGCAGTTTATTCCCATGCCTGTGTTATATGGCGTCTTTCTTTACATGGGGGCTTCCTCACTCAGAGGTATTCAGGTGAGGTGACCATGGTATTTTCTGTTGGAAGAAATAATCCAGAAAAGCTTTGAAGGAAAATTCTAATTTTTCCTTTGTATCTCTGCAGTTCTTTGACCGTCTCAAGCTGTTTGGCATGCCTGCCAAACATCAGCCAGACTTCATCTACCTTCGTCACGTCCCTTTGAGGAAGGTCCACCTTTTTACTATCATCCAGCTAAGCTGCTTGGTCCTCCTCTGGGTCATCAAGACCTCTAAAGCTGCCATTGTTTTCCCCATGATGGTAACCCAAGTGTGCTTGTATATGCACGAGTGTTTGTGCAGCTAATGAATATGATGGCTTGACGTCAGTCTGTTTCTCTTGTTCCAGGTCTTGGCCCTAGTGTTTATTCGTAAATTGCTGGACTTCATTTTCACCAAGAGAGAGCTGAGCTGGCTGGATGACCTGATGCCAGAGTGGAAGAAGAAGAAACTAGAAGATGCTGCACAAGAGGTGCAGTAAGAGAGCACTATTTAGAGGACTTGGATGATCTTCAAATTTCTGCCACTGCAATAGATTTTTCTCTTCCCACAGGAGGAACACAGCATTATTGCAGAGGAGGAAGGCATTGTACAAGTGCCACTTGAGGGACACTACAAGTAAGTCTTTCGGATATTTAATTCTATTCTGTGTTTTGTGTTTTACCTAAGCTGTTTTGTTTGTCAACCAAAACTCACACATGCGCATATTTGTGAGTTCATTCTTAGCTCTAGCTCAGACGTATGTGTGGTTTAAGTGCTTGTGCTACTTTAGTGAAAACCAATGAAATAATGTCCTTTTCTCTGTTTGTTTGAAGGAGTGACCCAGCCACAGTAAACATCACTGATGAGATGTCCAAAGGGTCCTTTGGGAATGTGTGGAAGAGTGTGAACCCTGCTGAGAGTGCTAAAAAGGAACAAAGTGCTAAAAGGTTAGCCACATATTTGCATTATTAAGACTTCCAGATCTCCCATACAACAGAGAGCTAATACTGGATGTTGATCCAGATCATAAGTAGGCTTCTTATCTTAAGGTTGTGAAAGCAGCAAGCACAGGTGTTTATTATTCAGGAATACTGACTTTTTCCAAGAAGCTGACAAGCTAGTATGTTTGTTTAGGAGCAGTCCTGCCCTTGTAGATTTCCCGCTGAGCAGACTAACATAGAATTTCCTGCCTGCCTTTCTCATTTCATCCCACCCCTAAGCTCCCCTTCCTAACCTCTCAGAAGCTGATATCCCAAAGGTAAGCAGTTCAGAGGTGACCCCTTCAGCATGGAGAGTCTCATCCTAAGTGTTATTGCATGATGAACATGTGCTGCAAATTATGATTTGGGTGATGGAAGATGTTTGTGGATGTTATTCATTCATGTTTTCTTGATGTCAAATGTGACCTTGGCATGCTAATTACAAATAGTTAATAGCACTGGGTCTAATTTACTAGTCACTATAATCTGTGTTTTAAGGAAAGACTGCTGAACCTTTTTGAGATAAATTTGCATGCATGCATGCCACCGAAATTCTCTTTTTGTATCATTTTTGTTGGGTTTACATTTTCTTTTTTCCCCCATGCAGTTCCAAAAGCAACGAAAAGCGTCACAAACGGCGAAGGCATGACAAGAGCTTGGACAGGGAGACAAGTTTGTGATGACACATACTGGCAAAGCCACTGTGCTGTCAACCAGTAAATCAACAAATATACCGTGCCACACTCAGCCACCTTTGTACTGTGCTACACTGTGTTTTTTCGTCATGTAAGTCTATGTGCAAGTCGGGTGAAACAAAGAAAATTTATTACAAACCGTATTAATGAGAGGAAACTGAGACACATCTGTGTTTTTCTTTTTCTGTGTATATCAGTGTTTAGTGATACCAGCAACCGAAGGATGCCAGAATTATGACACCTGCAGTAACTGCTGTGTCTATGGGCCAATTACGGAAAAATTTTAAAGAATTTTTAAACTTTATTTTATTTGTATTTTGTATGTTTTTATATTTTTCCAACAGCTACAAGTTATCCTTTTAACAAGGTTACAGCGAACCACTAAAGAATTGATTCTATGTGGAACATTGTTTACTCCACGACATTCTCCGTGGAGCATTTAATGCCGCTGTTGTATTTAGCGCCTCATAATAGACTGAAAAAAAGTAGATATTTGCCAATATAAATCTGTAGTACTGATATCTAAAAGAGTTGGCTATATAGCAAATCTAGTAATTTTTTGGACGCATTAAATATACATTTTATATATTAAATATATCTAAATGTTTTTGTGACAGTGAAAACTCATCATTTCCCAGTCTTTTCCATTCCTATCAGGTATAAATGTCTCCTTCTCCACCAGTATGAAGCATTTCCCAAGAAACTCCCCAGACATTTGACTTTGAAATTTGTTTCTGAGAGTCACATGAAGTGACTGACCTAAAGAGATTGCTAAATATGAAGCTAAATCCAGCAGCTAGTTAACTTAGCTTAGCATAGACAGCGTAAACGGTGAAATAGCTTCCATTGCTTTGTTTAAAAGTAACCAAGAAAACAATTGCAAACAGGCACTTTATATCTTACTTCTTAATTCCCTTATTGCAGCGTCTCTCCGACAGAAGACAGAGATGATCGGTATTCCGTTTACCGGCTGTTTATAAAGAACAGTAAAACAGGCTACTGTGGGCCGTAGCCAACGCCAAAAAAGCAGGGAAAACGCTCTCTCTGGAATCAAAACAAAAAACCCTGGGCTCTCCTCCCGAACTTGCGCTCCTTTGTTCCGCATACACACAACACACACTCTCTAACTCCCACCCCCCAAACACTCTCAGCCAACCACAAGAATGTTCTCTTGCTGACTCTCTGTCATAGGTAGCTGATATAATTGACAGGCTTAACAGCCTCTAGACTATTAAACCTTCAAGGACAATCAGTAAATCACATGGCTGCAGGTGTGTAACAACTATGCCATAACTGAGTGGCAATTCTGAACATAATAACACCGATTACACATCAAACTAACTTGTAATCCAGTCCTTTACAATATGAAGTGTAAAAATAACATTTTTGATTGGTGTCACTATTACTTGCTAGTGATTGCGCCATATTAATCAGTCACTGGAATAGACATATCTATCATTTAATCTGACTCTCAGAAACAAAGCAATTAAATTAAACAAATAAAGTATTTTCGGATTTATTTTAGTGAGATTATTATTTTTGGGGGTAGGGTGGGAGGGGAACCTTTGGGTAAATTAGATTTAGCATGGTAACATAGATTGGGAAATTTTGGTATGTATCAACTTTTTTCCCTCAAATTGGACAATGATGAACTCTTGAGCGACTGTACAGTAAAGCACCATGTTTTCCACTTGCATTCTCTTCGTTATCTTGTCAGTAAGTGTCATCCATGGACATGTAATCTCCTCTCCAAATGACCCTCGGTGTGCTAATATCTGAAGCTAATTATTTCTTTAAAAAACAAACAAACACCTGCATGCTGGTGAAACACTGACTGTCTTGCTGCAGGACTATGGTTCTAGAAATGCAATAATACCTTTTTTTTCTGGGAAGGGCAACATGTAATAACAGTAAAGAGTCTTAACAATGTATAATACATAGAATATTTTATTCATGTAAAATGTTACTTATATATTACTAGCATTAAGTCAGTGTTCGATTGAAATTTTTCTTGTAGATGTTATTTTCCCATTGTCTAACTGATGGTTCTTAGATGATTTGATTAGAGAAACTAATAATGGGTCAAAATAATAACTGTATCAAATACTTTGACCACTTCTGTGTGGAATTCTGCCTTAAAATTGGTAGTAATAGTTGTGCACTTTCTGTTAGATAATTTAAGTCACCTGTATAAACAATCAGTTCATTCTTCAATCGTTTAATGAGAATGAGAGAGAGAGAGTAAATAAAGATATTAAACTGCAGGACTGTTTATATTTTCTGTGTTGTATTATACTTATTTTATTTATATTATACTTATTTAATTTTAATTAATTAACCTGAGATTCACTTTCTGTGGGCTAGTTTTCAACTTTCTTTGTGTTTTCAGCTTGGTGTTCATGCCGAAATACTAAAGGAAAAATTGTATGTGTGTCCTCATTAGGACAGAAATTTGTATTGGTGTGTTGGGAATGGAGCCTGAGGTTTATATAGCTAACTGGTAAATGTGTGACACTGAGTTTCAGGTCATTTTAGAGAAAGTAATATAACAGGTAGTTATATTACAAGTGGTTACATTGCAAAAAATTACTCTCTCCTGGGAGTAATTAATAAAATACTGTATACTACTTATTTACTAGAGCAGTGTTTCCCAACCACTGTGCCACAGCACATAGGTGTGCCATTGAAGATTATCTAGTTCCACCTGATTAGTACTCTAACACTAGAATTACTGACCCTTTTTTTTCCTGGTGCAAGTCCCTACTACTAGATTTACTAACCCTGCGCAAATTTGCGTAAATTCCCCTGAACCTAACACCTCCTAGCACCCCGCTGAGAGGCCTTCAGCTCCATTGTTCTCCTGCTTTTGTTATGCAAAAAAAACACACTCTCCCCGAACCAGGAGAGATTGACGTGAGTAACGGGCAGAACAATTGCATTCTCTTCCACTAGAGGGCACTAATTAAATGGGTTGCCAACTGCCAGTAAAACAGAAGAAGGCGAAGAAGAAGTCATGCCGCGAGATGACGCAGCGCCCAATAACAATAGATAAATATTTCAAAAGAAAAAGTCAGTTCCTGGAGAAAACTCCGACCCAGATGAAGGCCCTAGCACGAGTAGTGGTCAGAAGAAAGCAAAAAAGATATACTGGGGACAAACGGAATCAATTACACTATACCTGGTGCGTGGGAAAACAATAGCAACATGCTTTTTGTGACATTTTTGTTTGGTGTTGTGCCGTGTGATTTTTCTAATGTGAAATATGTGCCGTGGCTCCGAAAAGTTGACAAACACTGTACTAGACATGTAATGATTATTGGGTAATACAGTAGGCTACTTTTTTTTTTTTTTTCTTTTCCCATTGACTGACTTGGAGAGTGGACTAAAAAAGTAAATAACAGCACTAGTCACTTTTGAACAGATTTATGCTCCTGCTCCGATCAAAGTTTAGTGTTGGATTATTTAGACCTTGATCAGATCAATAACATTGACCAAATACATTTATTTCATTACATGACAAGCTTATTGTCATCTGTGAAGTGAAAACAGTTGTTCAGTAAAGTTACAGTCATGACCACAACCATACCCAAGTATATTACTTTAACCAGGACTAATGAACTTTCCCTGAACCTGCAAAAGTTTTTGGACCTTAGGTGTTTTTTTTAACCACAAGGGTGTATCGACAAAATACAACAATAGGAAACCCAACAACAGTGTTTTCAGTTTGGAATTATACTGGATATTATATTATTTAGATTTATATATTATATTTTATATTATATTTTCTGTTCTGTCTTTTTTGGTAAATGGTAAATGGCCTGTATTTGTATAGCGCTTTTTTTACTAGTCCCGCCTAGGGACCCCAAATCGCTTTTACACGTCCAGTCATCCACCCATTCACTCTCACATTCACACACTGGTGGAGGCAAGCTACAGTTGTAGCCACAGCTGCCCTGGGGCAGACTGACAGAAGCGAGGCTGCCATATCGCGCCATCGGCCCTTCTGGCCAACACCAGTAGGCGGTAGGTGAAGTGTCTTGCCCAAGGACACAACGACCAAGACTGTCCAAGCCGGGGCTCGAACCGGCAACCTTCCGATTACAAGGCGAACTCCCAACTCTTGAGCCACGATCGCCCCAGGCTTGTTCTTGTTTGGCTTGTTCTCTTTTATTTACAGTTTTATTTTTGTTGCCTGCACTTTCTTTTTGACAACTTTATTTATAATTTTCCAATATGACAAAAGTGCAGAAAAATATAACTCGAATTGCGATTACAAACACTGCCATTGTGAAACTGGTTACGCCACGCAGTGGCAAACCAGTTGGATGCAGAAAAATGTGTAATCTATGGGCACATACAAAAAAAAAGTACTATTACGTGAACAAGGCAAAAAAAACAAAAACAAACAAACGAACAGAAAAAAAAAACAAAAAACAAAAAACAAAACCCACCAAAAAAACAAAACAAACAAAAATAGAAGAGATAGCTATTGTGTGTGTGTGTGGATAATAGCAAACACTGAAATACATTTTTTGCACTCACCAATGAATTTTGTTCACTCAAATTTAGCTTTTCTTTGCTCAAAATAAATTTCTCCTCAAAATGCAACACATGCACCTGCCAATTTTTTTTTACGTGCGCTCAATTTTTTTTTACGTGCGCTCAGAATAGTGGCAGAAAAATAACACCATATTTTTTGGCTCAGCCGAGCCTCTCTGTTGCTGTTTTGAGCAGCCCGTGTCAGTCACCTCTTTCACATGTCACTCGCTCATCCGCTCATGCACTGCGGTCTCATAAGGAAACTCAGCTTTTTGATATGAAGTTTTCCCTTCTTACAAATATTTTTAAAAGTATTTGTTCGAAATAAGTATTCGTAAAAAAACACGTTATTTGTGCCTGTCCGAATACTGTATTCGGGTTCGGCTCCACCCCAAATTTGACCACAGTTAATTTGCATGAATGTTGATTTTCAATGTGCTGCTTAGATATGATGCTTAGCAATAGTGGTGACTCTTAAAGCTAGTCAGTGAGAACCCGGTGAGAATCGATAACAAATTTGAAACTGGTAATGGCTTCAGCACCCCTGCACCTTGCCCACATGGATGTTAAAGGGGAGTAAGCAGCACACTCAAGGACATTTAAATCTGTTAACAGTATTGTCCTATGTCCGTTTCTCCATCTTTGACCTCAGGAGCACCATGTTTTTGGCCTGAAAGGGTGACATACAGTAAAGACAACCCTACGCTACCAATAGATTACTACCTATTGCTTGCGTGACATGTGTGATAAATAAATAATAAATTCATGGTAACAGAAGTGGTAAAGGTATTAAGTCTGTGAAAGAACAGTCAAAAATCTGTCTTAACACATTAATAATGGTGAAGACAAAAACATTATTTGGAATTTGATTATTAAGCTGTTAGCTAAACAAGCCCCCCATAATATGAGCAATCCACTTACCAGTCACTTCAGTCACTGTTCCACACTTTGCTGGAACAATGTTACAATCCATGTTACCTTCCGAACTGCCTTAATTCCTTGTGATCGAAAAGATTCCTCAGGGTGTTTGGTCCATATTGACACGGTATGGTGGAAGCAGCCATAAGAAGATGAACACAGTACTCAGGTTGGCTCTGGCAGTTGAGTGATCCTAAATTTGTACCAAGGGACACAAAGTGGCAAAGACACTATGGATTCATACTTTCATGTTTATGTCTAATTCTGACACTACCATCCAAACGTTAGAGCAGATCAATCAAGATTCATCAGACCAGTCAATGTTTTTTCCAATCTTTGTTGTCCAATTTTGGCGAGCACATGTAAAATTTAGCCTTTGTATCCTGTTTTAATTGACCAGAGTAGCACCGGGTGTGGTCCCCAAACCCAGTTCTGAGGCTGGGTTTGGGGATGTTCTGCATTGTTACATTGTGTTTTGACATTTGAGCTACTGTTTTCTTTTAATTCCAACAGTTTTTACAGACACAATTATCCTTATACTTTCTTTACATATTATGATTTTGAAGTGGGTGCAAAATGTACAGCTTTTACGAGCTCACACAAATCAAGCATTATTACAGATTAAACCACTTCTTCATGGCTTTCATTGTGCTGACTGTTTTTCTATTCATTTTTTAAAAATGGTTTTGCAGGTTGGACTGTTCCTTGGAAAAAATAAGCTCTCTAGATGTGTCATTTTATGTTCTAGTTCAGTATTATAAGAATTACAATACTGTGATAATTAGTTTTAATACTTAAATACTTTTAAAGTGTTTTTGTCTGAATATTTTTTATATAATTTTACTTAATTAAGCTTTAAATACAAATGTTTGGCAGCATTTACTGGTGCATGTTTACATGAATAAAGTATCCAGATCTTTCCTCAACCACATATCTATACATTTCTATGAAGTTCATCTTTGTAATATAAAACAGGACTGAAGCTGAAAAAACAGTGACTGAAAACTTTATTTTGCAGAGCAGAATATTAATATAATGACAATCATAAGCTAGATGTGCTTTCCATAGGCCTACCTGAGATTGAGCGTTTTTGTGTTCATGTTAAAAATATAGAAAATAATTTAAAATTGTAAAATTGAATTTCTTCTTTTGTGTAATGTAAATTATACGGAAGAGTATTTTATATGTTTTGTGTCTTTGCCTTACATTCACAAAAAGTAAAAAAAGAAAAACTTAAATATAGTTTTGACAATACATCATGCAAAGCAGAATGGCTTTCAATTCCTCCTGTGTATGGCTTTGTTTGCAGCATGCAGGGAGCGACCTGGAGCAGACTCTCATTCATCTGCTTGTCTTTTCTTACTGAAAAGAAAGAAAATTACAATCACAGCAATGCTCAGTCAACAAAAAAGACCTCTAACCTCTAGCATTTGCCGAATCAGCCATGATAATTTGATGTTACCTTTCCCCTGAAGGCTTGGAGGTCATGACCCAGAGTAAATATTCCTTGGCGGCCATGGAATCCAGTACCTTGTTCACATCGCTGGTGAAGCTTCCATCTACGTGCCTCTTGCTGAATGTTTCACCCCATCTTTCCATTTCAGATCTGAGTATGTACACAGGCACACAATGTAAACACTGCCCCCTAATGGTCAGTAACCCCACAGTATGGAAACCTGACAATTTAGCTGTAAAATTTGATCTGCACTGGAGAAATCATCAGTTTTTCACATGATTATTTTCATCATAAGTGAAAAGATTGTTCTGGTGTAATCATTTCCTAACTGCTTCATTGTCTCTTTGCATGGTTCATGTCTCATTGCACAGTGTGAGTAAGATACGATCAACACAGTGGAAAAGTTCAAGTGATTTATTTTGGCACAATCACAAGAAACACTAAGGGAAAAAAAGCAGTGGAAAGGGGGAAAATGGTTGAAGAAGCAAGAAGAATCAGCTGATTAGCTCGAGTTCTCTGTTTTGCTTTCCCCATCATGGTGGAATCAGACACAAGCAGGCCATTTTAGAAGGTTTGGGTATTGTAGGAGGAGATGCACATGAAGAAAAGGAGGGCGGCCTACTCTCTTCGGACTTGTCCAGACTTGAGGTTGGCAACAAAGTCTTTGATTGCCTGGTCTTTGAGGAAGGAGCTTACATCACTGGTGAAGGTGCCATCTGCATGTCGCTTCTCGGCAGCACTAAAAAACACAGACACAGACCACTTGATATATGTCTTTTTTATACTATAATATGGAACATATGAGTCAATTATAAAGGCGCTTTCTTATTTGAGGTACCTTATATTTACACTCTAGTGCTTTTAAATGTAAGATTTTACATTTACAAGTATAAAAGATCAACTCACTAAAGACTGGCTCTGAATTCCTCACAAAATGTGTGGCTTGCTGGGCACATGTGTCAGATGCTTTGGAAATAAGCTGTTTAAGGCCTAAGGAGGCCAATGGACAGGCAAATAGAGAAATTCTTGTTTTATTATTATTCTTATGACGCCTCTGATTTATCTGCAGAGGCTTTAGAAGGGCCAGGCCCCTAGTTTGAGAGCCAAAATGCATATAAATACATGAGATGTTAGGCTGCTTTTCTTGTATACCCACACTCCTTTACTACTTTAAGCACTATGTTGTGTTACGTGTTTCACTTGTACAATTGAACACTACTCTGCTAGTATCCTTAGCTACTTTAAAAGATCAGTTCTAGTGTCTTTTATCACAAATTTCAGAGTGTTTTCACACTGACCCGCTCCTCTTGTTGTTCATCAGCCACCGAACAAAGTCCTGTGCTTTCCTGTCCTCCAGATATTTACTGTAGTCATTTGAGAAAGTTCCCTCTGAATGTCTCTTCATGCTCGACAACTCCACAGGCTCGTCATTTAATGTGTTGTCTGATTCAAAACTGCAAGGGAGAGCAAAGTAGGTACCACTGAAGTGTTTTCCATAGCATATCATATCTCTACATAAATATATAAATCTCTAGGAACACTAGAAGTATAAAAAAGAGAAGTAAAAGAAAGGGGAACCGAAAGGAAACACTTGATTCTTAAACTTAGCATTGTCATATATAGTACATGTATCCTTTGTCCTTCCCTTTAATCCTACATTATGTATCACTTGTTTCAGGGTCACACTAAAAAGTTAATCAACCATAGGTTCTATGTGTCAGTATCAGGTCATGTAGGAATTTACAGTACAATAAAAACTGTTTTTAATTGCATTTCAGCATAATCTTTAAAGCTTTTTCTTGTTTTTTAATTCAGTTGGAGAGACTTTTTCTCATATGCAAAATAAATGAATAATCAGGCATCATTAAAGCCCTTATAGTACCTTTTTATTCTAACAGTGCATGTCACTCTCAGACAGCAGACTTATTTGTGGTTCCTAGTGTTTTTAAAAGAGAGCCTTTCTTTTTGACGTATTTTATAGTTGACCTAGCTCTGAATTATGTTTCAATAGGCTCAGGATACTGGGGAGCTTCCCATAATGCACTAAGCATTTCTTTTCCCTCTCTGTTTTTTTATACACCACTACTGTTTAATCACTGTAGGGTCTTTACCTTACAGTATAACTGTTGTTGTGAATCTGTGCTATATAGATAAAATTGAATGGAATTGTTCTTGTGATTTAGTCACGAGAGTAACACAAGGGTGCTAAAAACAGCTTTATCTTAAAGAAGCGTTTCATTGTACCTTAAGCTGTCATCAGCATCATGCAGAGGAACCTGCCAACTGCTCTGGACAAAGCCGAGGACCAGGAGGATGCCAGCCAGGGAGTGAATGCTTTTCATGGTGGTGACCTGTAACAGGGGACAACACACACAAAAAAGAAATAAAACATTCAACCAAACAAAGAAACATTTCCCCCACCCAGAAAAAAAAACAAGAAAAAAGAACTTGACGGCTAAAAGTAAAATACCTTCTCCACTGCAACAAGATACAACTCACCTTTTCTTCTTTCTTTCCAAACACCTGCTGTTAGTTCCACTGCTTATTGCTGGTGTCTGCATCTAACCACCCTCTCTCACTTTGCAGCCTTATATATTGAAAGAAGAGCTGCATAGGTGGGTCTTTTTCCCACTCATAGAGTAACAGTTCCACCTATTACTCTAAACCTATTAGACACACCCATTACACACGGGGCCTGTTGACTGAATAGATGAGCCGACCGTTTGCTTATGAAGTCAAGCGTGATGCCAGCTGGTCCTTCAGTGTTAAGGTCAAACAACCGCAGTTCATCCTGTCAAACAGAAAGTTGGGGAGATGCTTTTAATGTGCTACTGTGTCATTGTGATCGGAAGCAATATTTGTGGCGTCATAACTGGATGGAAGTTGTCGAGTCTTCCATTCAGAATCAAAAGATCGGAAATCTCTCTCCCCCCATTTTTTGCATCAGTTGCCGTTATCTCTGTTTAACCAAGCTGACTATTCAATAATAAATACACACATACAGGTGGGTGATGCTACATGACTGTCACACATAGACCAGATATTTAATTTGCTGGAAATTAAGGTTTATCAGTACAGGATCAGGGCTGGAACCTTTCACTTTGACACTAAATTTTACTGACTTTTTTTGTGACATTGAATATTGATCATGAAATAACACAAATAACATCCAGAAATATTATTCAGGTGCTGGATTTAAACATAAGCTTAGTGACAGCCCTCTTGCCCATATTTAGATTTTCCTGGTGCTGTGGATCCACAGCTGGATCAGGAGGGGTCAAGGAATCCCAAAGAGGCGATGAATGCACAACACTACTCAACTGGGTCTATATAATGGAGGAGAAAATCAACAAGACTGTCTTCATATAGTGTTACAGATTTTTACAAAAGGACAAGAAAACTTCAGGTATTACTATTTCATCACCGGGACCTTTCCCCCCAAGAGTTACGATACTACATGGAACCAACTGTTTGATATGACACATATTTAAATCAGATGTCTTTGACAAAAAACTCCCACTAACCCAGGTACACTAGTTTTCACCTGAGCTACACCCAACCCACTAATGACACCATACTTTAAATACCCCTTAAAATTGAAAGAGAAGCAAGAAGATATTTTTTTCCTCATTGTTAATTATTTATTACATTAGAAAAACTCCATTAACAGTTTTACAAATGTCATAAAACTGTATCAAATCACTTTGATGTGTCTATGCTTAATACAATGCTGTAGAAATTTTAGATGTCCAAGTAGTTCAGGTTCACTAAAACATTCCATTACACTCAGTTCCCATTTCATTCTTTGCATTATTATACTTTTTCTGCTGGCTATGAAATAACCTTTTAAACAATAAATGTACACTTAATACATTTCTAGAAAAATAATTTTTTCACATATATGTTTTACAAGGAACCATATCAGCTTTAATTCTTAAAGAGACAGATATTTTTAAAAGAACATATTACACACTTTTGACTTACCATTATTTTATTAAATTACAACGTATCAGATTGTTTTTTGTACCCGATGAAGGTCAGTTGGACTGAAACGCTGTGGTTTAATAAAATAACACAGAGCAAGACGTTTTTTGTTAATTCAGAGCTTTTTTAAACTAAATGAACATATCTAAAACAAGCTCTCATAGACACAGAATAATATTAGAACTGGGACAGTTTTGCAACCATTAATTTTCCAATACTAAATGAGTTTACATGTATTTTTTTGCATATCTTTATTCATAGAAAATAAAAACAGATTTTGGTTTTATGCAAAGCACCTGAGTAGAAAGTGAGTCATGTGGGTATAGACATGTTGATTGGCAGCGCCAGCGAGCCCATGATCCTTGTCTGTGTACCACTGAAAGAAGAAAGCATTATATGTATGACTGTTTCATGACATTGGTCCCACAATTGTCTGTTGCATTTCCCAAGTTGCTCACCATGGCCTCAAAGTCCACCTGTTCCTCAACCAGAGCTTCTGAGATCTCTGCTGCCTGCTGGAAATGGACATTGTCTAGAAAAACAAACCGAACAATAAGGCAGGGTTCTGTTGAAAGGTAACATAGTGGTATGATCATGGCCATTACTTTTGTCAGTGCTGATCAAGTTGCAAGTGTTGGATCTATTTATTTTACATCAGTCTGTATGAATTTGTTGATAATGATAAGTGCTGGTATACTAATGGATTTTCTGCAATAATATTGGCATTAGACCAAAGACTCAATTTAAAAAAGATGAAAAAAGTGTGCTTTACCAACCACATGTAGAAATTCAAACTAGTTTAGAACATTTCAGTTTAGTTTTCCATAACCACATTAATTTCGTTGCACTTTTCCAACGTCAAGAGATGGCTATGAGGAATGCATCTAAAACCTCCTGTTTGAAAAGGCAGGGCTGCAAATGTATTCTGTCACAGCGAATGAAAAATAAACTCTCACACTTATTGTTATTAAGTTTTAGGCTTATGTTGCCCCCCAAAATTATAAAATAATAAACAGACACAAACATAGAGGCCTTGTGTTGCTCACCATCGGCTGTTCCATGAACAAGAAGATACTGCACTGAATGGAAGTTCCTGGCCCTGGCAGTTACTGTTGTGTTCTGCACACAGTGAGATTTAATTTTTATGCGTCAACAAAGACAATCGCACAGCTGAAAATAAAGGACAGAGAACTTGATATTCCTGGCTGTGAAACTTACATCGTAACCTTCAGAATTCTGTGAAGGCAATATCATGTAACGCTCTGTGTAGATGGAATCTGGTACAAATAGACAGATAGTTGCAGATGTTATTATTTCATATCATTAATGGGATTGTAAAAAGTGACAGCAAAAGAAATACCATAAAAGCGCCATTTGGAGACTGGAGCAACTGCCATTCCACACTTGAAAACTCCACTGCCAGATCCCAAGACCATTGATGTGACATATCCTCCGTAGGACTGTTGAATATAAAAAACTCATTACTGCAGATCATGTCTTATGTACATGCCAAACACATTGACTTGTGAGTGAAACATTAACTTGCACTAAAACATTCTCAATGTGTTTAACCTTCGTGGCGTTTTTGTTTAACACAAAGTCTTCACTACTTACCCATCCCCAAATAGCAACTCTGTCTTTGTCAATGAATCCCATTTTGATGAATTCCCTTGAAAAAAAAAGAGATATGAATTTAATATGGTCATTGCCTGCTGATCATTGCCATCATTGACTCGTGATATTTCCGCTACACTAAGTTTCTCTCTAAATGGGAGTCGCAGAAACAAGTAAAATCCAGTTTTATCAAACTTGCTGGAGCAAAGAAGGAACCTGTTTGTTTGAGATGCACTGACTTGTCTAAACTCCTCCTCACTTTCCTTACCTGGCTGCTGTTATCTGATCTTCCACCTCTTTGGTTCCCAGGCTTTTGTAAATTTCATACATTAACTTGTCGCCCTGGTAACCGCTCCCTCTTCCGTCAAAGCTAGCAACAATGATTTTCTCAGTGCTTGCCAGGTAGGTGGACCAGTTTACTCTGTAGACGTAGTTTACTTTCTGACTGCATGGACCTGCGTACCTGGAACATCAAGCACATTCAGAATGAGTTTTTTGGCCCTACTTTAAAAAGTCTTTTCGTTTTATTTTTTTAAATGAACTCTTACACATCGATCAGTAAAGGGTACTTCTTGGACTCATCAAAGCCTGGAGGCAAAATCATCTGGTACCAGAGATCTGTCAAAAATATGAACATAAAAAGAGTAGTAGGTATAAGACATGTAGTAAAATAAATCATGCAACAATGTACAAATAATAATTTCATGCTGGTCAGAATTGAACCCATGGTACTGCATTTCAGCCATGGAACATTAGGATGCCTGCTCAACCAGAGAGCTACATTATTTTTCATAATTGTTTTTTTTCATGACAGTTTTCCAATGGGTCACCTTCAGGGAAGGTTTACCTGCTTAAACCTTCTATCATGCAAGCTGATGTCCTCTATGTTGACTGGTATTTGGACATCCACTGCTTTTTATTCAAAATGCCAAATTATTCTTTTTGTTTTTTGTTTCCAAATTTTGCTAATGGCAGCTCATATTTAAAACATGCCTGTCTCTTCCAATAATAAATATAAACACGTATTAGTGAATGTCATTAATATAAAAGATATTGCATATATCAGTGCCAGTATCTACCTATTGATCCATTCTCTTCCGTTTATACTCAGCAGAGTTGCAGTGGGGGCTAGAGTCTATCCCAGCTACCATAGGGTGACCCTCGACAGATTGCCAGTCTGTTGCAGGGCTAACCCATGCAAACACAGAGAGAACATACAAACTCCACATAGAAATGCCCTGGGCAGATTGTGGCCTCGGGATCTTCTGGTTGTGAAGCAACAGTGCTAACCACTGCTACTACTATGAATGCTACTACGCATGTAACCCTAGTGGAAGGGGTTACACAAAGAGGATGTGGGACCCATGGAATCTTCGATACCCAGCATCCAAACTGACGGCGAAACAACTAGTAGCTCGGTGTTCCAGCATTCGGAAGAAGGAACTGCTATCACAGCTGGAGATCATTGAGGTACAACAGAAATGCTATGGCAAGGGGGAGCCAAGATGATACGTGATATTATCACCCCCACCTGAGATTGGGTACCAAGCCCCAAATATGATGGAACAAAGGGCGTTGAGTGCGAGAGCAGCTGACCTGAAATGTAAGATCATGGTGAAACTGGAAACCTGGACCCTTCCTAGCCAGTTACCAAGACTATGTGAAGTACCTCCTTGAAGGTCTACTAAAAGATGTGAATGCAGCAACAATCCCTACTGCAACCATCAACGAAACCAACCAGCTGATATACACCATGAAACGAGTGATCATGGAGATCCATGGCTACACTGTAAAAAAAAATTGTAATATAAAATTATTTTACTGTGTATTTTACAGTTTTGTACTGTTTTTCTAGAATATCATTAAATTTACATAAATAGACTGTCATGTTACATTTCAAATGTAAAATAACATAACATCACTGTAAATGTAATAAAACATAATTTTCTTGTTTTTTAAATGTATCTGTCTGTACATATGCATATTTAGATTGTTAAAATACATTCACAAATGTATCATCATTTCACAAATATTTGTCCGTTATTTGAAAGATTGAACTGTTAAATTCAAATGTAATGCTATGGAAAAATATATAAAATGATTCTTATAAACTTTTTTTTACATCAAATAATGTTATTTAGGGCGATCGTGGCTCAAGAGTTGGCAGTTCGTCTTGTATTAAGAAGGTTGCCGGTTCGAGCCCCGGCTCAGACAGTCTCGGTCGTTGTGTCCTTGGGCAAGACACTTCACCTACCACCTACTGGTGATGGCCAGAGGGCCCGATGGCGCAATATGGCAGCCTCGCTTCTGTCAGTCTGTCCCAGGGCAGCTGTGGCTTGCCTCCACCAGTGTGTGAATGTGAGAGTGACTGAATAGTAGAATTGTAAAGCACTTTGCAGGTCTCGAAAAGTGCTATATAAATGCAATCCATTATTATTATTATTTAAACCAACTGTTAACTGTATATTTCTGTACATTTAAGTATTATTATTCACATTTCCGCATTCATTGACCTTGTTTATAGGTAATTTCATTGTTTAATCACATTAAAATGTTCCTAATTTAATGTTTAAAAGCACTTGAAAAAGGCAAAATCCCATGTAAAATTAGGGCAACAAACTGTATTGTCATTACTGAAAATAACCGTATTTTTATGAGAAAGTTATTTTCTGTTATTTTATGGTATTATTTTGGCGCTTCAGCTGCCGGAATATTACTGGTTTTTTAGGATTTTTTTTTACAGTGTACAAGATGATGGAGAAGGACACTAGAGGCCAAGATCACGGTAGCACGGAGGTGCGATGAAGGGTTGCTTAATAAATATAGCAGGCTGCCCCTATCTGAGGCCATGGAAACTACCAAGCAAAGACTCACAGACACTTGAAGAGATGCTGGCCAAAGGAGGCAATAGAAGCCACTGACATCAAGATCAGGAAGCTTGCAACCATGCCTGGAGGGTTTCACCCCAAGTCCAGCACCCTAAGGCTGTACGCTAAGTGGAAGGAAGGAGGTTGGGGACAAGTGAGTGTCATTACCACAGTCCAGAATGAAACAATGAACATCCACATCAGGAAGATGGCTCGAACCGACTGCATGCTCAGTGAATACCTCAGGTAGCAGAAACCTAAAAAAGAGGAGCAAGAGGAGGACCCATCATGTAAGGAGAAGCCCCTGCATGGTATGTACCAGCGGCAGATAGAAAAGGTGGCTGACATCCAGAAATCCTACCAGTGGCTGTACCACTGCCAAAGCTGGACTGAAAGACAGCACAGAGGCACTAATCATGGAGCACAGGAACAAGCTCTGAGCACAATATCCATAGAGGCTGGGGTCTATCACACCAGGCAAGACCCCAGGTGCAGGCTGTGTAAAGATGCTCCTGAGACAATCCAGCACATAACAGCAGGGTGCAAGATGCTAGCAGGCAGGGGATAGATGGAACGCCATATCCAAGTGGCCGGCACAGTATACAGAAACATCTGTGCAGAATATGGCCTGGCCTGGAAGCCCCGAGGTCAAAATAGGAGACACCCCCTAGGGTGGTGGAGAATGACCAAACTAAGATCCTGTGGGACAAGATACAGATGGACAAAATGGCGGTGGCTAACCAACTGGACATAGTAGTGGTGGACAAGCAGAGGAAGACGGCTGTAGTGATAGAGCTAGCGATACAGAATGACAGCAACATCAGGAAGAAGGAAGATGAGAAGCTGGAGAAGTACCAAGGGCTCAGAGAAGAGCTTGAAAAGATGTGCAGGGTGAAGGTAACAGTGTTAATTGGAGCGCTTAGACAGTGACCACCAAAGCTAGGCAAGTGGCTCCAGCAGATCCCAGGACCAACATCTGAGATCTGTTTCTGCCAACATCAAAAAAAAAAAAAAAATATATATATATATATACGACATTTGTAATTGACCAAGATACTCTAATGAAAGGGATTTTAAGAATTTTATCTCATGTTTAAAAACATCTACAGTGTAGTGGGGTTGAGGTTTAAAATGGGCACAGCCAACTGCATATGGTTCAAGATTATGCTTATCCGTTGCCATTGACGAAATATTCTGGCAATCTAATTGTGTAAAAAAAACAAAAGCTTTCTGCAGGGTCGTTGTTTATTATTGCTATTGGATTATCATTAGAGAGTATAGTCAAAAATGTTATCAGCTCAAAATGAAACTGATGGGGAAAGTCTTGAAGGAAAAATTATCATTTCTGCATTCACTTACTGTATTCGCCCAATTTGATGGTGCCTTGACGCATGGTTGGCATTTGAATACCAGAAATCATGCTCACAAATTCCTTGTTGTCTTCCAAAACGTTTTGCTCTACAAATGTACAAATGCAAGAAAGTTATTGGAATACTTTTTTTTCTGGACTGCAGAACCAGTTGCATACTGTAACTTACCTCTGTTGTTTATGTTATCCATGAGAGAATAGAAAGGAGTGCCAGGACCTTTGAGTAAGGAATATGATGATATAATTAACTCAAATTATCTAAAAACACTAGAGAGAATAAGAGGTAGGTTTTTACGAATCAGAAAGAGAATAAAACTGACCACTGCAGCTCATGCGGTAATAGGAGGCATTGTGGCTGAAGTAAGCGGAGTTATACCGACAGTTTTCACGTAGATTACACGTCAGACACTTGGTTTCTTGTTGTGTCCTCCTAAAACACATAAAAATGCCCACATAGCAATTCTTATTGAATTTCTTAATGAAAGATAAAGGATAAAACATAAAAATCAATATTCTTACTTGTAAACGTTTCTTCCTCCTGGCTTGCCACCCTCTTCATTACTTGAAAAATATCTGAGGAGTAATCGGTAAGAATGAGTGAGGCAGGAGTATTAAGAATGTAGCAAAGTAGGAATAAAGCTTGAAGGACACTAGTATGGAGACTTTGGAATTCTTAATTATAATCAGTGGCAATCAGACAATACCAAAACCTACATGGCCCCATGTAAAAAAGTGATTGACGTCTAAACCTAATAATTGGTTTGACCACCCTTATCAGCAAAAACTGCAATCAAGCATTTGCGATAATTGGCAGTTAGTCTTTTACAGCACTGTGGAGGAAATTTGGCCCACTCATCTTTTTAGAATTGTTGTAATTCAGCCACATTAGAGGGTTTTCAGATATGAACTACCTTTTTAAGGTCACGCCACAGCATGTCAATCTGAGTCAGGTCAGTCACTTTGACTAGGCCACTCCAAAGTCTTCATTTAGTTTTTCCTTCAGAGGCGAACTTGCTGGTGTGTTTTGGATCATCAAGATGATTTTTTTTTTTTCCAAAATTGACACAAGCCTTTATCTTCCTTTTTCCTAGCAGCGGTTTTTGTCTCAGAACTCTGCAGGCCATTTTGTGTTGTGTTGAGTCACAAACACTGATTGTACCTTTATTAAGTTAGGCCTGCAGTTATTTGGATATTTTTCTGGGGTCTTTTGTGACCTCTTGGCTCAGTCACCGCTGTGCTCTTAGGATAATTTTGGTTGGCCAGCCACTCCTGGAAAGGTTCTCCTCTGTCCCATGTTTTTGCCATTTGTGGATAATGGGTCTCACTGTTGTTTTGCTAGAGTCCCACAGCTTTAGAAATGGCTTTATAACCTTTCCAGACTGAGAGATTTGTTTCTCATTTGTTCCTGAATTTTCTTGGATGGCAGCATGATGTCTGGCTTTTGATGATCTTTTGTCCAACTCCTTTTTGTCAGGCAGGTCCTGTTTATGTGATTTCTTGATTGAGAACAGGTGTGACAGTAATCAGACCTGTGTGTGGCTAGAGAAATTGAATTGAGCTATGCAAAGATGTGATACACCACAGTTAATTTATGTTATAACAGAGGGGGCTAACCACTTTTTCACATAGGGCCATTTATATTTTGTCTACGGAGTCCTGCACTTGGGTTCTCACTCTGCCTGCGACAGATAGCTGATGACCAAAAACAAAATTTGAAGACACCGTGTGCATCTATTACATTAACAGCAAGCAATTAAATGAATAGATTGGGGATGTCAAACTCATTTTACATTGCAGGCCACATACAGCTCACTTTAATCTTAAGTAAGCCAGACCAATTAAACTACATGATAAATTAGCAAAATTACAGACAAAGTTGTGGGTAAAAACAGCAACTTTTCAGATATATAAATGTTTGTTATTTAATTGTTGGTGGTGGCGGCAGTATTGGTACTGGTTATGATGATAGTGGTGGTGGGGAAGGGGAGGTCTGTATCAATAGGAAATGCTGCAAAACTTGTGAAAAGACAGTTAAAACTTCAGTGCACTCTTTTAAAATTTCTAAAGCTTTTCAGTGGGCCGGATTTAGTCTGTGGCAGGTCAATTCTGGCCCCCGGGCCTTATGTTTGACAACCCTGTAGGAGATGATTTGACTTACACACTATCTGTTGTGACTTTCAGAATGTCAATAACTTCCCATTCTCCAGAAGTGATGGCTGTAGCCTTGCCCTGCATGAATACAGAATATGTGTGGGTGGTTAACATGTCACAAAAAATGATTCATAAAGATTCATAAAAGATATTGTGCAAGACAAAAGAAAGACTAGCCAGCAAAAATATTTCAGTACTCATACACCCACCCCATCCACATAATGGATGTGCTTGTATTGCTGGGTGTCACTCATGAGCAGGTAATAGCTGTTCTTATCTGTGGCAAAAACTGGTTCTGATGGAGAGAACTAAAGAACAAGCGTGTTATTATTTATTATTTAATGCCTTTTCTGTGCAATTCATTCAAGTCAGCACACATTTAATTTTAATATTAATTTTATTTCAGTACCCTTAAATAAATGGTTGTAAGCAAATGTTATCCAACAGTCAGTAGGGAACTATTTTCTGCAGTGGATTAATACACATACAGTGTTCTACTGAGTGTTTCTGCAGCACTGTCTGTTGACAGTGAATTAGTCAGAACAACAGTGTGACTCACTTTGATGTAAGCACAATACTCATCATTGTGGGAGTGAGTCTTTCCATGGAATGTATTACATTAAAACATTTACATATTTAATACCTATTTAACATTTAACAGTGTAGTGACCATACCCGTCCAATCCAGCCAGTGCTTGCCACCTCCAGATGCTGTGAAAAGATGTTAAAACTTGTGTTTATTGGCGTTCTAAACTACAGTTTATAGTACAACACACCAGCCTTATCGGCTCAGCAGCTTTAAACCCAGAGAACACAAAGAGACATTGTGACTGGGAACTGAATTTTGAAACTCTTTAGCCAACAAATTAGGAAAATCTCTAAATGGCAGGGTTGCTCGTTCACATTTTTACATAAATGGAAATAATTAGCAGCCCTTTAGCTAAGTGGAATGCCACAAGAAACTCTGCTGCACCAAGTTAACACTTTCGACTAGCTTTTGTCACAGTTTATATGAAGATATTCCAGAATAGATTTTTAGATCTTTAAAAGTTTATTTTATCCACAGGCATGAATGTATTACACTGCAGCATTTACATACATGACTGTATTTAGTATATAAGCCTGGACTACAGAAAATATTTTTGGACTAGATTTTTTCCTTATAAGACTAGGGATATAGGATGGAAGATGCATTCCAGATCATATTCTACTTCAGTTGTGCAAATTTCCAGTGGATTTGACATACATAACCATTGAGCTCTAAGTTATTTAGAGTAAATCTAGGGATATATTGAACAAATAGTCTTTTGTCCATACTTTAGATAAAAAGATCATTTTTTTTATGTGATTTAACATGAAGCATGTCAAAAAACTCTAGTCTCAGTCAGAAAAATCTTAGTGGTTTTCACAAAGTTATGGACTCAAAGGTAGGAAAAGGTACTGGTTTATACATTTTTGTTTTACCTCATAAGTATTCCATGTGAATCCATTAAAGCTGTAGATCTGAAGGATGAGATGGTTTTGTACTCTCTTTAGCCACTGGACAGCTAGACGCTCATCACTCACCCAGGTTACAGTAGACAAGTAGTGCTCACTGAAGTGAAACAAAAAGAACAGTTAAAGTTCAACATTTTGTTTTTGGATATTTGTGGAAGAAATGATATATTGGAAAGTGTTAGATTACACTGAGCCAAATGAGTCTGGAACAACAATTTCAGAGATTTTTGTTGCATTGTCAGTGTCCACGACAAATAGCTTCACTGTGGGATTGGGAGTTCCTGGCTGCAAAGACAAAAGAATATAAGATAATAGACAAAAGCCAACACTGATTACTGATGTATGTCTTCAACAAAACAGCAAATGTGCTACCTTTGGATATGGAATAGAAACAGTGCTGGGGTACTGGTTTTCACCATACCACGAGTATTCAATAGTGTGGACCCCAGTGTCGTTAAACTCAGCGTAAGCCAAGTTCTTTCCTCCAGGTGACCACCAGAGACCTTGGTTGGATGAGAACATTTCCTCTGGAACGATGAACGTATGAAGCTGTGTTAGAAGATCTTTTACAGCTTATGGTGTAGTAAAGCAGCATGGTTTCATGTTGTCACAGTACGATAGATCGATATGTGTTTGGGGTTTTTTATACTTCATGAAATGTGACTGTAGAAACACAAACATTTTTCTAAATGAATGGGAACATTTGAGGCCTACTGCTGTCTTAGAAAATCTAAGACAGAAGAGAAATGACTGATATTATAGTGTAAAAATATTTTTTTAAAGTACAGACATATTAGGAAAACATCTTTGTATGCATTCTACTGTACAGTAATTAGTCAAAATCATCAATTACATTATAATAAAATATCTGTCATGAAACGCTGTGTGGCAGGCAGGAGTAGGACCCAAGATGCAGGCACTCAGACTCGAAGGATGAACTCAAAAAACTCAGCTTTATTTGCTGACAGGGGAAAGCATACAAAACTGAACTGGGAAATATAAGCTTACACTTGACGGAGAGGCACACGCGGAAACACACAGTTTGAGGGACGACGCAACACTGACTCAGAGAAACACAGGGTTTAAATACACTGGGAAGTAACGAGGGGAATGAGACAGACAGCTCCCATGCACAGCTGGGAGAAATCAGGACTGAGGAGACAAGCAAAGCAGGATGCATTCACATAAGACACGGACCTTCAAAGTAAAACAGGAAGTATGACACAGAGACGCGAACTTGACACGGTGGAGACAGCAACTAAGAAACACAGAGACATAAACCATAAGGCAGAGGTCTAAGAACCGAAAGACACAGAGGGAAACTCAAACATGCAGACACAGACTTACACAGAACAGAAGGGACACAGAGAAACATGAAGGGCAAGGGATCGAAACTAGAAACCATAGAATAACTCACACAAGTACAATAATACAAAAATCACAAAGAACTAAACATGCTGGGTCAGGAAACCCAGGACCCTGACAATATCATTCAAACCAGAAGGGCACTCGGTCTAAGACCATACCACTACAGTGCTCAAAGACCAGCATTGCTCCTTTGTCCTTGCTCTGCATTTCCATTTCATTAATAATTAAAAAAGTTTGACAATAAAAAAAACAGAGACTGTTCACCTACAAAGTAAAAATCTCTCCTTTTGAAATGTGTTGGTCTCAGCAGTAAGGCACAACTTTTACTTTAAAGATGAATGTTCTACATTTCTGGTCTTTGTTATAGTTTAATACTGCTCGGTGGTTGGTTACAGAGTGTTCGCTAACAAGTTTGTATCTTACACTGCAAACTACTGTATAGGTAGTTGCATAATATGCTAGTAATCAAAGCAATCACAAGGAGGTTGTTGGTTCAGCAACCTATTTAGAACTGATTTAAAAAACATTTCACCAAAACAATGGAACCATCACACCAGCCAGCAAACATCTCTTCATCTGAGTTTTTGCTTTTCTCACCAAAAGTTTCCAGTGAGTTCACAACTGATCTGAGGCCTAAACTTTGTATGATATCAAAATGCTAGTCAAGTATGACATCCTTTCTATTACTAATTGTGGCGGTGGCGTAGTCTGTGCCGCTGCTGCAGGGGAGGCGTGATGAGCTGATGCAGTTTCGGTGTGTCAGCCTGTATTTTCCCACAGCGGCGCCACAGACCACGCCTCACCACACTAATGTTGTCTTTTTGTGCTTGAATAATGTCTTTATGTACCTGTATTTATCATATGGTATGGTCTAATATTAATATAAAATGGTTTATTTACATGTGATATTAAAATTTCAAATGTCTGTATCAGGATACGTATAGAGTTGATCAGGGTCTCTTCCTGGAGACACAGGACACAGCTACTTGTGTAACAGTAAGAAGCAAGTTTCCTCATGCAAACACTGAACGTAAATGAGTCATATATCTTCCACTTACCCTCATAAACCCAGTCTGGGATTCCATTTAAAATCTTATTTTCCTCGCCATTGAATGTGACTTGTTGTGATGTAGAGTTGGGGCTGATCTTTATATACACATTATTGTTCCAAACAAAGGCCTAGAAAAACAAATAAACAAAAGTCAAGAGACAAAACTCAAATATCTATCTATCTATCTATATATATTTATATAGCAAAGATTGTATGTGTTTCGTCATTAGGACAGAAATGTGTAATAATAATGTATACTTTATTGATCCCCGTGGGGAAATTTCTCTCTGCATTTAACCCATTCACTCAGTGAAGCAGTGGGGAGCCATTGGGCGCCCGGGAAACAGTGTGTAGGGATGGTACCTTGCTCAGGGGTATCTCAGGGTAGCTGTTCAGGGGAATCGAACCCCCGGCTTTCCAATCATGGGGACACCACTCTACCTACTACCTACTGCACCACTATTTCTGAGGCTACTTGAGCTGTGGCTGCAAGTTGGTTGGTGTTTGTCATGGTGGTAAACCCCAAACTTGAAGGTGGACACTGAAGGTGAAGGGAACCATCAAGCTAACAAAGGAGTTCTATCTGGTTTGGCTAGCCTGTGGGAGGCAGCTGATGGATATCAGCAGGCCAAGCAGAATGGAACTTGGGCAGTGGCTGAAGCAAAAACTCCAGTGTGGGAGAAGTTTGGTAAGGCCATGGAAAAAAACTTTTGGTCTGCCACAAAACAATTCTGGCAAAGTGTCAGGCGACTTAGGAGGGGAAAGCAGTGCTCTACTCATATGGTGTATAGCGCAGGTGGGGTGCTCTTGACATCAACTGATGATAATGGGGATTCTAACCCTTTGCTACAAGCCATTTGGTCCTTGGTGAGAGCTCGGTCTGCATCGCTGGCAATAATTGCTGGCATGAACTTGTTTGCAGCGGATGTTGGACTCTGCCAGAACTTCCCATTGTCACCGATTCTGTTTGTAATTTTTATGGGCAGAATATCTAGGCTGAGCCAAGAGGTGGGAAGCTTTTACTTTATTGGTTTCAGAATTTCAACTCTGCTTTTTGCAGATGATGTGGCTTCATTGGGTGGTGTACTCCAGCTCACACTACAGTGGTTCACAGCCAAGTGTGAAGCGGCAGGAATGACAATCAGCACCTCCGAGTCTGACGCCATGGTCTTCAGAAAAGACATCCCTGACCCACCACATAAAGTATCTCGAGGCTTGTTCATGCTTTAGGGAAGAGGACAGTGAGAGACTGACAGACAGATTGGGGCCAGTGATGCAGGTACTGCACGAGTCTGTTGTGGTGAAACGAGAGCTCAAAATGGATGGATGGGAGGACTTCGAAAAGGTTGTACATGATAATCTTTTACCCACTTCAAAACAGCAGTGTCATTCAAAATTAAGCCTGCAATCATCTGTCTTTCCCTGAACTTACCAGTTTGTTCCCTTCAGGGGCCCAGGCAAAGTACTGGACTTTATCAGGAATGTCAGAGGGTGTGATAAATGTGCTGAAACAGATTTAAGCATACATTTTACGAGGTGCCTGTAACTGGAGTTGTGAATTATGTCGGTGATATAAATATATATTTAAATAGAGGAAGCCAAAACCTTCTTTGTAGTTGAAAAAAAAAGTTACTCACTCTGACTCCCGGTCATAAAGTGAATATGAAGCTGTAAATGAATGTCTCCACAGCTAATGGGACAAAAACAAAGTAAGGTAGTTTATCATTTAAAAACTTTGAATATAAATCAGTTTAGAAATGAATCAGATGTGAATAAAGGTACTTTACCTTGGAGTAGTTGCTCATGAATGCAACGTATCGGCGGTCAGCTGACAGCTGGTAATCATAGGCATTTTTGTCCATCTGTTTGTTGAACAGAGAGATTGTAACCATGTCATAGACACCTCCTCAAAGTCTTGCATACAAACAACACAGCATCTGTATGGAAGCTGTGTGCTATAAGCTTTAAAAGAAGGCTATGGATGCACATGAGAAGGATGTCTTACAAATCTGTCTTTGCTCAAGAAGTCTGATATCTTGTCTGTTGCGACGTCATAGAGGAACACTGAGCCTTCTGACGTATGCAGATATTCATGATCTATGGTGGAAGATGAGAAAGATGAAAGCACACCCTTAAATATTCTACTTACAAGGGAAAATGTGTGTTAAAGAAGAGAGTTACTAAATGATAACATTTTTAATTTCTGTATTCAGTCTGGTTTCTGTTTTTTTTTTCAGAGGTTTTTTTTTAAAAACGATCTTTTATTGGGTACTATGGCAGATTTATGAAGTTGAACAACTGATTACCGTGATAAAAGGCAGTTGACACAGTCATATAGATGATAATCTCAATATGGACCAAAGTTTTCTCATGATTGTTAAATTGAAAAAACTGCTACTACTACTTTATGGAAATGAACTTTAACTTGCTGTAGTGCTCTAATCTAGCTATAGCTACTACTTGATTTATTTACATGCTACAGTTATGCTTAAACATGCCCAAATGTATGGGTTAGAATTAGGGTTAGACCCTATGGTGGGTTAGCTCTGAGAGGGTTAAAACCACTGGTACCAAAATCATAGTGGCACCAGATTTAGCACCAGGGGTTAGTTATCCACTGGGAACATGAATGCAAAAGTATGAAAAAGTACTTGTGATCCATGTAGATGCATGGCCAAAACCAGCTTGATATTTCAGAGAAAAAAGGTGCTGTTCTGGTTTCAGAACAAGTGAATTAGGCAGGTCAGAGCTGTCCTTATTAATATTACTGCATTCTAGGTTATTTGGTTCCATATACTGGGTGACTAAATGCGTGCCAATAATTTCATGTGCCTCAGTGAGTCAGTAACACAAAGTGGATTTTTGGAGATATAAATTATCCTGTCTGATAATATTTTTACAGTCCGGGAGACAATAACTCAGTGTCATCATGCCCCACACTTTCTTTCTTTGTTTCCTTTTAAATACAGGTTAATTACATCACCCACCAGAAATCCACCTCATGTTGTAGGATTTGGGTTTCAGTGAGTTGTTGAAGACGTCCTCAAGGGTGAAAGATCTAATGCTGGCCTCGTCGTTCTTTTCTGAAACACGTATTTGGAAAAGTTAGGAGCTGCCAAGCACTTGAAGATCACGTGTTACAGATATAATATCTGGCCGCCCCCCCCCCCCCCCACACACACACACACACTCACATTTTGATGATCAGCAATGAGATAAGCTAAGAGCTGTAGAGGCTGTAACTGATAACGGCAAGTGGGATGTCGCTTACGTTAATGTGTAATAATGGAAACTGTCAAAGTGTGTACAGAATGGGTTTGGATTTAAAGGTATGCATATGGGGTGTCAGAGAAACGTCATTGCGACTTTAATCACACTTATAAATGTGACTTCGCTCGTTTCTTAGATGGCAACGTGACTCCTGATGAGCTAAATGTTTTCTTTCAGTGTTTTTAGAGAAGTGTTAAGTGACAACGGTCCAAACAACGCGCAATGACGCGCTTAAAATACTTTCTGACAAACGTGTTTAACGGTAAAGCAGAGATGACGCCAGTGTGTGAAGCATTTAATAACAAAGACTCACCATTAAGAAATATAGCCGTGGGGACCGCTATCAAAACGACGACCACAGCTGCCCCAAAAATTCCGAGGAGCACCTTGGCAATGGAAACCTGTTCGAAGGGACAAAAGTCAGAAAGTGCAAACGGTTCCGTGTGAAGCATTCCATACGCATAACAACGACGTGTGAGTATTAACAAACCACCACCAACCATTGTTTCTGGCCGTAAAGTGAAGTATACAACCGATATCGCTCCGAATCACAACTTCATCGATCCAGTGCCACACGCGCAGAGAGCAACAAAGTTATGTGACACATTGGTTTGTTGTTAAATATTATCTCAGCTCAAGTTTCAAAGGTGAGACAGAAAATGTCCAGCGGAGTAAAGTTCGTCAGGTTTTATGATGCACAACAGTTTTGAGGAAGTATGTGCTGTTATCCAGCTGTTCCCCAGCTGTTCTATTCAGAAAATTGTTCCTCTCATTCAGCATGTGGAGCAAAATGCCATTTCACTTAAATATAAGAACACATATCGTGTCTGTAAACACTTTTTGTTTTGTTCAAGGCTGCAATTATCAGTTTAGTCTGTTAGTCTTTTTTGCAATTGCCTGAAATGACAAAATTAAGATCTTGTTTGATTAGTTATTTTCCTGTTCATACAGAAAGAGAAAATTATGCTTGTTAGACAGGGAAGTTTGCCAGGAAAAAGGAAAAAAAAACGGATTAACGGTTTCCAACTATGACTAAACAGAGTGTAGAAATAAATATTGAATAACGTCATTTTACCTCTAAGGACCGGGCGTCCACATATGTGGACATCACATTTTGCGTTGTCTAGACCAAAATACTAAATTTTGCTCTACAAGGGCCCAATATCCACATACGAGGACAGTATACTACCACTGTTCTATCGAAATTTAAAACGAATGTCCTCATATGTGGATATAATTTTTACCAGAAACAAAAATCAGGTAAAAAGATAATACTTTGTTTTTACATTCATCAGGTCCCAATCAGCCCAAATAGCAAAGAGAAATTAAAAATGCATGCCATGAAAGAGTTAGGAGGTTAAAGAAAACGGATTATTTTCATATATTATGAACTACAAAAGATGATCACATAGCACCCAGTATATATTAATTCCTGCAATTGTGTTATTAAATACGATTTAATACTGTGAAGGCTATTAAAAAAAAAGAAGCTTAAGCCAAACTGTACTTGAGCATCCTTATTATGTGCCAAAATCTATTAAAAATATTTCACTGCTTTGATAGCCAGATAGTCACCATTGCTATCACTGGCTATGCTGTGGCTAACTCAGTCAAGCTAAGTTGTAGCATTATATATGCAGTGTCATTATAGTGTCCTGAGAGTTCATTCATAAAAATCAAACAAACACAAGCTACTCATATTGAACCACCATCCTGTATGACAAGGAATAACTTTTTGTTAGCTCTCATATTGCACTGCACATGCTGTCCACCACTTTACATGACTGTCAAAATTATGTCTTAGATGCATCCACCATATAAGAAGTTATAAAGAAAGTGATTTTACATTCTCTGCTCAGATGTATTTGTCTAACAGCTGTACAAATAACACTATCTATTCTATATATGTACACACACACACACACACACACGTATATATATATATATATATATATATATATATTTTTTTTTTCAGTCAGTGTGACTCTCAGAAATACAAGTTTAGGGGTTTTTTTTAGACATTATTTCCACTGACTGTGCAAGTCTTCCTCTTTGCACATGACACTGACCAGTCTGAAAATGCTAAGAGCCCATTAAAGGCTTAACAAATATAAAGCTGTGCCTTTATGAGGAATAGACATCATATTCTGCACTTATTTCCCTCAAACCGGACATCCTCAGCAAACAAATAGACAGTGGATGTCTTCCCTAATGCAGCATGGCTTGTTTGAAGAGTGTTACTTCACAGATGCCTCCATTTAGCTGACACTCAGCCTGACTAAAATCGTTTATAGGTGTCACTTTATACGCATTTAGTCTTATTGGACAGATATAGCTTTGACGTATGAAGGCAGAAAGTGAGGAAAGAAAACATGACAGATATAGAGCAAAGTTTGAACCGCTGGTCATCTGAATCTATGTACAGTTGTGTACTGGTGGATTTATAATCTAATGCAGGATTTTGATACATGGAAATATTGCAATGTCTTGACATAACGACCATTTTTCAGTTTAAAGAAAAGTGAATAAAAACAGAGAAAACAGGAAGTCTTTAATGTAAGATAAACACTGTCACCGAGTCAGATTTTTTTTTCAACTCTCTTTCAACTCTGCACTGTGTTAAATAAAAATTTGTTATATAGGGCATGAGACATTTCTTTGGAGGGTGATTGTGCTTGACTGCAACCAGCCTTCTAATAAAAGTGTGCCGTCTCAGGGATAAATTGAGAAGCTGGGCCTTGACTTAAACAGATTCTTTGCTTCAGGTTGAATAGCCTTGAAATTTGGGAGTTGTTTGGAGGAACTGTGAGGATATCACCGCTGTTGGAAATAAGCCAGTGAACATTTTGTAAACATCCTCACAGCACTGACGTATCAACTTAATAGCAGCAGCTCATTTAAAAACCATTTCCACCACTCACACACAGATACTTCAGATTATACACTACAATTACTAATGTTGTTTTGAAATACCAATTTGTATTTCAGTTTGAAGCTATAAACACTATAAGTGGATAAAGGACCGGGTACTGATAAACTGATAGATCATATAAATGTTTTACTGCTGTAAGTCCTGTAACTAATTGTATTTACTATTACATATGCACAGTATATATGCACTGCTCAAAGAAATGGAACCAAACAAAAAAATAAATGAAAGGTAAATCGCATAAATCAAACAGTGGATCTTGGTGAGTGAACTATACAAAATGAAAATCTTTAACATACATGTGAGCAATGTTCCCTCTAATTTTTCACATGTCTGAGCGACACACAAACTCCCTGAGCGGTCCCTTGGACCACTGTGAGCGACATCAGACGTGTGCACTGTGGTCACGCCAGCATCGAATCCATCCAAGTTACATGGTTTATTAAAATAATCAAATTACAACATTTACATCTATGTTAGACTACTTTTAATTAACTGCTTTAGCCCACTTACAATGAAAATTAAAAAAAAACTTATTTATGACCTGTGTAGGATGTTAACACTATTAAAAGTTATATATATATATATATATATATATATATATATATATATACATATATATATATATATATATATATATATATATATATATATATATATATATATATATCATAAAGCTCTGACTTGTATCATGAGTCTTTGGTCTGGGAGAGAGTCCTGTAACTCTCTGTCTGCAAAATACAGTATATAAAGACCAATGTTGGGCAATTTAATTATATAGTTACTTCTTCAAAAAAGTAACCGAGTTATGGAAACAAAGTTTTTTGCAGCTGTTTACCTAAAAATGCAGCCAAGGCGTTTTTTAAATAAACATTTAAAACTATTTACAGAACAATCAGCTGTTCTGCATCAAATTTGATGCCACAGAAATTATTTGTGCCACTCCAAAAAATAATTTCTGTCCACTATGAGATAAAGGAGAACAACAGCCTGATACCTGCAGGCCTGACAACAGGAGATGTGTCACTCCTGTAACACCTGTAACATTCAGTAGTCCATTGTTCTGACACACACAACAAAACTATTGACTACACTACACACTAACTACACAAGATTTGCGCTAAACGTCTCAAATCTCTCACATCTCAAAACACCTCCGTCACTCCTAAAACTTCCCCCCTTCCTAAACAATAAAGGCCATGTTGCCATATCATGTTTTGATTGGTCGACATGGTACATTTTTCGACCAATAGGAAAGGGCGGGTTTGTTTGTGTCATGGTGCTGGGTCGTTGACCCAGCGTTTTGTGTTTTATGATTATTTTCCTCTGTTCTAGTTATTCTGTGTCCTCCCCCCTTGTGTCCGGTTCGGGTTCTAGATTTCCTGTTTTGTTCTGAAGGTCTGTGTCTGTTGTCGTTGTGTTCAGCTTGTCTCCTCCGGTCCTCATGTGTATTGGGTTCAGCTGTTCTTCCCTCCTGTGTGTGATTACCTGATTACCTTGTGTGTGTATATTTAGTGGGTGTCGGTCTGTGTTCGTTGTCGGCTCGTCTGCGTTCTATGGTGTCCCGTTCCTGTCTCTGCGTCTCTCTGCCCCACACCCCTTTTGTATGCTCTCAGGTTTGTCATTTAGTTCTCCCAGTTTAGGTTTCTTCAGTTGTTTTCTCATGCTTCGTTGTCTGTTCTGCCACTGTCACCTGTAAATAAACCCTCACTCATATCATCAGTCGGCTGCCTGCATTTTGGGTCCTCTTTTTCCTCCACACCACACGGCTCACCCCGCCAGCCGTGACAGTTTGGTTTTGTTTTTGCTCAAAGGTGGAGAGCACTTTCCTTATAAAACGCCGTTTACCGTTTCTTACCGCAGTAAATATAAACAACGATAGTATTCAGGAAGAAAACCAAACATTGCATATATTTGTTTTTATCATAACTCTGGTTTTACATGGCCTATCAACACAAAATTTAAAACTGGTATAAAGTCCACACTTCCGTCAATTGTTCCGTCTGTCCTGCTCACATCTCCAGTGGTTGTACACGTGGCTTCACTCCATATCAGCCACGCCGCTTTGCTAGCTAAAACATCGGTGTCGGCACATAAGGACGCTGTCATAGCCTGTCAGCGACGTTGATTAGCTGCATATATACGAATGTGAATCGCATTATTGGCTGGACTATGGGATAAGGTGGCATCATTCTAATCCCTTACGGGAGCAGCCAGTCACTTACTGACTAACACTGCAAAACAGAATTGTTAACATTTTAATTTCAATTCAGGTTTGATGTTTTTTGTGCACAACGCAGATTTTCTGTGTGCAGAGACCGTGCCAGCAGTGCGCAATTGCGCACACGCGCAGCTTAGAGGGAACATTGCATGTGAGTTAGTAGTGTAGTGTAGGGAGCCGTTGACATGTCTGGAAGTTCTCCAGGGCCTGGTAATGAACTAATCATTTGATTCAGGTGTGTTGACCCAGGTTGATATCTAAAACCTGCAGGACACCGGCACTAGAGGCCTGGGGTTGGACACCCCTGGTTTAGAGCACCAATAAGCTCTCTCTAAAGGACAGAAAGACCTCATGCCAACCTCATGGAGTATCATTCTGACAGTTTAGTCAGAAACATGCACAAGTAGCCTAGTGGAGGTAAATTTGTAGGGCTCTGCTAGTGCTGCTCTTGTTTTTCCTCACACAAAGGACAAAATACTGGTCCGGGTGTTGAGTTGATGCCTGCCTTAGCCTATTTACACTCTTAAGACTGTGCAGCGAGATGCAGCAAACCTTCTAGTACCAGCATTTATTAATGTGCTGTACTGGAAATACTGGACTACCTCTGAACCTAAATGGGCAATAGTGACAATGACACTGGCAAAAAGCAAAACTGGAGAAATGTCAGTCAGAAAGGCCTCTCCAATGGCACAATATTGTCATGTTCAATTGCACCAAAGGAAGTGATGTAATTTTACAGCGAATTGTTGTAGAATGTCACTTTGGTAATTTAGTTAAAAAAAACTTGAGCAACTATATTCACGTGAATAACTGAACACAACATAACATTATGAAATGACAGATTGTGCAGTTTGAAGCACCAGTATTACGGTTTTATCCACTGCCATGTTTCTTTATTTGAACTATATTTGGAGAATCACACTAAAACATAACTGAAAAGTAAAATACAGTTAATAATAGCATAAAACCAAGTTAAGACCCAATAAAATATAATGAAAGGAAACAAAAAATAAAAATAAAAAACAGTATCAATAAGAGTTTCCACAGAAAGACTTAACAAAAAAGTTATCATTTGGTTCTGAGCTTGTGATTGAAGACAGCGAGGAGCAGTATTTTTTTGAAGATAAATTGAGATAAATAGTCTGGAGCTGTTGAGCTGATGTGGCATTGTTGGAGCAGACAGAACCTGATCACTGTAGAAGGTTCCATGATTCCAGATTCTGACAGTCAGACACCTGATTGTTACAATCTGGAAACACTGCAGAGAGGATTGGCTAGTTTTTCATGGGCACAACCAATGACTGTATGGGCACAACCCACAACCCACAAATGCATTTTCCTCACAAGTATGGCAGGAATTCCAACAGTAATAAATTTATTGCTAAGAAACATTGTTACAACAAAGAAATAAGTGACCAAACAGAAATTCCATTTTTATGCTAGGTGTGTGTGTGTGTGTGTGTGTGTGTGTGTGTGTGTGTGTGTGTGTAGACAGAGAGACATTATTCTTTCAAATCTGTGCATCTAGATTTTATCACAGCATAATTACCTTCATAGCAGCCAGTGTGTGTCCTCGATGACCTACAGCACTCTCAGACACTCACTGATTTCGGTGTTTGGCTCTGAGTGTTGGTATTTCCCTGTTATGATAAAGTGGGACCTCCCACCCCAGATGTTGGTTCTGTTAAGATACCACTCCACACTAAGCCATGGACATAACATACTGGAAGTGATGTCTTTTGCACTGTCTTTTGCTCTCACAGTTCTCTTGCAGCCTCAGATATTTTGCTTTTCATTTGAATTTCTTTTACTGAAGTTTTACTGAAGAATGAAATGCCGTGAAGGCTGCTCACTTTTACAGATGTGAATTCTCATCTTCTATTTGTTGATATTTTCAGCTTCCTGTCTTGATTAGATACACATATTCTTATGATAGTGTTTTAGGTAAAGCTACTTTTGACTCCTCCCTTACTCAAAAGGGATCGCGACAGTAGGTAGCTATACATAAATAATTTGGCAGGTTATTTATGCTGGATCAGCAGACAATTAAGAATAAATAAATAAATAAATACATTTTAAACTTAATTTAAACGTATCTTAATGTGCATTTTTCTTACTTTTTCTTACTAATTTTATGTGTTTCGTTTTTATTTAAAGATCTTTAAATTCCTGAAATTATGAAAATAAATAGTATATAGCGCTTCTTTATTACACGAGCAGAACCAAGGTTTCCACAGCACAACCTAGTGGTGAATGACAACATTGCAGGAGAGCAAAGCTAAGAGCATTTTGGCGGTCCTTTTAAAAATCCCCTGTGCTCTTCTGTCATTGGCTAGTTGCACTGTCTGTCAAGGCACTTCCGACAACTCTCGGCAGCTCGGATGTGATGCACTGCTCTTTTGACTTCGGAAGTTACAGCGTTGTTACAGTGTAGCTCGTATCAAACCACACTGACATTATATAGGTATTAAACTTGTCAGAGGTCTTTCCTTTTCACCAAATGGCTTATCCAGGATACGGCGGAGTGAGTAAACTGTACTAAACACTGTTAAACGAGCTACAGTTGCTAGCAGGAGGGTTAGCTGTTGCTGGAGGCTCTTGCATATCTTTCGTTAAGTTGTGACTGTAGAGGTGCTGCATTTGTTCCTGTACTCCTGTAGTAATTATTAATGTGGTGACTTTTCACCTACTGTAACTCAGGAGCTATATTGGCGTCCACTGTTGATTGTAAATGAACTTTTATACCCCGAAAAAATGTCTTCCGGGATGAAAAATCTCTCAGCTGTGTATATGAAAAAGGGCTTGGCATAGAGTAACTTATGAAATTACAGCAAGTACGATTATCTGTGCTAAAGACTTTCTTTATGTCCGTACACTGTATTTAAACAAGCACCGCAGAGTATTTGAAAATGTAGCGTATTGACAGCACTTTGTGTAGGGCACACAGGGCAACAGGCTATAATTGTTTTGTGGTATGAAACAAATCAGCACTCTGATCAGTGTTTTACATACCAGTACTAATCTTCTCTCTACTTTCTGTCTCAGTATGGGGGCCAAATGCCAGGCATGCCACCTCAAGGAATGCCAGGAGGGCCCATGAGAGGTCCCATGCCTGGGAACATGGGGGGTCCGATGGGAGGTGGGCCACCTCAAGGAGGATATGGACAGTATGGAAGCTATCCAGGAACATTTGGTGCCCAACCCCCACCTGCAAATGACCCAATGTGGGGATACTTTACAGCCATAGCAGGCCAGGTGAGTTTGGATGCATGCAGAAACATGTCAGTCATAGTCTTTAAGAAAGTCACATTTTCCCAGCAGCTTTGATTTCATTTTCATATTTCTGGTCAAAAACGAGACAAGCTCTGTCTGCAGATGTTCAAGATGTCATAAGTGTCAGGAGCTCAGATGAAGCAGTAAAGGAGCTCTGACTTAACTTGAGTTCCCTCTGTCATCAATGCATAGATAATGCACAAAATCTTGGCTGCTGGCCTCCAGTTCGAAACGGTGTGAGCACAAAGTTTTACTTGATAGTGTGTGCGCTCAGCTGAGAGGTTGTGGCTTGCTGAGACGAGAGCAGAAAGTTGTTTAGTTTTCGAGAAAAAACTGCATTAGAAACATTACAAAACAGCAGTGTACATGCACTTGCACAATGATGTTTGCAGTTATTGCACTCAAACTATTTTTGTTTAGTGGTTTTTATTCTGGGGTATTATTTCCTGTGGGATGAAACTGTTTTTGAACCTACTGGTTTTCATCTTCAGAGACTTCACACAGCTGCCTGAGGCCGACAGGTCGAACATTCTCTGATATCTGTTGATCTGTGGTCATTATATTTTTCATATTTGTCGCATACTGTAGTCTACCAAAATCTCATGGTTAAATGAGTTTTATTTAAAGTATCAAGGTTAACGGTGGATTATTTTAATTTATTTCATCTTCACTTTCAGTGAAGATGAAATAGTGCAGTCAATAGTGCAGTCTTTGTTTTGTCGTCCAGACCTTGGCACAGGTCTGGACGGTGAAGGATCAGGATCACTTATATTGGAATCTGCATCTGTTTAGAAATGGAAAGGTCCAAGAGACCTTTCCAACTTGTGTAAATCAACAATTCTTCTTAGGTCTTCACTGAGTTCCATGCACTTTCCTATTCTTTGAGGTATTGGCCAATCCAATGAGGGCTGCCAAAATTGTTTTTAAAACTGTCAAATAAATTCTAAAATAAATCTGTTGGGAAAGAGAAATTACCAGTTGTAATTAATAGGCCTTGGCTTTGTCACATTAGGAAACCATCCAATTCCTAATGCAGAACCATCCGCACCACTTCTTACAATTTTAAGTGAAAAAATATGTGACTTCCTGCTCTGTACAGGACGGCGAGATTGATGCAGAGGAACTCCAGAGATGTCTGACTCAAGCTGGTTTTACTGGCAGCTACAGTCGTAAGTTTACTGCTTTCTCTTTAACTAAAGAGGTCGATGCTTGAATTATGCTTTTACACAATTTCTGTTTTAATTTTGAAGGGCAGTTTATATCTCCAATATTGAGCTAAAGGTTCCAGCTAAGTGGGCCCTTTAAATATTTGTTGCTGAGAGCAATTTTTACTGAGAAACTGAGGAATTTTCACTGTCACAGCTTGGATTTTATAAAATGTACACTGTTTTTGTGAAGTCTTGTTTGTGGACTGTTCACTGCATATCATTAATAAGCACCTATGTTTATGTGTATTTAAAAGGGACAGGGAATTAATTAGCAATTAATATGCCAGGTCTTTCCTGGCAGGTTCATGACATATAAAATTAATCAACAAAAGCAAACATTCAGACACATGTGAGCAATAAGTATGAGCAAAAAGGACAAAAATACGTAAGCGACTTTCCGTGAGATTACTTCACATCATGAAACCTGCTGGATTAACCAACAGTAATAACTTTCTAAAGCCGTCCTCTGGCCCGCCCCCTTCGGGCAGCTCTCACATGTTTATACACGTAGTTCCACACACTGCTGAGCTCCAAGAGAGAAGTGAAAGGTTCAAACAATTATTGAAACACCCCAGAGTTAAGAGGAAGGATGAGGTTAACACACGTTGCAAGAATAACTGCTCTTGTGAAAGTTTGGTCATAAATTTTATTTTTTTTTTTTACAAAGTCACGTTTATGAAAACCTTCTGTTGGCTCTAATATTTGATTTAGAAGATGCTGAAGCTGTACAGTTCTGCCATTTTTGGAGTATGACGTGTTGCATTTGATCTTCATAGCCACTGATCTATTGCTCACTGGACTGTTGACTGTCTGTTATAAAGAAGGTAGTGAATGACAGATGAGTGATTTTGGACACAGCTACTGTCACTGTAGTGATTGGTTAACAGGTTTAAAATAGTGATTCAGTAAGTAAATTATCTGCAGCAGTTTTTGTTGTGAGCTAACAAGTAATCTATCACCACCAGCTTTTTCACAAGAGCAAATATTAGTTTAGAGCTTTATTGAGAAACCTTGTAGGAGTCATACGATTTGGAGTCACATGGAACTTCTTTTAGGAGCTTCCTAAATCCAGACCTTATCTTGGGATGCTTTGAGTATGGTATTAGCTCTGAAAGTTGCTTTCAACCACCAGGCAGTACTTTTGTGTTAACTTTAAAATGAAAATAAAAATGTTGCCTCAAGTAATTTCTAACATGTGTATTATCTTTACAGCCTTCAGCCTGGACACATGCAGGATCATGATTGCAATGCTAGATGTATCCTTTTTTGTACAGTATCTTTGGTCTAAGTAGCTGCAATATGCTGCTCGTCATATCCTAATCAAACTTTTCAGGTAAAATTCCTCAGGTATATAGCAGGCGTGACTCAACCTTTGCTTTGTTATAGCAATTACTGTCCTCATATCTGCACTTAAATCTTAACCAACCTGTCACCAGAGAGACTTGACAGGCAAGATGGGTTTCAATGAGTTTAAGGAGCTGTTTTCAGCTCTCAACGGCTGGAAGCAGAACTTCATGATGTTTGACCGGGATCGAAGTGGAACTGTAGAACCTCACGAGATGACTCAGGCTATCAACGCCATGGGTGAGAGTCCTAACATTTCAGCATCAGATACTTAATGGCTAATATCATCTTTAATTTAGTGACACTTAATTAGACCTAATAATATGTGACTGGGTTTTACTGGAGTTACCACTTGGCCCTCACAGTGAGAAGGTTCTGGGCTCCAGGCTTCAGGCTTCTCTGCTTGGAGTCTGCATGTTCTCCCTGTGCCAGTGTAGGTTATCTGGGTACTCCGACTTCCTTGGGCAGTGCAAAGACAGGCATGTAAGGTTAATTTGCGTTTCTAAATTGGCCATATTTATGGATGTAAAGCGGATAAAGCTTTTAAACTGTATAGAATAAAGTACAGGCAATATGACTTATAAAGCCACAGAATAATGCTATAAACAGACGATTCCATAACAGCAGGCCTTAATCTTGAGTCACAGTACTACGAAATGCTGGTGATAATGGTTTTCATCATTATTAAATCTTTCAATTATTGTAAAAAAATCTATTTATCTATATCTATCTATCTGTCTATGAAGTGCTTTGCAGCTTTCTTGCAAAAGACAGCAGTGAAGCACTTGCTTCCACTATGATGAAAGAATAAAATATTGAACTTTATTTTGCTCATAGGAGCGTTCTTTTGATTTCAAATCTAGTAAATTATTTCACAGTGACACAACTTTTGACCAGCAGATTGACGGGAATGATGAGCCTGATATTGTTCCCCCCCCCCCCCCCCCCCCCCTTTTTTTTTTTTTTAAGGCTACCGCATCAGCCCACAGGCCCTGAATGCTATTCTCAAGCGATACAACAAAGGGGGCAGGGTCTTCTTCGATGACTATGTGGCCTGCTGTGTGAAACTCCGAGCTCTCACAGGTATGAGAAGACAGACGAGGTCTGACATGTTCAGTGATCAGCCATTGCAAACGCAGACATGGCTTTCATTTCACCTGTATTCCCCTGCTGTTCGCTGTAGTGTGCTGCAATGTTCTACTTTGCTCCATCCTTACGTCTGAGTCACGAAGCAGCAAGAAATTCGTTTTATTGAAATCGTGACCCTGATCTTACTCTGCCTGTTACAGACAACTTCAGGCAGAGAGATGTCATGCAGCAGGGATCTGTCACCTTCCAATATGATGATGTAAGTATTTTTTATGTCCGGTGTTCCAATTTAGCTCTGCCCGAATCTGCTCAGATCACCTGGTTGTTGTGTTTGTGGTGTTCCAAACACCTGTGTTACCCATGCAGGAAAAAAAAGATTTCTCCAGTCTTACTCTATTTTATTTAATTTATTTATTTTCCTGTCCTAATCACCAGTCATGGCCATATCACAGTCCAAGTTAAGCCCTTTGCAGACATGAATAGGCAGGATTTGGCCAGCATTCTAGACATTTTTCATCGGTTGTGAGTTTGGTGCACTATTCTTACATTAGCACAACGTAAACTTAACAGTAGAAAGTTACAAGGTTAAAGATCCATTTAAACCTGATCTCAGTATATCTGACTTGCTTTTTCATATGCACTTCTTTCAAGCAATGTGTAGAAAACTTAAGAACTACCATTTATCGCTCTGGAGCTTTTGCGTTGCACTGACAGGGCTCCGAGAAACTATCATAGAGGTTTTGTCCTTCCACACCTGTACACCCACGGTGTGAAATGTTCTCAGCATGACAAACAAAAGCACGCTGTGCAGAGGGCCCAGGACGTGATTGCAAGCTGTGGGATCCTGCAGCAGTTGGGGGTTTGCTAGCATCTCGCTTTAAAAAGCACTTCCTGTTGAGTTGCTGTGGATGACCACATTTACCACTCTTCTCCCTCTTGTTGACAGTTTATCCTGTGCACAATGGCCATCTAAGTGCTGTTGTCTGTCCCAAACCACGAGGGCAAGCTGTTCGTGTGCCAATCAGAACCTAATTCTGGATTATTGTCTCACGGGAATGCAAGGGAAGGCCAGTATACTAAGACTGTGCAGCAACAGAAAATTCACCCACTGCTTGTAATGCTTACTATAATGCATTAATTGTGTATTTTACACAGAGATGTGCTGAAGATGTACACACATATTATAAATCAGCATTGAAGGGCAATATTTCAAAGCCTGTAATAGAAATGTTTGTCTTTCAAAATAAGGGCACAAATATTATAATCTTTAAGTTTATTAAAAAAATGTAATCTCATAAAATCTGCATGTAGTGGCTTTAAAGGGTTTCATCATAAACACCTTTTTGGATTTGGACTTCAAAAATACATTTTTTATTTAGGATGATTTTAAACATTTAAAAACACCTGTTTTAACAGAAATTGTAAGATATGCTAACAACGTATCGCTGTTAAAAAGATGCTCTGATGTGCCATTAGACTTTCTGAATGTTCGCTCCGAACACCTTTTGTTGGACTTACAGGAAGTGCATCACGAGTCACGAATGATTGTTGTTACAAGGAACATGTTCATTTGCTTTTTATATTAAATGTTTGACAGTAATGGATTTTGTCAGCTGCTGTTTTCTCATTTGCCCAATCTGATGTATACCTCTGTTTTATACAATTTACAAAACCAGATGCATGTAAATTAAATTTACCAAGCAGTCAGTGATGTTCAAAAATGTTCATGTGTTTGAGATTTTCCAGCTGGGAATGTTTCAGCTTTTCCCCTTCGTCCATTGACAGCATTTTTGGAAAATCAGAATAACGACTTTTAATCAGTAAGCATTCTGTTTATTTATTTATACAACTGCGAATCCCCGCCCCCCAAGTCTATTTACACAATATACTTTATTTCTTTAAATATAGTTAACAGAAACATTCAAATTAGCTGTTAAGTGTTGCATTGTATAAAATACAGTGGCAAACATTTAAAAAAATGCATAAAAACAATTGTGAACAGCACTAGATTTAAAAAGTGACATATCGAGTACAGCAAGTTTTCTAATCTCTGTGCAAAAGTCTGCAAATCCCAAGAAAGTTTATTAGATGCCTCTTCAGGTGTTGGACATGTCAAGTTTTGTTCTACACATGTGCTTGAGAAAGAAAGCTTATCCAAAAAAAGCAGGAAACATTTGTATCGTCCTGTAAAGATCTTTAATCTCACCCATGTTAATCGTGTATTATCTCACCACTTTGTTCTTCTGGAAGGATAAATCTGATTTCATCATTTCTCTCATATCTCACCAAGCTTTTGATCACGTCTACATGTATTATTGAGTGGTTTGGAGTCAAAGGATCAAATGCAAGCCAGGCTCTCTTCAGAGAACAGCGAAGTTCTGGGTTTGAACTTGCTTGTTTCAATATACCAAATGATCAGAGGGAAAGGTCCAAGTAAAAACTGTGGGGAAAAAAAATCATCAAATCAATGTGCAAAAAATCAAGACAAACTCTGTGCAACACATCGCCTTCAGTGTTGCCCATCTCTGCTTGCTACATTGAGAGGCTACGCATGACATTAATCATCATCATCATCATCCCAGCAGTAGTCCACAGCATTCCAACCGAGAGCAGGGCTTTTGGAAACAAACAAGGTACATAGAAAAATAATGGCAAATTAATACTTTGTTTTAGAAAAATAGATGTAACTGTTATTTCCAAGTCTCTGCGGATGAGTCGTGTGCTGTAATTACAGATCAATACGTGTCACGCAGACCTTTTTATAATTGTTTCAAGTGCAGTCTCCATGCAATACACGAGCTTGTGCTGGACTTTATGTAGTTAGAAAACTAAAAGGACTAATTCTCATCATGCAGTCTAATCTAAAATGGTTTGGTACATTTACATTTGTGGATAAGCAGATTTTTGGTGTGTCGGACGGATGTTTGTAAAGGCTAGAGCAGGCAAATAAAGCTAAGGCCGTTTGGAGGCTGAGCTCTGTCCTCAGCATAAAATACATAAAATAAACCTTGTTTAAGATGATTGTTTAATCATCATGCTTTGTTAACGTTCATATAGGCAATGTTATTTTAGGAGTATAATGGAAGACGTAAAGCATGCAACTGAATGAAACTAGCCTCCAGCAATTCCTTCCAGCTTTCAAGAGAATTTGGGACGCTGGTTCCTGTCAAGCAGTCTCATTCTCAAACACTTGAAGGACTTTTATGTCAAGGAAATCAGTTTAGGAGTTTTAATTATTTCTAAAACATTCATTTTCTGTGACAAAATTACAAATGGAGCTCTTCGTTTGAAAGAATAATACCAAGTTAAGATGAATTTGAATAGGTGTAAACGCAAAGTCCACTTTATCTGATGTATCCAGATACAGATAATTCATAAGAAATCATGTATGTGTGCACAAAAACTGAAATGTGTACACATATTCTCACATATTCTTTTCTTCTTGTATGAACCGGGCATGTGTATTAGGAAAATTACCTTCTTTAACCATGAATGGATTTAGCCAATCCTGTTACTGATCTTTTGTATACAAAAACTCTGGAACTTGTGTGAAACACACACTTGTGGGAACTGTGTTCTGTTGGTCTCAGTTCTACAATCAGAAACAGATCAGCAGAAGCTAGAGCTCTGTATGTGTAAAGCAAAGGGCAGAAGGTGCAAGGGTTAAAAAAAATGAATACCAAGGCATCAATAAGGTCCTCCAATAAGCCCCATCCTTATGTATAACCACTACACACTATTATTGTTATTTATAGCTCCCACATCAAAAGCATTTACCAGATTTAGTATGGCTCAGTCACACTAGAGTGTAAATAGGGCAACAACCTTGGTTGCCCTGTGATTGCACTGAATCGTGAAGCACCTTCAAGCTTCAAATAGGGCAGCGACCCATCTCCAAACAGGAAACGTGGACTGATCCTCTCACACAAATTGGCAAAGGTTTGCATATAATTGCTAAGTTAGGAATAAAGTCGGACTACAAACATGTTGCAATGAGGCAACGTGTCAATATGAGCAACTCTCCTGTGATGAGTCTCTGCAACAGCCCACTCGACTCAACTGGTTGCTGCTAGTTGTATAGTGATTATATTCCTGTATCAGAGCCTTTCATTTTGCAGTTATTCTGCTATATTACAAAAACAATTTATGGAGGAATTTCTGTTTTATATACATAAGGTTCTGGACTCTGAATCTACATAGCTAATGTGAATTTCTATTTACTTTCTGTGCATGTAGATGCTAACAGATTAGCAGTTTTGACTAATTCCTCACAGATAACTGCAGTAGTGTTCACAGACCTGATCCCTATCTTTGAAACAACTATTTCAGAGGCAATAAGATCCTAAGGTTGCAGTAATTTTGGTCATACCACAATCTCCACCCACTGTTTTCTACAGTGTGATAATAATTAAATAATAAGAAATTTAAGCTCCGAGACACTTTCTTTTGTTTTATTTCCTTCACATTATTACTGATCTCCACGTCAGCAAGTCAAGCCTGACTTACTCTGAGAAAAACACGTGTACGCATGTTCTGAAGTGTGTTTGACTCATCCTTTGTCCAGCTTTTTCATGCATATTCATGGTTTATATATTTGGCTACTGGTAAAAGTTGGATTTGTGTGTGTGTGTGTTTTAAATGGACTAGCTTAATAAGCTACAGGAATTATTGTTGGTGAATTATCCTGAAAAGACTGGAAAAAATAATACATTTTGTGAACTTTCTGTCACAAACAGCCATCAAAGATTCATGCTGACTTTTGTCAGTGTCTCGTTGATCACTACCAAAATAGAATAGGACAACCAGACAGTGAGCTGTGCTTCACACTGTAAACCATCACAGAAAAAAAAACTTGTCCAAACAGCCTTGACATAAATGTCCTTCGTGTTTTTGACTTCCTCACGGTGTTAATCATCTTCATGTTGTGGTCTTAATTTTTGTTTGTTTCTAATAATTAAAGTGAGCTAAAATGTGTGAAGCTTTACATCAGGTTTGCTCTATACAAGTAAATTCATCCACAGCACAAACGCTATGTTCTTCAGCTCATAGATAATTATTTCCAGAATGTATTTAACTCTAGAAACATACCAGAAAATCCACTGTGGCTCCTCATTGTTACATCATTATTGCTTTCAAAGACTGACAAAGTTGTCATTGTGCTATGGGACATCCAAGCAGCCTCTACAAACTCTAATATTACATCCTTTAATAGGGGCTGAATAACTGGTTTTTCATATGTCATGGCAATGTGGTGTACATTAGGCACGCTAAACATACAGACAGCTCTCCTTGCCAATATGTGACTGCACCAATTTATTTGGAACTTGAAAGCTGTGGAGTGAAATATAAACTTAGCACAAAAAGTAAGGAAGTTTGTGTTTGGCTAATTGTATCAGTGATTGTTTATTTCCCCTTAAATGGTGCCACATTTGTAAGGAAATGCATTTGTGGGTTGAGCAGCAAAGTTAAGTATGTGGTTGCTTGCCAAACAGCTTATTCTGTGACCAACACACCCACTTTGGCTGACTTGGGTCAAATGGTGGTTGTAAAATGGGACACCAGCGCACAGCACTGTGCTACCAAGCTGGTGACTAGGATGAGGAGGAGGTGGAAGGCGAGGCCCCTGTTTTATAATGAACAAATTGTCAATATTTCTTGTTTCTTCGCACTTCAGTCATTTAATTCAATAAACAACACCAAACAAGTCAATAGATAAGCTGGTTTGGCGTGTTTTTCATAGTTTCAACCCACTTACTCAACACTGCTGCTCAACCCACAAATGCATTTTCCTTACAAATGTGACACTAGTTAAAGGGAAATAAACAAGCGTTCCAACAGTATAACATTTATTAGCAAGAAGGATTATTACAACAAAGAAATAATTGACCAAACACAAATTTCCATACTTTTTGTGGTAAGTTTAGAAATGCCTTGGAAAGAGTTTCAAGTAGCTTTGTTCCCTGTGAGGAGGGAAGAGTGATGGAAAATGAGAGTGGAAAGCTACAGTCTGTGTTCAGTCTGTGAGCGTGCTGAGGCCACCCCTGAATGAATGGTGGTTTGCACTGTGTGTGAGGAACATGCAACAGAAGACAACATGAGAAAAAAAAATCATGCATATCTTTTCGGAAGAGCACATTAGGTGCCTTGAGTTGCTGGCAGTGTTCTATTTCAACTATGTACATGGTAGATGATGACTTTACACGTGGTAGTAATATAGTGTATAAATACCTCTGTATAAATGGATTTTATACATCTAAATTGGAGCACAGGGCAGGGACGGAGGAGGGAGCTAGGGGTTTTTCTCAAAAGGAATGGAAGAAAGTCTACAGTTTCTTTTAACCTTTGCATATTTAGTCTCTTTCTTAAACCCTGAGTCAAGCTTTAGAAATAACCTTCAGTCATTGTCGAAGGGTTTGGAGTGGGGGGTGGGGGCTACTTCCCTGGAAGCCCCGGGTCGGAGACTGGCCTGTGGAGTCCCAACATTCCTGAGCTGCTGGGGACATCTGGTAGAGAGGCTTGCCGGCTTGATGGGAAATTCAGTGGATGTTGGTGGTGCTGCTGCTCTGCTGAGTCTAGGATGTCTCTCTGCTCAGTGTTGGTGTTATTCTCAAGCAGTCCAGCTAAGTCCCCATTGGGATGAGTCTCTGCATGGAGAAGGACTGGGGAGGTTTCTTTGGATGTGTTCAGGGCTCTCTCTGAGCCGGGGCTCTGGGGATGGAACAGTACAGTGGAAATCCACAGAAATTAAAGAAAGACTACACACAGCAAGCGACTTCTATCACATGATATAAACCCCTGACAGCCGGTCAACGTAGGAGTGGTTTTTGGTAGTTCTTTCCAAGGCTTTATCTCACTTACTTTCTTATTAGTTTTAATAAATAATAAAAATTAAATTAAATTTAAATTTTACTGTGAATTTTGTCCTTCCATATAGGTGCTCTATTTCAACACTGCTTTCATAAATATCCACCTATAATACAAAACCTATAATAACATGAGATGAAAAATTGTATTTGCTGTCCAGTAGCCTCTGTATTTATATGCCACTACTGCATGCCATTAACTTTTTCTACTCTCTGTATTTCGTTCTGTTTGTTGTTTTTCTGCTCCTGTTTTCTCTCTCTTGTTTTTTTACGTCACCTGATGGCTGCCCTCTCCTGAACCTGGTCCTCCTGGGAGGTTTATCCTGTTTAAAAAAAAAAAAAAAGGAATTCTTCCTCCCCACCATCACCAGTGCTTTGCTCATAGGACACACAAGGGCAAAATGTGGCTTGAGGTTCAGAACTGGCACATGGAGCTTCCTAATCAGGCTCCTGATGTCCTAAAACTAAAAACTAAAAAACAAACAAAACAAAAACAAAAAAAAACAGTTAGTAGATCTCATGGCGAATGACTGAAATGAGTCCATCCTGCTCGATTTAAACAAAAAAGTCCAATAGTGCAAAAAAGTCAATGTGGCCTTTTGAAAAAAACGCTTCTGGTGCTCGTCACAGGAGATTGCTGGTTCATAAGGATAGTATTAATAAATCTTAGAACATTTCAGGCTATTTACCTTCAAATGTAAAAGGACCGTGAACTGTGAACTGCTGCCACAAATAAATCAAACTGGATTTAATGGAATAAAAGATCAATATTTAATATTAATATAAAGGGCAAACACCATGGCAAGCTGCTCCAACTTTACAACAGCAGCACGCTGAGTGATGACGGGCAAAATCCACTGCTGTTCTCTGATCTGTGTAATGCAGAGCTCCATCACAGCTAACCAGTTTGCTCTACTATGCTCCAAAATAACTCCTAACTGATGTTTTCCTTGCTGACCTGTGATGGAGGGACCGCAACATGAACAGCAGGTTTTGTACTGTGTAATCTTTGCTTTAAGTAAACATTAGGTAAATGTAGAGGAAATGACCCCTTTAAGCTCTTTTTGGTAAGGTAGTTGCTATTTGGTTTGACTTTTGGTAACTGTTATTTAATTATATAATAATTACAACAACAAAAAAAAAAACAACAACAACACAAAAACTATGATTGGAATTCATCAACAAGAATCTTAAGATTATACAGATTTGAAATTTACCACAAAAACGGAGCCAAAGCTATTGTAAAACAGTGTGACCACCAGCTGAAAATCGTGGCAGTGTTAGGGAAAATCTGCGTTTCCACTCATTAGGCTTCTGCTGTACCTGCGGCTGGGCTGGAGCAGGGCTCACATCGATGGCAGACACCAGCTGGATCCTGACGGCTGGCCTCTGGTACTCTGGGCTGGAGGTGACGGTGCTATAAGCTGGAGGACCGGCTGCTGTTTGCCTCTGAAGGAGCTGCAGGATAGCCTGGATGTCTGCAGTCATCTGGGACTCAAGTCTGATGGCCACAAAACATGAAATAAACTGAAAAGCAGCATAACAGTGGTTCCATTTTGGATGCTGTAGATCTTTGTGTTTCATTAAAGAAAACACATCTGAAGGAAATATATTAGCAGAACAAAAGTTCACTTCAACAAAGTAACAATGAGCCTTGATAGTTGATTGTTTACATCAGGGGTGGGGAACTCCAGGCCTCAAGGGCCGGTGTCTTGCAGGTTTTTAGATGTGTCCTTGATCCAACCCAGCTGATTTAAATGGTGAAATTACCTCCTCGACATGTCTTGAAGTTCTCCAGAGGCCTGATAATGAACTAATCGCTTGAATCAGTTGTGTTGATCCAGGGTGATATCTAAAACCTGTGGGGACACCGGCTCTTGAGGCCTGGAGTTCCCCCATTTTTGATGCTCGACATCAGGGGTGTCAAACTCCAGTCCTCGAGGGCCAGAGTCCTGAAACTTTTGAATGTGTCCCTGCTGCAACACACCTGAATAAAATTAATAGGTAATTAGCAAGACTCTATAGAAAGTGGTAACCCCTAACTCTACCTAAGTAAATTTAAATAAATGTAAGTAAATGTAAATGTTTGGAAAAATGTACTTCTAAAAGTGTCTGGACTTCTTTAAGTTGCTTGAAGACGTTTCACCTCTCATCCGAGAAGCTTCTTCAGTTTTAAGGGTCAAATGGTGGAGAGTCCCAGATTTAAGCCCTATGGGAGTTTCCCCCACTGGGTTTAAATCTTCTTTCCAAGCTCCTTAGACTACGATGACCTGGATGACTGAGAACCTTCACAGACGTACTTTTAAAAGTACTTTTATTGCACCATGTTCATTCACTCATAAGCTGCTGTAACATGAATCAAATGGTTCTATAGAACTCTCAATCAAGACTGATTTCCATACTGATGACAAACAGGTGATGAGTTCCTGCTTGATAGTTCTGAGTACACCAGTCAAAAACTTTGATCCGAACAAATGAACAGCTGTTATTTCTAAGAGAAGTCTTCTGGTAATGGCTACTCGCTGTTGCTGTGACAGCAAGGAAGACCATTAAAGGTAATCATTACTACACAACATACGGTTACATTGTCACCTTGTTCTCTGAGTGAGAGACTATCTCTCCACTCTGTTACATATTCCATATGTGGGGTATAAACCCCACATATGGAATATGTAACGGCGTGGAGAGATAGTCTTGATATGATAGAGAACTAAAGTACTCTTACTAAATCCCCAACGTCTGCAGTAATAGTATCAGTGTATCAGCAGTGCAGTTTACTACCAGGATTTTAAAAAATGTATTTGTGTAAATTTCAACTGTTTTGCAGAGCGTACGTTATGCAGTGTGTGGACTGTTATACAATGAATATGCAGACAGAAAAAGCATACCACAGTGTAGTGCAGTACCACGGATGGAACACTAGAGGGAGCTTTAAAGCTTCCTTCATATATAGGGACAATCAAGAGTTTCCCTGTAGTATGATCCTGCTCAAATGCAGAGCCTTCAGGAAGATGGGGAATTCTCAAAGGTGTGACCGAATACATGTAGTGTGTGCATGTATTGATGCATTAAAGATTTCACCAGCAATAAATAAGGGAAGATAATTCAAATATTCTGAGTTGTGTGCTAAAGATATTCGCTAGTAAAAAGTATAGTAATTCCCTCTAAAATGAAGTGGAAATGTGAAGTAGTAGATAATGAAGAAGTGCTCCCAGTGCTCAGTTCCCTCACTGTTCTGCCAATTTTGAACCTGATTCTGTGATATCTGCACTTGAAAGTATGACATCCTCTATAAAAATGAACTGTTTTTCATTTCTCCTGGAGATCTCTGCATCACCTTATGCACCAAGTTACATCATGAGCCACAGGGTGTTAGGTGATGAATCACCTCTTTTCCTCCTGCTTACACACTCCTTTTCTGTCCTTCAGTGTAAAATAAAGAGAGTCAGTAAACACAGCGAGCAAAACAGAAGCTTTCCAGCACATTGGTACTTTGTCAGGTGAGTGGGGTTTTTTCACCCAGAGGACAGAGTGGAAGTAAACACTTTGTCTCGGTTCTGCTGTGAGGGTAAATGAGGGTTGGTGGTGCGGTGGCCAAGCCTGCCCATCAACTCAATCAGCATAAATGGCTGAAAGGTATTCAGCAGTGATGAGACCAGCATTTCTACCGAGAGGCAGTGAGCAGAATACTGAAGAAACTCAAGTAGTTCCTCCCTTCAATTCATTACTTCATGTGAGATTTGTGAGACAGTTGCTAACAAATGCCATCTCCTTCAATTGGCAACTTTACTGTGACTTCCACAAACCAAACCTCGTAGGATGACGTCGAAGCCCTTGCAATTTGTCTGTATCTTGTGGCTCTGTGCTATAAATAGACAATCGCTAACTGTCTTCCTCCCCCTCATCTGTATCAGTGCACCAGCCCAGAATCACACCAGCTGCTCACATGGTCCACTCTCTGCATTAACACAGCTGCAGTGAGTGTCTGGCCTAAAATGTGTCTGCAAGTTTTAGCCAATTATAGGCAGAATTATGGGATTCACATGGCTAACTCTCAAAGAAGCTGCTGAAAAATACAAAGCCTATTATAGGAAATTGAGTCAAACATGATCCCGGAGGTGTCTTTAGTAATCCAAAGGTTAAGTGCCTGAAAAATCCTGAAATAGCATCCCACTGATTTAGCTCCTGTAACATTGACTAGTGATGGTAAATCTGATTGGCCAGTAGTACTGACCAATAGACTAGTTTAAGTTTCAACCAAAACTGTTCAAAATGTGAAAAAAGCCTGAAAGTTTACATATTGGTGCATTTTTCTTTGTTCCTTTATTTAAAAACAGGGCATCCGTGATTTGGCAGTTGCTCCCCAGAAAAATGATGGGTTATAATTTTTATGGGATTAACTGAGAAAGCTAGCTTTCTGGTATAAAAATGAGCTATGAGTAGTTTCAACAATGCAAAAAAAGTAGAAGTGATCAAAATGCGTGGTCTACATAGGAAGAGAAATGGAGAAGGGGGTCATCTTGAAGGAAAAGTATGTGAATAATGTGACCGTGAAGAGGGTTGCAGACAGAAATTTAAGGGGTGATGCTGAATGTTGTCAGTGTCACAGTTGAATATGTCAGTTAGAAGAAGGAATTCTAGAGTAAGTTGGATGAAGCAGTAGAGACTGTTCCCATGGGCGAAAGAGTGGTGATTGGAGTGGACGTCAATAGACATGTAGATGAAAGGAACAGAGGTGATGAGAGCATGTTGTATAGCTGTAGTGAGAAATCGAGAAAGACGGATGGTAGTGGATTTTGTGAAATGGACAGAAATGGCTGTAAACACAAAGGGAGGAACATAGGGTGACCTAAGAGTGAAGGAAGTTAAACACAGGTCGATTACATCTTATGCAGAAGGGGAATCTGAAATAGAAGACTGCAAAGTTATGCCAGACGGTAGTCTATAGGATAATACTGTATATTAAGAAGAGGAAGCAAGTACAAGTAAAGCTGAGGATGAAAGAATCGTATGCACAGTTCAGGGAGAGAGACCTGCTCTGGGTTGTAGGGAAGTGTTACCGATGAGTGGGAAAGTACAGCTAAAGTACACCAAACAGCTGCCAAGAAGCTGTTTGGTGTACTTGGTGGGGAAATGGAGAAGTGCAGGAATGTATTCAAAGAAGTAGGTTAGCTAAGAATAAGTTGAGTAGGCACTAATGAAGGCGAAAAGGACTTTTACTGACTGGCTAGGCAGAGCGCTTGAGTTGGAAAGGATGTGCAGCATGTTTGGGTGATTAATGATAAATGAAATGAAAAAAAAAATACTTATGCTATGTATACTTATATATGTAGATAGTAACGTGTTTAAGACTGACATCCTGTTCCATTCTGCTCAGCAGACTTTTGCAGGGACGTTCAGCTTCAGCTCCAGCATTGACTGATAAACTGGTCTTTTCCTGCTGCTGTTGCTATATCGCATTTAGATATTCACTATTGAGTTTAGCCGCGAAAGTTGCCTGAAGCCTCTGTATCAACGTAATCCTGAGTGTGTTGACGATACAAAGAGCATTTGCAGTCTTTTGGTTTGACATGACCAACAAGCTGTTTCAAAACCCTTCCCCTTTGCCCTTGCGCACCTGTTGAGGTGCTGCTGCAGCAAGTCTAGACGTTGCTCCACCTCTCCATAGGTGAGCTCTGTGTCACTGTCATCCTCCCTGGCTGGTGTTTCCTGGCAGTGAGCCGACTCCTCCGCAGCCTCACCGGGATGCTGATGCACCCATTCGTCAGGGTGGAGCTCTGGAGGGAAAGACATGCGAGCAGAGATGAACACGCATACACACGCGTGCACAAGAAACGATCTGTGTTATTAGAATGGTTTCTCAGGGAAAGCACTGTATGTGCTGTGCCCTCTCATCATTTAGCTTTACTGGGCTCTGAGCAGCTTACCATCTTCTGATTCCTGACATTTACACTAGAGAGGAAAACACCCATCTGACCCCGGCTTGCATCACAACCTCAGTGGGATTTTCCTGCCTCTCTTTTGGGTTTCTACTAGAGATTAAATTGACATTTCCTGTGCATTTCTCTCGCCAGTTTGTAAGAATCAATATCACTCTGCTCTCCAGAAGAAATCCTCTTACAGCTGTAACATCTGAATTATGGGATATTATCAAACCAACACGCTGACACAGATTTCCCACGTCAGTGTGGAATCCTGTTGAGTTTGACTTGCAGTTAAAATGCAGGAGCGCCCTGTGCGTGTGTTTAACCAATTTATGGAGGATTTAAGGTGACTGCAGCTGACTACTGAGAGTGCAGATCAAATGAAGTCAGATGCAGCTGTTTATGTGGAAGCTGCATCTGCACTGGAATGCATAGGAGGATTCTGTATCGGTTTGCGGTGCCTTTACAGCCGGTACAGTCCTATTAACAACATTCACATTAACAACATGTTTCCAACAGATCCTTCAGTTTGGCCCGAACCTACAGTCACAAGGGGTGTCCCGAGCCAAGTGCTGGATAAAATCCTCTTACATTTTATTACTGAGTTGGTTTTAGATTTCAACATGACACATAATCCTTTTTGGGATTTTTAATAGATGTGACAATCCTCCCCTCAGGCTTTTTTAACTGGGTTTTTTTGAATTCTTGAAAATGAACTTCTAAGTTAATTACTTATTCTGGTGTCAACCTTTACAGGGGAAAAACAGATTTACAGGAAACTGTGTATTTGAACAATGTCAGTAATTTCCCAGATGTTTCTTTAGTGTTTTATCCACTTGGTTTTTGTTAGAAAAAAAACATTTATTTGAATGACAGGAAAGAAATAAAGACTAATCTCTTGTTACTTGATGGAGAGATAAAAAAACCTCCTCTTCATTTGTAGGAACAAATACATCTGACATGTCTGTCACCTTTGTATTCCTGGTTCTGTGCGTTGTCTCCAGCCTGTGTACTGGAAGTACTGTTCAACCCAAGGCCCAGGGCGTGGTCCCTTACCACTGGGTAGCCCAGCACACCAGAACACAAGGGCCTCTGCTCCTCTTCTTCCTCCCTGCCTTCCTCTTCCTCCTCATCCTCCTCATCCTCTCCCTCCTCAGCAGACTCTCTCCTCTTCTCAGCTGCCGAGGAAGCATAAATCTGCCTCGTCTGCTTTGTGTTGCAGTAGGTGACCGCAGTCTCCTTGTTGTCCTGGTTGTGGGAGCCTACGGGCACAAAGTGCAGTCAGGAAACCTGCTGGGGGAACACTGACTTCCTCTGGGGATGTGGGGGTTGCCTTTGTTATCTGACAACAGTAGCACGTGTCTTGCTTTGGGATTAAAGTGAGGACAAACAATGTTAAAGCACAATCTAGCCTGTTAATGTTGTGCATTATATCATAATGTGTTCCAAATGTGTGTTTACAAGGCGAGCTTGTTCAGCAGTAATGAATGGAATGAAAAGCTCCTGTTCACTAAACTGAAGTGAGGTCTAAATCTTCACACCTGATGGATGCAGGCAAGATATGCCAGCTGCTAGACTGTGAAACGGACCATTAGCTACTTTCTCTGTCCCTACTTGTGTTATACTGTGAGATGGTGACACCAGTGACAGAGGACTCGTAACCATGGTGACCAATTAGATTTTTCCCTGAATCGAAGCTAAACCCCAGGTAGCTGCTGTATGAAGGCTCTGTCGTCAAGTCCCAAGATTCCTGGCTGTTAGAAGTCAAATGGCAACAGATCCCCCTGTGCGGGCCACTCCTGCTCAAACACACGGAGTGATGTTGTCTGGAAGCTGCCCTGCCATCAGAGATCAGGGAGTCTGCTGTATTTACCTACATAATATACAGGCCCTGAGGGGCTGTATCAAAGGTGGCTCTGAAAATCAGGGATGACTGCAAAAAGTCCAGCACACTGGACCATTGTTAATGTTTCAACTCAGCATTGATGCGATCACACTTTCAATTTCATGACTTTACAACAGTAAGTGAGACTTCAAGTGGTCACATTAAAGGTTGGCGTGTTAAAGAAACGGTCCACAAATCAGCAGATATAATCATGCATCATTACACTATAAACTACTGCAACGAACATGGTTTTTCAGAGGATATTACAGACCAGTTAGCTTGGTTAGCTAAGGTAAACTACATCATTTATATAACTGCTCTGTATGAAAAAGTATCAGATAAAAATAATAAACTATATTATGATATTCTGATAAATTTAAAGGACAGCAGGGGACTAGAAACAGATTTAATTTCTTCAATTCAATTCAATTCAATTTATACAGCACCAAATCACAACAACAGTCGCTTCAAGGCACTTTATATTGTAAGGTAGACCCTACAGTAATACATACAGAGAAAAGCCTAACAATCATATGACCCCCTATGAGCGAGCACTTTGGTGACAGTGGGAAGGAAAAACTCCCTTTTAACAGGAAGAAACCTCCGGCAGAACCAGGCTCAGGGAGGGGCGGGGCCATCTGCTGCAACCGACTGGGTGAGAAATTAAATTAAAGATATTCCACCTCACGTACGAAGTACTGAATGATGATGAAGCATTATATTTTTAAAATCTCTTAGTATCAACTGTTGCCAGCAGAGCTCTTCACTCTCATACTGCAGACTTGTTTGTGTATTTTATTTTACAGTCGACTAGGAGGGAGCGCCTTCAGCTACTGGATCTCTTTTCTGTGAAACTAGTTCCCAGTTTGGATTTAAGAGACAGACATACTCCCTACTTTTCATATTAAGCTTTAAACTCTTCTTTTTCCTACAGGTTATGAGTAAGTCTGGATCTGGATATCCAAACAAGTTATGCTACTATAGGCTCTGCTGGGAGATCCACTGAGCACTTATCTATTCTCACCTCCCCCCATTCTCCCCATTTGTTGTTTGTAGCCTCTCTGTGCTCTTCTTTCCGCTCATCTCTTCCCCCTCACTCCAACCAGTCAACATATGGCTGCACCTCCCTGAGCCTGGTTCAGCCAGAGGCCTCTTCCTGTTAAAATGGTCTGTCTCTTTTTGTATGTTGTTGCCAGTGACAGTGACAAAAGATGGATTAATTAATGTAGTTTAATGAAATTGTTTAGACTTCTCTGTATTTTAAATTCTGTCATGTGTGAGCTTCAGAAAAGTACAAAACAAGTCCAGCTTGTCAGTGCCAAGCACTTTCACAATGCATTAACAGTGCCGCAGCAAATAGGAAGGTTCAGAGAATCGCTTTCAGTTTGTATGATTGAGCATGACTGCACAAAGAAACCTAATATAACCCAGCCTAACTGTAAGCAAACATTCTTTATTAAAGTATCTTTTCTGAAAATAAGCTTTTTTTTATTTTATAAACCTCCCCTTTTATTAACATTGAGGCTGTCATTGCACTTGAGTCAGCACACATTCATGAGAAGGGGATAGGAATGAGGAAGCGCAGCTTTGGCAAGTTAAATGGAGCATCAGTGGGCTTCAGTGTAACTCAAACACCACTGCGTAGACCTGTTTATTTAAAATACTGTCCTGAGAATCAAAAATGTTTGTAGGAAAAACCGAATTCGCAGCTACGGTCACCATGACTTCCTACAGAGTGCACGGTGTGCCAAAAGGCCACCGTGTGATAACTAAATGTTGAATTCTTGAAGACATTCAACACATCCAAAGCACTGAAAAACACATCACCCAAAATTCATTCTCATTAGCGCTCATGAGTTTCTGACCTGACACAGGGAGGTCACATGCTTTGCTAAGACATCAGGCAACTCTGATTTGCCTGCTGTCTTCCTTTTAAGGCACAGTTTCCATACTGTTATTTGGTTAAGTGATCAGATTGGATTTGTGTGTCTACATGTCCCCGACTATCTGAATGAGTTGCTATGGTAACAGTGTAATGAGTAAGCAGCTCTGCATGTGTACCTTGTCCTTTGCGTCCTGTGTTTTGCGTGACAAAAGACGCTTTGTAAACTGACTTTAGCATCCACACTGACACACTTCTCTAGAAATGTCCAAATGTGGTTTCAATCCACTTAAAAAAATGCTGGAATCTTTCTGGATACAATATAGATGTGCTAAAAATAGGTCTGAGAAAGGCTTCACACTCAGCTCCACCTAGGCTCTGTGCACAGGTGCATGTATAGGAAAATGACTTCATTTGAATGTGAGTCTCTGTGATAGGTACAGGTATGTGAAACATCAGTCACAGAAAAAAAAACATGAAATAAGGCTAAACAGAGAGTGTAACAGTGGTTTTGGAGATCATTTCTCTCAAATTATGCTGACAATTCAATACCCAAACTTTGGTCATTTAGTCATAAGATCCATAATTGCAGCTGCTGTTGCTCGGATGAAAGGCTCACTGTTAATTATTAATAAAAGCTACTTTCAGATGCTCCCTTACTCACAAGGGTCACCTCAGCAGGTAGTTCCATATTTGATTTGGTAGATTTACATGCTGTGTGTCTCTCTTTTACACAAGTCCAAACAGATCTGTGTCTAAAACAGTGAAAAGAATTTGCAGACTTACAGTTTAAAGTGATTGTCAGATTTTATATGTAAAATTTATGACTAAGTTTTCAGAAGTTGATCAAAGGAAAGTAAATAAATTAAAACTGAGAGAATGTTCATATTACTCTGTCATTAATCTGAAAATCCCCGGTGAGGAAGGACAGGGCAGGAGTACTAGGAAAACTCTGTTTTAACAGGAAGACTTCCAGCATAGCCAGGCTCAGGCAGGTGCTGTCACCTGCTGAGGCCAGGTGAGTCATAAGGAGAAAGACAAGATGAACAAAGAGCAACCACCAACAACAACAAGCAGGTAACAAGACAAAACAAACACACACAATCTTCTGGAAGTCCAAGCCTATAGCCCAGGGGTGTCAAACTCCAGGCCTCCAGGTCCAGTGTCCTGCAGGTTTTAGATCTCACCCTGGGTCAATTCAATTCAATTCAATTCAATTTTATTTATATAGCGCCAAATCACAACAAATGTCGCCTCAAGGCGCTTAACACAGTCAACACACCTGAGTCATTTAAACCAGTCCTCTGGAGAACTTCAAGATATGTTGAGGAGGTAATTTAGCCATTTAAGTCAGCTGTGTTGGATCAAGGACACATCTAAAACCTGAATAACTAAAAATGGTTCAGGCACCTGATCCAATCCTAATTATAAGCTTTATGACACTGTCTGTCTCCTGAACCCAAACTGGGAGCCGTTTCCACAGAGGAGACAACTTGTAGTTGAAGGCTCTGCCTCCCCTTCTACTTTTAGAAACTGCGGGAACCACAAGTAAGCCGTGCAGGCGTATTGAAGAGTGCTCTGTAAGGATAACATGGTACTATGAGGTGTTTAAGATAGAGGGCCTGAAAGATCAGATGGATTCTATGAGGATTTTAAATGGGTTTTCTGGATTTTACAAAAAGCAAAGGAAGACTAGCTAATGTGGACTTTCTGTGCGGAACCATTTCAAATTTTTTCAATATTCTGCATTTTAAAGTTGTTACTAGAGACTTGTTACATGGTCAGGGATGACTTTTAGGCACTGCTCCTTATAACTTACCTTACTGGAGGCCAAGATAATGCCATCCATGGTATGTATCAGTTTTGGCAGTATGTTTCTGAGGAATATTTAAATGAGGGTGCAGCAGGTCTCAGGTGTTAGCTGGCTGAATAAATGGCACTGCTATGGTAACAGTAGACAGTAAACAGCATGTGTGCTGGTTATTCAGATACAAAATAAACAGGGTTTCCCATTTAAAACCACCAACAGTAGTGCTTTTGTGCATCACGCTGACCTGTGGAGGATTTCCTTCTGTATGAGACCCGTTTTCGACACTTGGAGTCATCCATGTTAGAATCAGTTTCTTGTGAGTAGGTCACCTATAAAGAGATGATGTATGATCAGACTGAACCAGTGTAAAAAGTCTGTGTCATATCTGTGTCACTCGCCTCTGTTGTTCTAGAAGTAAAAATGTTAGAAGCACAAAAATTGTGTTGGTGGTAAAACAACAAGCTTCCTTAACTAAGCAATATAAACTCCTGCCTGTCTTGTTGGAACACCATGTCTCTGCTGTTTTTGTTGTAATCCTAGCACGCTCTTCTCATGTGTCTTCTCTGCTCTGCGTCCCTCTCTGCTTTCCAGTTCTCTAAATAAATAACCAAAGGTCAACACAAAGTGCACTCCCAGCTCTCTTTTTAAAAGACAAAACTAGCTCATTTGGATTCACACACACACGATGCTGCTCTCTCACTTAACGCGTTATTACAACCTCCCACATCATGTCTTCTGTCCAGTGATTAGTACTCTCTCATTCTTGTCTTCCAGCAAATGAGCGATTACAGAAATTTCTTTAAAATAGAGCTGAATATGAAAGCCTATAATCGGTGGGGCCAGCCTTATTTAAGTTACCTTTGCATTTTCATCACGGAGGTCAAACGTGAGCTCCAGGTTAGTGAAGAAGTGGTCCGCGAATTCTGGATACATGTCCAGCACCTCCAGAATGTCCTCCCTCTGGATGGTTTGCAGGTCACAATAACTTAGCGCCCGCACGTCTGCGCAGGATTTCCCCGGCTTTGCGTACAGGTGTATCATTTCTCCGAAGATGTCATTTTTGCCTAAAGAAGAAACAAGTGGGGAGGTTGACAGAGGAAGTGCCATCTTTCAGCTTATGAAGGACATTTATTTTTGGCAGAAGAAATTAAATTAAAGTTACTGGAGAACATATAGCATATATAACTAAGCAGTGTTTTGCAGACTGGGGAACCTCTGCCTAAGAAACTCTCCCTCTGATGCTTTTCTTATAACCAAACATGTTACTGAGCTACAAATTAAGATAATTAGATGCAAAATGTTCCTCCACCTGTTTTTCTTAAAATGATAACAATAAAACTTTGTTTCATATTGACTAAAATATGGATTTATGAGATTTTATTTACCTTTTGTCTTATTTTTGTGTTGATCTACTTCCCTCGCAGAGAATGTGCTGACTTACATGTGATGGCCCTTGCTTATCCTAACCCTATTGTGTCATGTGCTTTCTCTAGACCTTATTGGCTGTGTGAAAAGAGCTCTTAATGAAAAACAAGCGTATAAAAGGCTCAGCAGGCTACACCTGCCCACAGCTGAGATGAGAGAAACAGGGAGACCAGATGAGATTTGCTGTGATTAAATCTGGAAGCTGTTGATAGCAGAATGCGGCTTCTGTCATCAAGCACTACATCACACCACGCTGACAACCACACAAAATTTCTCTACTCTCTTTTCTTCCTCTGTCACTTCACATTCTTTGTCTTCTATTGCTATTCTCTTCTCTCTAACCTGCCCACTCGCTCATCCCTCCCCATTTCTTTTGTCATTTGTCTCTATCTGAAAGAAATTGTGCCCTCTTTTTTCCATTAACACATATTCTCTGTTACCCTCATCCCACTATATGTACTCCCCCACTGTGTTCTGTCCTCTCCCTTCATCTTGAGCATGCCTGTGAGGGAGCAGTAATCAGAATTTTCTTTGAAGTTAAAACAACATACCCGATAGGGAACCTCAGCTGCCAGCTCAGCCTTATTATAGCACAACTGAGCCATCTTCATTTAGCTGGCCCACCTGCATCTACACTAATGGAGGTGTACTCAGGCAAGTCCAACCAGACTGGACTATCAGTCATACTCTTTTGAGGTTCCTTTTAAAGTGTTTTTGAGCTGGCTCATCAGCTGGATTCACATGTTATTCACTAATTAAGAACATTTAGATGTTTGCATACTTGGATGCTGAATTGTTGCCAGTGAGTTTTCTGCACTGTGAAAGCTCATGCTGGCTATAATAGCACTAGAATTCATCAAACCCTCAGACATGAGAGTATGATTTGAAGAAAAAATGTTTTTTCTGTTGCTGAAAGCCAATCAAAAACAAAACAAAATTATACTTTGGCTCTTTGGTTAAACTTAGACAAGACAAGAAGTTTGACATCCATCTATATAAACCTATAATCAGCAGGTGGTTGATGGAAAAGAGAAAAAGCCACTAACTTAAAGCATATACTGTATAGCTGCTTTTAAAGTTAATGTTTGTTAATGTGAATGCAATTCATATCTAACGTAAATCTTTAGATGAGTAATGCAGACCCACCCAGGATGGCCACCACAACGTCATCCTTTAGGATTTCAATGGAGCCACGGGAAACAAAGTAGAGTGCTGTAAGTACATCTCCACTGTGGACTAGCGTGTCTCCAGGGGGCGCATGGGTCGTCTTAAACCTCATGGCCAAGGCCCGAAGGCAGCCCTTGGTGGCTCCGCGAAATGCTTTACAGCCCTGGAGGAGATTCTTGTTGAGGTGGAGGCAGATATCCGCCTGTAGGCACTCTGGAAAACCCTTCAGGACCTGAGTCAAAGCACACATGTGTATGGTCAGACGTACTGAGGAAGTATATTATGTAAGCTGTGATGGTTCTTTTTTCTTATATTTTATGACTTTGGGTTTGGGGTGAAGCAGTAGGTCGAATTGACTTAATTTCCAGAGAAATTTAATACAGTTGCCATTTGTGCTCTTTCCTTCTTCTCAAAACCCTGCAGTAGAAATAGTCTGCAATGTCTTTTTACTGTTTTAGTGAGCCTCTGAGGAGCTTAAAATAAGAGGTAAACAGAACATTTAGAGACTGTAAAGCTGTAGATAAATGAAATCACAAAATCAAAACACAGATTTGACATTTAAGTCTTCTCTCTGTTTCTTAAAAATAAATAATAAAAATAAAATAAAAATACTGAACCGATAAAATGTGAAGCATTCCTACACATTTACCATTACAATTAGCATTTCTAGTGACATCACATTCAACTTCTGTTAAAAGGAAGTTTTTCTTTTCCACAGTCACCAGGTGTTTGGTTAAAACACTGTTGGGGTTTTTCTCTCGATTGTAAGGTATTTACCTTACAGTAAAAAGTGACCTGAGGCGATTATTTTTGAACTAAAATTAAAACTTATTTTGCACTTACCGTTTAAAGACATAACCCCCCACCCCCACCCCCCCCCACCCCCCAAAAAAAAACAAAAAAACAAAAAACAGTGACCACTGACAAAAAACTAAAAATCCCAGGACAACTTGAACTGACTGTTAATACGGGTACATTTTCATAGACTGGAAGGTTTGAAAATGAGCTTTGAGTTCACTGGACATCACAAAGGCATTTCTTCTTTTTGTCATTTAGACAATGACACAAGCACAGCAAAAGAAATGTTGCCTGAACAGGATTTCTGGCTCTGACATGCTGTTTGTACATTTGGAAAGGAAAGATTGAACAACATTTGGCAAGCGCAGGTGCCGCCGCGGAGCGTGCAGCCAAGCCTCCCACAGTGGGAGGGAAACCTGGCAGTGCCCAGCGAGGCTGTGCCCACTCTCACAGGCATGATTCACTCACTCTCTCTGGTACCAGATGAATATCATGGGGTTGTGTTTGGATACACAGATTTCATGCAAAAGGAACTTCAAGACAGGCCACATGCAAGTCTACCAATGATAGACGATTACTGGGGCCTGTGAGAAACATGAAGAATTACGTGTGTGTTCCTTAATAAAGGCATGCACAAGTCGATAAAACATATGTGGTATGGTTTCACCACAGTTGTGTATAAAATAGCTATATGTCCATATATGCACAGTAAGTTGTGTAACACCCTGATGAACAGAACACGTCCATTAATTACATGCATGTCTGGGGCACTAATAAAACCTTGACATGGTGTATTTGATGGTCTCGTGGAGAAACTAACAAAGCATTACACTACTAATGTCAGACACAGCTAGGTGAAGCTCTAAGACTGAGGAGCATCTGTATAAACATTGTGTTAGCACATGTACCTCCTGCTCTTACCAGAGTGGTGGGGTCATTCCATTTGACATGAGGCAGACATGGAAAAGACAAACTTATATAAGTACCATGAACAGTTCATGATGACAAAAGCCTGAGTTACTGTATGCACACACAGTAACAGTGGCTTTCATTCACTTGGTTATGGCTAAACATTGCACAGGATAATGAAAGCATTGCACTATGCCAATGACATGGCAAGATAGTTTCACGCTGATGTGGTAAGAGCGTTTTTCAGAACAAGATAGTGGAAACTCAGCAGAAATGGGGTTCAAAACTTCAAACTCACAGAAATGAAATTGAAAAAGGGGGAGAAGAAGTAGCAGAGAGAAAAACCCAACAGCAATCCCAGTTTTGTTATAGTTGCGTACCAGTGCAAACACCATCCCTCTCGTACCATATTCATGTCGATGCCGTTAGTGTACGTCCAAGCGTGTTGGAAGTACTCCTCCAGCCTCTGCCTCAGTGGGTTGGGGATCTGGTGGAAGCGGATGAATTCTTTGACCCGCAGCATCTGGAGGTGATACCTGGCTGTACCTGAATACAACCTCTGGATGATGGCGGACACATTTCCAAAGATGCTGGCGTACATTAGAGCTGGGAGAGAAGCCATAGAGGTGACCTTTGAGTACAGATGGGTTCATCTCTTCATATACATAACACCTACCTTGGGAGTTGCTGCTACTGCCAGAAATGCACAAACTGACATCCTGAATGTGGACTGTGAATCCTTTATGTTCCAATTATGCTATATCAGCAGGTTTTAACAGTCCATTTATTTATATTAAAAAAATACATTGGATCTTTCATGTAAAATGAAAACAGTACTAGTTTCAGTGTTTGGCTTTATGTCTTTCCTAACTGTGTGTATGTGCTGTCATTCAGTTATCACTCACATCCAATGAGCATAACACATATGGAAAAGATCTTCTCAGAGTTGGTGTTGGGGGAAACGTTCCCAAAGCCCACGCTGGTCAGACTGCTGAAGGTGAAGTAGAGTGCTGTGACATACTTATCTTTGATGGAAGGACCTGAGCTTGGGTCACTGTAGTTGTATTTTTTCCCTGTAAAATGCAACATATTCATTTTTCTATCCTACTTTTAAATTCAGCTTTAAAATAGAGAACTGAGGGAAGGAACTATCATCAACAGACATTACCTATTGACACCCCCAGGTTGTCCAGCCAGCCAATTTTATGCTCCAGGTAAGGCTTCTCCACATTTCCAATTGCGTACCAGATGCAGGCCAACCAGTGTGCAATGAGGGCAAAGATGCACATGAGCAGCATGAGGACAGCAGCACCATACTCTGAGTAACGGTCCAGCTTACGGGCCACTCGTACAAGCCGTAGGAGACGGGCCGTCTTTAGCAGACCGATCAGAGTGGTAGTCTGGAAAACAGAGGAGTGCACGCTCACTTAAATTTATGTGTTTTAAATACTCTATATGTACATGGTACAATGTGCTAAAATATGTGATACAGGGTGTGATGGTAGTTTACTCATGTCCTTATTCTACTGGGTGATAAATCTGGGGATGTGCAGGTATTCAGGGATTTCAAAAAAATCCTACTGTTTAAAACTTCCTATTTTTTTTTTTCTTTTAGGCTCACGCAACACAAATAGAGGTCCTGAACATTTGTAATGTTTAGTTATTTATTTAATCTCCAACAGGGACCAGTTCCCTGTTGGAAACAGGGAACTATGGTGTTACCTGTTACAAGGAACTTGCAAATTGATAAATTATACAACACTCAAAACATGGCTAAAAGGCGTTTCTCTCGTCTCTTTTTATTTATCAGGGGTTATAAATGAAAGTCTTGAAAAGCTAATAATGGCTAATAATATCGGTCTGCAAATAAATCAGTTGGGCTCTAATGGTTATCGGTCCATCAGTGATTAGGTTCACTCACTGTTTAGTTAAGCCTATAAGTGATTCTGACCAGTGTGTAATCTTTAGCTACTGCGTTTTTCCTTCCAACATTTGTGAAAATATTCAGCATCCCCACAAAGCAAAGTCAAACTTCAAAAGTTAAAAAAGGGATCACAGGTCTGATCAAAACACATGTGGGATGGCAAACCTCAAGTATGTCACATCTTTGCAAGCAAAGAGAACTCATTATTTGTCTACCATTTGTTTAGGGTTGGGTTTATGAGAATGTTCGGCTCATTATTACCGACTCAAAAACATATGGTGTAGCTTTTTGCAACATACAGTATTAGATCATTCGTGCTGGTATAAACAGATCTTTCAAGGTCTCAGCATCCCTTGGTGTCAGCACAACTTCCCTGCCTCAAGCTCTACAAATCATAAAATGTCAGTAAGTATCTGGCTTCTTAACTGGCATGCCAAAAAAGCGTATGAAAGAAAGGAGGTTGCTTTGGTGATTCATCTGTTGGCAGATGAAAAAAAAACAAACAACTTTTCGATAACTGCATATGATGATGGCAAAATTAGCTTAAAAAAAAAAAAAATATCAGCAGCTTGGAACCTCCATCAACGTCTCAAAGCCAGTGTGCCAATGTGTCCCCATTTTTGACACAATGAATACAGAGTGTGTAACGTGAGAGTGGAGCGGCTATTAGTGTGGAGCAATCTGTAAACACAGTACAAGAAAATGCTAATAGGTCCAACCACTCCCTATCACACCTGGCAATTATCTTAATATCCTTAAAGAAGCACAAACCTTAGTAACTGTGCTTCGTCACTTCTGTGCTTGCCTATTGTTTTATTACCTCTTGTGCAGGTAAAATGATTATTCAAAGCACTAAAAGTAAGAAGGGGGCTTGTTGTTTGTTGTTTTGTTTAGAAGGCAAATGACTGATGAGAAAGAGTGCGTCTACATCATGGTGAGGAAGAGTGCTGTAGCTGCTTCTGATGGGTCCATCAAAGAGCCTCCATTCTTCCAATCTCACCCCTAAATCACAGCCATCTGTCATTGCAGTGTTCCCTTTCAGTGACAACACAGTGAACAGTGAATGAATCTTGTATAGAAACAGATGAGCTTCAAATTATCCAGCGTACAAGTGACTCTGAGTCACCTGCACAGATGACACAGTGCATGCTGTATGATGTGTAAAATTGATTAAAATCTTAAAGTAAGTTGAATGCATTTGGGGCTAAGAGTGAAGCTAAAGCTAACATTAGGAACAAACTATATGAAAAATACCCAGAAAATATCCCTCTGGTCATCTGCCACTGTGGCTTTGCAGGCTCCCCTGGCCACTTTTAAAACCCAAGAGTCAACCAAGGGTGGGATATAACTTTCTGTCTTCAAAGTGGTCACATTCTTTCTATCCGACAAGAGCTCTGCACGGTACAGAACAAGCCAGTAATCACCCAAATGTTTCCCTTCTTCATGTGATCTATAAAGAGAACATATTATCCACAACTATAGTACTGTCTGAGTGAACAGTTGCAGAAAAATTTCAAGTACAAATCTGTCTGTTCTTCCTGTGTGCACAAGCGAGACTGAGGGGGCTGCCTGTTACAACGAATCTGCCTCCTTTCTCTTTGTTTAGTGCAGCCGTTGCTGCAGGTTTTACAGCATAATGGAGTTGGAGTGCATTTTTCTACAGTCTGCTTTAACCAAAGGGAAAACAATGCACATTTACCCTCTGAATGGAGACAGAATGTGAAGCCGGGAAGCAATCCATTACACACGCCTCACTTGATTTGCATGAAAATATTCACAGGACATCTGTTATAGAAAAGAGGATTTGCTTGTGTTGTTCACTTGACCTTAAAGGGTTAATTTGATATTTGTAATCATAAATGTCTCTTTAAGAAGGGCAGATACAGTAACATGATCAACTTTGTGGAACTGTCATGAAGTAGCTAGACACACTGGAAGCACAGTGTTTATGTAAATTTACTACCAGGCACGGAAGAGATGTATGTAACCACCCACGCACCCTGACATTTTGGCTTTGTTCCGAGTTTACAGTGGTCTGCCCAGAATTTCAAGTAAATGACATTTGAATTGTGGTTTAGGTTCACTTTTTTCCTCCATAGTTTGCAAATGTGTCAAATGTGGGCACTATATCCATGTGAATGTGGACATAATATGCAAACTATCTGATCTTATCACAACAGGACATTGATATGAAAATGATGGAGGAGTTGAAACAAGTCCTGCAGGCAAAAATCGAAGCCACATCATTTTCTTTTGTGTGCCAGCTTGCAGCCAAGTCCAATCAAAGCAGGATATCACCCAGGAATATGCACCCAATAAAATCAGCAGAAAAGACCCAACAAAACTGGAAACCACATCTGACACATTGTCAGATGTGGTTTCCAGGCAACAAAAGTGCATGAAATTAAGGCTAAAAATAGTTCCTGTTTCTGCACAGTGAGCTAAAATAACACACCTTAAAGACCAGAGCTAAAAATGTACATGGATGTGTTATTTTCAGCTTCTCTTGATTGGAGGAGGTAAAAATACAACTTTTTTTTTTTTGTCTCATCCTGACTGTGTGCTGTGGACGCAAATTGTAAGTAGAACACATCCTGTCACTGCACAAGTCATTTGGCTGTATGATGAGGACGTATGTTGTGCTGTGGTGTCGCTCAGCTGTCTGCTCTTTTTTCCTTGCCCGCCACTCACTGGTGGCCTGTAGCCATGTACTTCCTCAAAGAAACACACACCTAATGGTAAATAAAGACTTGGCAAACCAGTAGGCTGACATCAGATCAGGACCTTGCTCTTAATACACACCTTAATCCTGGATATATCCTGATTTTATGTGTGTTTTTGAAGGTATTGCTTTGCGTATCGTGGAACCTGGAATTTTCACACATTGCAATGGACTGCATTGCCAGATTTGCTCCTGGATTGATTTGAAAATGTAAGGAAGGGGCTGGGAATCAGACCCGCTCTAGAAACAAGAGAAATGCATGTGTTTGGGGCAGTAAAGGATTGGAATATTGTATTTTCTTTAAAATGTTTTCTTACTATTAAATATTAAATGAACCTTGATGTATGTAATTTTATTTTGGAGTGAAAATAATTAAAAAATGTTTCATTTAAACAGATTTTTTTTGTATATTCTCATGCTAGTAATTATGTCCTCTGCTGCTCCCCGTTCTCAGCAGCGGGAGTTTGCTATGCCATCTCCCTCAGACGTACAGTTGCTTGCAAGCAGAGCTGTTGGGCAGGCACAGACCTTTTTAAAAGATTTGGATGGCCTGGGGCCGTAGAGTCTGTCTCTGATGAAAAGAGAACGGAGGGAAGCAGATGCGAAAACAAAGTGTCAGATTGGTTTGGGAGTCTAAGCGTTCAAGATAACATCTCAAAAAAAGACTGCCCAAAGTGTAGCCTGATGACACAGGGGTAACTAAGGCAGGACTGATGCTCAGCAGCTTCATGTTGAAATTTAGGTTTCACAAAGCTATTTCAGGTAAAAATGACCCCCCCCCCCCCACTCATTAATGTGTTCTGTACTTATTTAAATGTGACTCTGCACAAAGAGTCAATCTGTATCTAAGAGGACAGAGAGGATATTAAGTACAGCATTTTTAAAAATTCCTTTGGACTTCTCTATCCCCAACCAACCCCGGCAGATGGCCGCCCCTCCCTGAGCCTGGTTCTGCTGGAGGTTTCTTCCTCTTAAAAGGGAGTTTTTCCTTCCCACTGTCCCCAAAGCGCTTGCTCATAGGGGGTAGTATGATTGTTGGGTTTTTCTCTGTAGTATGTAGGGTAGGGTCTGCCTTACAATATAAAACACCTTGAGGCGACTGTTGTTGTGATTTGGAGCTGTATAAATAAATTGAACTGAATTGAATTGAATTGGAGGAATGTGTGTTGAGAGATGGACGGAGTACTTTAAGAAGCTGCTGAATTATGCAAATGAGTAGGAGAGGAAGTTGGAGGAAAGTTAGTGAATCTGGAAGTGCAGAGGATTAGTAAGGAGGAAATGAGCAGGTTAAAGAGCATAAAGGCAGCTAGTCCAGATAACATACTTGTGGGGCAGTGAACTGTTTAACTAGAGCATGTAATACAATCTTGTACCGATTTACAAGAATGAGGGTGATGTAAGAACTACAGATGGATAAAGCTGATGAGTCATGAAGCAATGAGAATGAGTTGTAGAAGCTAGGTTAAGAAGAGGGGCGACGATCAATGTGTAATGTGTATGGGCTCATGTTGAGATGGGGTTAGGGTTAGGTACAACAGACGTGATGATTGCTTTGAGAGTATTGATGGAGAAGCATGGAGAAGATCAGAAGGAGCTGCACTGTCTTTGTGGATCTAGAGGAAACGTAACAGGAAGGTATGCTCTGGAGAGAAGATGAATGAAAGTCAGTAGAAGAAGTTAGAAATGAGTGAAATCAGAGAGACAGACTCATGGACGTATTGAAGGATATGCAGAGGGTTGTGTGAAATAGGAGGATACTAGGGATAGGGCAAGATGAAAGCCAGTGATCTGCTGTGGTGACCCCTAAAGGGAAGAAGAAGAAGGACCATACATACTATTGTTACTGCTGAACTGTAATGACCTCAATCACCTGAACGACATTCACCTCAAGATGAACTGAGATACTAGTGACCATAGTGTGTAGTGGTTAACACATTTGCCTAACAGGTAAAAGATCCCTGGTTGGAGACTGGGAGAGGACACAAATAGGGTTGGATGAACCCACCAATGTTATCTCGTGTTCTAAAAGACCTTTAGAGTGAGTTGTGATTTATTCTGTGAGTTCAAGTACTTTTCTTGTAAGGCAGTCAGATACTCGGTCATCACTGTCGTCATCTCCAACTCTGCCTGGTTGATAACTGACTGATAAACGAAATAAATCCTCACCTCATCAGATCCTGAGCCAAAGATGAGCAAGTCAAAAGGGATGGCAGCCACCATGTCTATGAGGAACCAGCCTTTAAAGTAGTGGATGGCGATCTTGGCTGGGTGGCTGACCACCTCCTCATTGGTGTTGACGTAAGTCGTCCTAAAATTTATAAGGATGTCCACTATAAACATAATGTCAACTATCAGATCAACCACATTGAGGGGCGAGCAGGAATAGCCACACTCCCGTCTCCTCTGCTCCTCAATGTCATTGAGGAGGAAGGCAGCAGAGTAGGGGGTGAAAATGGCCGTGTAGATGACCAGCAGCAGGATCAGCCAGTCCCAAACTGCTTTGAATGGACTGTAGTGAAGAATGGTCCACTTATCCATCCGTGGTGTCTGGAGTTTGTATTCAGGAAGCACATCGGCGCCCAGAGAAAGAACCTAGTGAAAAACAAAGAGAACTTTAAAATTTTTACTGCCATTAACATTTGCTATCTGTGTTCAAATACACACACATTTTGGGAAATAAAAGTGTAATACGGTGCTTTTTCTTGCAGATTCTTTGCAAATTTGTTTTTATGACTTCACTGATTGCCTTTGCAGTGCCTGGGAGAGGCTTTCAATTTCTATTTCTCTTTTACGACACCATCAGCAATATTTTCAGAGTAAAGGGTCAGGCGAAAGGATTAAAATTTTAACTACATGGACATTTCAAAGAGTCTGTAAGAAGATTTGCATCACAGGAAATACAGGATGAGCATTGTTTTTGATTAAGAGTCAGATCTTCTTATTATTTGCCACTTTGAGTCTCTACTTTGTGAAGGTGCAACAAATCTAAGAACTGCATGCACTTAACAATCTTAAATATGCTCTGTTGTTTGAGAAAATTTGTTAAATACAAGAAAATTTGAAAATATTTACACTAAGCGTTTGCATGTCTGCTCTCTTACATTGCTGGGCATGCTAGTAAGTGGAATTGCATACAGTCATGGTGATGAGAAAGCACACGTTCTGTTAATTCCAAAGTTTAAATATCAGTACATATTAAAAATCAACTTGTCCTTAGCAGCTCTTAAAGTAAGGCAAATATAAAGTTAGATGAATAATTATTAAGCTAAAATGAAAAAGCAGTGTGCGAAAAATTATAGTACACAATGTCCACAGTTTGGACTGAGAAGAAAGATGGTTTGGAGTAAAGGAGGCCATTTACGTCCACTGTGACAAACCATCGAGGTGACCTCTACAGCTCATATGACGGTGGGGTCGGGTGATGCCTTGTAATGTTAGAGGTTTCACACCTTTGTTCTGGAGGGGGTAATGCCCCTGCCTTTTTTCACATCTTGGTTCATGTGATAACCCGCATGATTAATAGTGGGTCATTGACCCTCAGCACCACCCCCAAGGCGTTGGTGTACGGCAAGGGTGGGCAACTCCAGGCCATGAGGGCCGGTGTCCTGCAGGTCATAGATGTGTCCTTGATCCAACACAGCTGATTTAAATGGTTAAATGACCTCCTCAACATGTCTTGAAGTTCTCCAGAGGCCTGGTAATGAACTAGTTGTTTGATTCAGGTGTGTTGACCCAGGGTGATATCTAAAACCTACAGGACGCCCTTGAGGCCTGGAGTTGCCCACCCCTGGTCTGAGGGTTAAGGGTTAATTTCCTGGGACTCTCCATCAGTTGTTTTAAAACTGAAGAAGCCTCTGATGACAGGAGGAATATCTTCACTATCCTAAAGAAGTCACTGTGGCTCAAGTTTTTAAAAAGTTTAGTTTTAATTAAGTTTGAAATCAAATTTGCTATGAAAAAGACAAACAGGCTATGAGAAACAGAAGCAAACAGACGAAGGTGCATGTGATCTGTCAACCCCACATGAAAAAAACAAAACAAAACTCCTGATTATCCAGCATCTGTGGGAGAGTGCCAAGAAATTAGACTGTAAGTGATAACATCCTAGCAATGACATGCCATATTTTATGAAAGATAATTTAGGATAAGATGAGATAAGGAATACTGGAATATGTTTAAATGAAGGTTAAAGCCTACATCAATGTTACAGAGCACATGGAAAACAAATGGCCACAAACCTCATTGAACTAAAGTAATGATGTAAACAGGTAACTGCTGCTAAAGGTGGTTCTACAAGATACTGAATCATGGGGTGTACTTAGTTTTATTTTGGCTTTGATATCATAAAGACAACATCAGTCATCAATTGTTCATCTGAAATTTTAAGACCTGATAAGGACTTTTTTAATAATGCCCTTATACGTAAAGCTGTGGAATTAACAAAATGTATATTTTCTTTAGATTAGGTCAAATAAAATTCAAAAGAAAAGATTTATCGCTGTGTGAATAATGCAGCTGTACATCATATAGATTCAGATGTAATGCACTTCACCATTATCTGTCATCCACAATAACATCTTGCACATTACTTAAGGCATGATTTCCAATAAATAAATGCTTCTCCAGTGCCTGTTTACAGAAACTCTTAAAATTGAAGCTTCAGTTGAGGGAGTGATACCTTTTATTATGATTATTTGTAAGATAAGAATATTGTTTATAAGAACAGAAACTGAACATATCAAACCAAAATAAAATGCCGATGCATCAACTGCATATAGAAAAATAAGAGCATGCATAAATGTCAAAATGTATCATCAAGACTGGAGGTATAATCCATTCCGGCAAGCCTGAATGTCAACATAATTATCTCTGTTATTGCAGTCACCATATACTACAAAACCTAATAGCTTTTAACATGAATATTAAAGCAGCGTCATGGGACTTTTCGGATAAGAGTCTCAGTGACTTGGAGGTAATTATAGGTGCAGGCAGGGGTACAGCTATTCATCTGAGTGTTCAACACTTCAATAGCTACAAATTTTCATTTTCACTGCTGATTATGGCAGAGGGGGGAGGTTTGATGGGTGGGTGTGCAGGTAAATTGCATGCACTACAAAGGCAAAGATACAATTATGCTGTGATGTATGTGAGTGAGCACGAAACAGAGAATGAGAATGAAACAAGAAGGGAGGGCCTTAAGTGACTTTATTTTGGCATTCATCATATTTTTCATCGCTCCTCTATCGGTGCCCTGTCACCCCTCTATTCTAACCATTGTAACTGGGGAGGTAGGACCGGAGAACAGAAGGATGACGTATAGCACAATGTGGCGTGGTATTAATAATTGAATTGGTTATTAAAACCCCATCCCTCTGTGTGATGAGGAGGGTCAAACGCTTTTACCCTCTGATATGGGATAACCTTTGAAATCGATCAGAAACCAAAGGACAGTCAAAGGGAATGCGCTCTAATATTCATCAAGCTGCCACTTCATTAAAGCTGGATGCTTAAAGTGATGGTCTTAACTCAGAGTTTAATTACTGTTGACTTTGAAATAACACCTTAGATTCCCATTCTTGTAAAATGATTTCTGTTAGGAAGGAGTATAAATGTTGAGAAAAGCTGACACTTGCTGTACCGAGGACGATTGTGGCCCGATCGCTCACATGATCCCACAACCTGCTGGTAATCCTGAGAAAGTTGGTTGATTTGTCAGAGTGACAGTTCTAGATCAAAGTGTTGTAGACATCTGTTTCTAAATTAATGATCCCATCTTAATTATTTAACCTGGTTACAGTAGCCATGTGCACTTGGTCAAATGAACTCTTTCTTGCTGGTTAATGGAAAGCACATTCTGTGTGTGTCTCGGTCTCAAGCACAAATAAACATTAACCTTCCCCACAGTGCACACTGAGATATCATTTATAAGTGCATAGACTGTTATTTGACTCAAGATTCCACCTCAGATAACCGCAAGAAGTATAAACTGCTAAGATGCGGTCATTTGAGCCTCATATGGGGATGAGTTCGATATAACGATATATATCGGATGACAATATAAAAACGTCTGTCGTTTCATTTTACACTATCGTTTGTTTCGTGGTGTCGCAAAATAAACCGTTTACGGTAATATTTTTTCATTGTTTTGATGGTCACTGTAGTGGCTATATTAATTTCTTAAAGTTATCTCTTTCTCTTATATTTTATATAACCACACTACTGACGGACAAGCGCCTGTTTTTATGCGTTGTGGTTAGCAACAACTACGGAGCCCCGCTGGGGACATCGGAGAAAAAAAAAATTAAGACAGACTTTTGCGAGATCTCGCAAAACAAACTTGGGACCTCGCAAAACTTTTGCGAGATCTCGCAAAAGTTTTGCGAGATCTCGCAAAAGTCTGTCTTAATTTTTTTTTTCTCCCATGTCCCCTGCGGGGCTCCGTAAACAACAACGGTAACACCATCGCCTGTCCGCTTGTTTATGTTCCACATAAACCTTTCACAATAAAGCTCAGGATCCTGTTGAGACTTTTCAAAATAAACTGAATCAAGTGAAAGAGCAGATTATTTACAGATGAGAATTAAAAAAGAGCCGCCATGTGCTAAAAAATAAACCTTAGACTCAAACGTTAGAACAGGCTTTTCCCCGCAGCACGCCGTGTAATAAATACTCACAAAGAAAACGGCGACCTTTACAACTTATGTCTAAAAATGTATCGTTTCATACATCGGTTAAAACACTCGACTCCAGTTACATGACGCGCAGCTGGAAACACTTCCCGCAAGACGAGCTGCCCGAGATTCACAGAATTTACAGAAAATGTTACATTTTTGTGATTTATATCGTTATTGGATGATAGAATTCTTATATCGGGATATGAGATTTTGGTCATATCGCACAGCCCTAGCCACACGTGCACTGAGAAGTTCAAAATGTAATAAACAGCCTGTGAGGTGCAAGTCTGCTTTCCTTTTTAGCTGATCAGTTTCCTGGGTGAAGCCACCATCTGGCTGCAGTACCTGTGAGGCGGCCAAGGCCAACAGAGAGTGTATCTGTTCAGATGCTTTAATTATAACTTCAAATAAACTCTGATGAGTTTAAAGTTGCTTTCAAGACATCTTCTGTCACTTGGTTGTCAAAGTCAGGTGTCCAGAAACCCGCTTACCAATCTAAGCTGTAAAGGAAAGTGATAGGATAGGAAAAGTATATTTTATAGTTATATTCTAGGAATTATGAAGCTTCTTGATGCTTTCACCACTCTCATACAGTAGCTCTTCTGAGGTGTTGTATTCTACCACATGTTACCCAAGTCAATTAAAACCATATTAAGCCCTCTCTGACTTTGCACTTGTGTGAGAGGACAGTGTGCCATGCAGTGGTCCCTCTGCCTCTGGCGTCAGTGTAAGGCCTGCAGCCGAAATTGGCTTTGAGCGCAAACAGGGGTCAGTTTCTGTGTCCTCTATCTGTTACACCATTAATTGGCAAAATGCAAAACTGAGACCTAATCAGTAGTTTCAAGCAGCACTGGCCTACTCCTAGGACTACATGAACTTATAGTTCCATGCCTCTCAGTCCTGGCAGGAAAGGTGAGAATGACCTCTTACACTTTTCGTAACTCTAGAAATATAGCCTGAGCTCTGGATGCTGTCTGACAGCTGTAAGAGAACACTTGGCTATCCACCGTGAGCTACAGACACCTCCAATGCTTTACGTATCAGATCCCTTGAATTTCAGTTAATCATCCTGATGCTGACTGAGGGCATTTGGGAGTGTGCATGCAATCTGCTGATAAAGTGCTCAATCTGTCCAAGTCTGATTTGTGATGATCATAAATGATAATATGATGAACGTTATATTAGAATTCTAATATCTCACTGTTCTCCAGTCTGCACAGACTTTATTAGTAAAATCATTACAAATAAATACAGACTAAGGGCCCAACAAGACGTTTCAGTCTATTCCTGATTTTTTTGAGTAGTCCTATTTATGTTGTTATTCTTATTGCAGTGCTGCCTCTGTTTGTGTGGGTGATACATTTGTTCTTATTTTATGTAGGCAAAAACCTTGAAATTACTACTTGTTTCTTCAAGAATGAAAACAGTGATGTAGTATGTTTTATTCCCTTCGCACTGTCCATAACAGTTTGAAGACCCAAATTCATGAGTCCTCAGATGACCAAACACATAGCAAGCACTGTTTAACTGAGGTTGGATAATTCCGAAGGAACAAGGTAATCCAAAAACTAAAACTGGCCTGAGCAATATATGAAAACCACACAGTGGAAAAGCACTGGCATCAAAGGCAGGGGGATGAACACAGCCAGAGAACATACGTAATCAGACAGACTGTCAACTATCAATAGGAATACAGGACTATAAATAAATAGAAAGAATAGAAACTCACAAGGCACAAGTGAAAAATTGAGGCTGACAGGATGTAAATCCAAAGAAAACATTTTTGTTACGTTTGCAGGTTTTTCTCACAGGTAGTATTATTATTATTTTAAGGATCCAACAGATCATTTTATGCCTGTAATTCTAAATTACAGGCCCTCAATTTTTCTCCCCATTCACAAACTTGAAACTGGCTCACGTCCTTACCTGTGTGACTTTGTCTGTGACATTGTGAGTGCGATCTTTGACTTTTGGGGCGATGATAGTTTTCTCAGAGGATGGAGGGGAGGGGCACTTCTTATCATTGTTTGCCTCTGAGAAGTTGAGCGTGATCAGGGGAATCTTGTTGATGGTGGAGTACTTGTTGAGGTTGGAGTCGGAAGTTGAGCCAAGCAGGCTTGATTTGATTTGGCTGAGCGGTCCTGAAAAAAAGAGCACGGCAGAGGGTGGGTGTTATTATTAGAAGATGCCGTATCTTGTTTTATAGCTGGGCTCTTGTTGATCTGTTATGCACTGTCAGTCGTGTTTATTTGGAAGTAGTTGTGACATGGGTAGTGAGCATGGAGTGATTCCTAGTTTTGGAGTGACTTCAACAACAACACAATACCGAGAATACAAAAGATGCTGAAATATAAACTGTACAGCCTTTCAGAGCCTCTCATTAAAACATAATGAACAACACTGTTGGTGAATAAACAGAATGATTTAATGTGCAATCAGAGAGTGCAAGTTCCCATAGTTTGCCAAATCTAGTGCAGTGAACTCACTGTATAGATAAAATTATGTAGTATGATCAGTGAACACTTAAGTAGAACACAATCATATTAAAAACGGATCTGTGCGATAGCGCTACACAAACTGACATGTGGCCCAATGAGAGTGAGAAAAGTGAAAACAAGAAGTTTGCTAATTCAGCTGCATGAACCAGCAGAGGAAGGATACACTGCCCACCCCACAAAGCACAGTGATTGAGAGTCAAGGACAGAGAAACAGACAGTTGAGGATGAAAGATTGCATGCGCAGCTTCAATACATGCCACAGTCAGGATACATCAAAGCCGTCATAAAAAAACAACTGAAAAGAAAAAAGCTGAAGCCATACCCCCAGCCATCCAGGAGCGAGATACTAGCCAACCAGGAGAGAGAAGAAATAGGAGTAAAGGAGAAAGTGGGATTATGGAAAGGTGTTTGGGACGTTGGGTCAGTAGTCTTGGGTAAAAGCATATCAATAATGTGGCATTACTAGTAAATAGAGCTTGACAGGGGCTCTATCAGTAAACCTTTAGAGGATTAAAAAGGGCAGACTATGATGCTAATGTTGCTATTAATGTGTATTCCATTTGATTACAAAGAGCATATGACTTTTAAAGAACCTGGTTGAATATGTACTGTACTATGCATTCAACATAGCACTGCAACAGTTCAATTAAGCATGTAAACAGTCAGGTTTCTTTCCATTCACAAAGACAAGATCCAGAGCTTGCACACAAGAAAGCAAAGGTTAAAGACAGTAGGAGGCATGATTTCTTAAGCATTAATTTATCCTCTTCAATGAACAACAAGCAGGAGAGAAGTTTAACGTGCTGCTTCCATGCAAGCATGTGCAGAGGTTACTGTGTTTTCTTTTTAGTGAGCACTTACAGAGGTGGTTAGGTTTAGGCAGGTCGTGTAGTCACTTAGTGTCTTTCGAGGCCAAAGAACTTACAAACACAGTCATCTGCTGAGGCATTTGCATACAACATGAACCTTTTGTGGGAAAACTCATGCAACAAGCAGGCTTTGACATGTACACGTGTATCATTAGACATGCCGCTATTCACGATCTGAAAATGCAGCAGGTTGCCGTTAGTTACCTTTGATATTGCGACCATTATCTGTGAAGGTGGCAACAGAGTGGGGGAGAAGACAGAAAAAGGGGAGTGGAGGTGAGAGAAGAATTTGTGGGTGTCTATGATGATAAATGGGGGTTGCCGTTAATGACTCGCTACTGTCCCTGTGAACAATGCATTACAGGGAAGTAGATGTATTAAATGTATCTAAATAGGAATTATAGGCAATTGGAGGAGACTGATTGAGCTGCAGGAAACAGGACCAGTATGGGTCACTTCTACCCTCAACCAAATGAGGACCAAAAGGTGGAAGATCAATACCACAGATTATAGATATGACCATCTACTGAGGATTCACTAGAACCCCACATAGCTGATATTTATAGTCTTAGTAATTAATTAGATCTGTAAATAAAATATCAATTACATTTGTTTCTTTCTTATATCACATCAATTCAACAAATCAATAAACAAGACATCATCAACCAGTGCTGTGCACTTTGCAGTTTAATGTAAACTAATGTAAACTGTGTTTACCAGTTTAAAGCATTTAAAATAAAGACAAAGTGATTATTAAGTAATACCATATATACAGTTCAGCAACTGTTGATGCATATCTGAAAATGTATAAAAGGACACTCTTACCTTCACTGGCATGCCGGTCCCTGAACACCATCTTAGAGTTGGACCCAAAGCCTTCCATGTCATGTACTGAAGAGGCCCTGCGAATACTGCACATACTCTCTCTGGAGGCAGTTGGAGTAAGGCCTGGGATTGATGGAGCTGCAATAAGCGTGTCCTCCTGGCTCTGGTTTTGTGTCTGAGCAACGGCCTGGTCCGGGTACATCCGGTCCCAGGGGCCTTTAGGCGACGAGTGGTCCAAAGGCCCAGACACAGGGGTTGAGCAGTGGCTGGGGCCGATGAGGGCACGGGTGTCGTTGGCGTAAGAGGGACTGCAGCTCTCTCGAGTGGTGGGAAGTTGGTAGTCGCGTGTTGCTACTGAGCCGTCACTGTACCGAGGAGAGTCTACCATGACGGCATCAGGGTCTTCCTGGGGCAGGGACTGCTTGCTGATTCCCAGGAGAGGTAAGGCCGGGAGACGGAAACGAAAGAATCTCCCTTTCCCTGACAGAAAACGAGAGAAAAATCAATAAGAACAAGTGGTCGCACTGCCTCTGTTTCTCCTATATTGTTCCACACTTATGCCCCCATGATAATATTTTTTTATAATAAGAATAAGAATAACAACACTGACAAAGTGTCTCAATTCTGATTAGCACATGTTTTTATACAGCGCCAAATCACAACAACAGTTGCCTCAAGATTCTTTATATTGAAGTTAAAGACCCTAAAGAGGGTAAGACTTTTATTCTGAAACACAAAACTGGTATACCCCAGTCCCCTTCGAAGCCTTCCCCAAAACCGCAGCTCAATTAATGTCCAAGCCATTCACCTTTATCTACTAAAACACTGTCAAACCTCAAATGAGGACATGGGCCCTGTGAGTGAAGTAAGACTTAAATTTCCAGCATATCAAATTTCACTTGCTGAGTAATCCTCATCTTTAAAAATAATCTCTCATCTGCTTCCCCGCTCCTCTCTTTCATACATCTGCACTCATCTTTCAGTGTTGTATATTTACAACAACTGTACATTTAGCTTGCAGACACTATTTGTGAGATGCTGCACAGAAACAATTTGTTTCTGCTAGCCAAATGTACAAATGTGTACATATTTATTAAATCTGTTGAAAAAAATCCATTTGAAATTACTTGACACTTAAAAAACCTTACTCAATTTAATCGTGATGCTGAGTGCCATGACAAAAACTTTATTTACATCTACACCATGAACGCATCATAGAAAAAGATGCGTTCAAGGTGTAAGCACGGTGTGGGATTTCATTTTCTTATTACTGAGCAAGAGGTAAACCCAGTCTAGCTATGGACAGAATGGGGACTGTCCATTCAATCATGTCTATTATCCACCTGATCAAAGGTAAAGTAAAAAAAAAAACGTTTTAAAAAAGTAAAGTAATTTGAGTTTTTCTTCAGGGAGTGACAAAAATAGCCCAGAAAATATGAGTATTGTTGCAAATTTTATCTCTAACCTTTAGCTTCTATTAATGGATTGGAACAAAATATTCTTGCATAGATTTGTTTCTGTCAAGCAGGGAACGCCTGAGGACAATTGATATCGCATTTAATGTAACTGATTCACTCAATTAGTGTGAAGACTATTTGACTGTAGTCACACCCAAATAGCATAAAAACAGAGAATACAGTGGATTTTAATGAACCCCTGAGAGACACAACCCCCTGTGACCTTGCGGTGTGTTTTCACGGTGTGTTTATAAGAAAACGTGCTCACATTCTTCAACATCCCTGGTGATACCTCGCATTTGTTTGCCAGCATCACTGAAAAGCCTACCAACACAGCTTTCTTAAAAAGACCCTGGCAGATCAACACAAGTGCCTGCTCTGCTTCAGGCACAAGTTCAGGCTTCAGTTTCCTTCAATTATTCATAAGGGAGCACATTTGTGGAAATACTATAGTGTGATGTATAGAAGAGTCAGTCTTATAGGAGATTACAGAGAGTGCTTTAATGAGTGACTGATAGCTTCTGGGGAGATGGTAAAAAGTCATATTTCTGACCATATTGAAACATACGGCAGTTCTGAGGGATGATAGTATAACAATATAAGTTTACTGTAACGCTTCCCACCCCAAAGACACACACCATTCACACACACATTTACTTGGGTTGTACACTATATGCAAACACCATAAGACAAATGCTCAGACTTACAGGTTTTCACATACTGTATGCACTGCAAAGTCACCTGAACATATGCTATCCATGTCACAATACTCTCTCAGCCTTTAGTCTTACTGCCATGGCGACACAGTGAAAATCAGTAAACACATCACATTATCATGTCTCCTTTGTATATTTTCTGCAGACAGCTACATTGTATACAACATACCGACATATGCAAATAGCGGAAATGGTAAGGATGTATTCAGAAAAGTAGAATTAATGTTTGAGTGTTAGCAGGGAGCAGCCCGTCGCTTTATCTACCTCACTGCTTTTTCTACTGGGGTGAGACTGACAGGGAGGAGAGAGAAAAACTAATTTTAGACACAATGCCAATGTCTGTTTGGGTCAGTGTGGTGTGTTTAAATTAAGTCTGAAGCCAGAAGTGATCATCGGCATTTCATTTGAGATTCAGAGCTGGATTGGAAACTCAAATCTGGGATACCGTTCATATTCATCAGAATGAAAACAGGTTGAATCGGCATTCTTTCTTTGAAAAGCGATTGTGAACAAAAGTCTGTTTCGTGAGAGCTCAGTTCTCTTTTTCTAATCACACCACTGTAATATTACAATACTAACATGTTAGACAATTAATTGTGAAGCATTTCACAATTTTAAGGACCAACATTGACTGCTAAAAGTGACACGTTACGAAAATAATGAACAATATTACTTGCCTCCAATTATTGTGCATGGAGGATAAGTGGACAATGTATGCCACAGCTCCTTAAATTAGTTCATAATTCAGTCACACAGTCAGCGTGTGGTGAGAAAATTGCATGTACATTTAATTGTGGCACTGAAAGAGCCAAACGTTTCATGGATATGTTGCCCTTTTGTGACTGCTGTTACTGCACGTACTGTATGCATCTCTTCCCTCTTTACCCCTCCTGTTCGCTCCCTGCAAAATCTCACTGGCAGCTTTACACAACCAGTACAGTGGCCCTTGTTGCTATGATACCAGATAGTAATATTTGCACTGAATATTAATTGGGTCTTCAGATCCCCATGTTGAGGAGTGAAACATCTTGCTGTAATGTGAGCATCATTCAGAGATTACGTTAGAAGCAGAAAGAGAACAACAACCCTCCATGCTGTGGTAAACGCAGGACAAAAACAATGGTGTGTCTTTTTGTCTCTGTCTTTTGTTCTTGAGCTTTTGCTGACATTACATAAAAAAGAGAGTTGTACAGCAGTTAATGTGTTTGCTAAGTGATTTGAAAGCAGATTTCTTTCACCTTAAGAGTTGTTTTCCTAGATTTCCAGCACAGCCCTACAAACTCACATGCTCTAGAGCAGGGGTCTAGTATTTAGCTGAAGTGTATTTTTTGTATTAGTTCTTTTTAAACTTGTAGTTCTAAATTGGAAGATTATTGTGATATTGAAATATAAAAATAAAATTATTTGTCGCTCAAAATAAGCGTCACACTGACGGAAGCATCTTTCTTGTAGTCGTCATTCTTACACAACAACAGTGTGTTTGTTTTGATTTGTAGACCCCGAAAATGGCGCCACGCTCCCACAATGCATTGCGGCATGACGTCAACTCCAAAGCCCTATACCCGATATATACAGTGTTATCTTCATTTTAGATGTCAAAAAGTATTTGCGGCTCCCAGTGTTTTCTTTTGCGTGGAAACCGGGTCCAACTGGCTCTTTGGGTGTTAAAGGTTGCTGACCCCTGCTCTAGAGGAAACATTTGTATTTCTGCTGGGTCCCAACTTTGCTCTCTGCTTATTTATTACAGAGGAAATTAGGTTGTGATTGCAATGTGCCTGAGTTAATAGTCAAGAGCTTTATTTTATTTATTTATTTCAGTCAGGCAGTTGCCATCGGTGTGTGAAAATATACCTGAGAATAATAATCAGTAAAGGTCCCTGGCTGAACCTTTACTGTACTCACAGAACTTTCTTTCTGAGAGTACAAAACTTCACAGAAAGAAAGTTCCCCTTGGGTGGGCTTCCGCTGGGTTCCTTCTGCAGTCCAAAGACATATGTTATATTCACTGGTCACTCTAAATTGGCTACAGATATAAAGTACACAAATTACTTAAACTGTGTGGACAAGGGTAGAAAAACGAGTAAAGAGGGAAACACTGAAAGCAAAGAAGTCCTGAATAAACTGAAAAGCCATTTCCCCAACAGGAATTTGATGAATCTTTCCTCCTGAGGAAAACGATAGATCATAAATAATTTCCCCCAGCTGCTCTTCACTTCCTAGGCTCATCACCACATTCCCAATGCACAGAAGCCAGTGTGGTTGGTTACAGAAAACTATAGTGCGACTTAAATTAGACAACCAGTCAACCAGCTAAAGACAACACATAGTGCCATCAATCCACTAAATCTGCAATTCCTTGCTCGTTTTTTCCTGAAACCTATTCTGAACCTCCTGTTGTTCTACAGTTATAAACACATCATGTGGTTAGATTAGATGCTGAGCTGTAGTGGAGAGCTCAAAATAAATAGTGTCTAACGTGAAAATCTGGTGTCTAATGTAGAGATAGTAAGGAGACAAGCAGAAACCATTGTAACCTTTCAGCAGCATCATTTTTCTAACTTGAGATGCCTAGCATAGACAGAATATTTAGAAGAAGAACTGATATAGGCCTGGGCAAAGTAAGATAAGAGGTGAGACAATTTTAGAGCTACTTTATTGTTCTAATATATCACAAGCAGACAATCTCACATTATAGGAATGAAGGTACCAACAGTCTTAAAAGACAACAAAACTGTGTGGTGCCTTGCTTCCCCTTATAACTTACAAAGTGTTACGCAGGTTCTGTGAAGATGAATATAATAGTTTTGGTTGTCAGGGTTACAACAAATGACTTTTTGTACACTGCAGTGAAGAGCACCAGGCACACCAAATCCACACACTACCTTCTCCAAATCGCCCTGCATGTCTTCACCACCTGCACTCATGTGAAAATGAAACACCTTTAATCTTGATTTTGGAATTAAATACAGTATCTGTTTGTTATTCTTTAAAGCTTTTATCTATGTGACTTCATCAGCTCTGCATGTGTTTATACAAATCCTCAACAAACAGTGAGGAGCCTGCAGCAAAGCGCATGTCCAGGTTTGACTGCGTTGTCGAATTGTTTTGTTTCTTTCATTAGCAGCCGATGCAACCATCAGCTTCTTAGACCTGGTTTTATTTGTAACACAGCACAATAATCGGGGTTTGCCATTTGCCATCATGGTAGTTTGGTTCAAAGTTATTTCTTGTTGTCTGAGAGAATTTAAATAAAAGCTGACAGTGATCAATCCTAATTGATCCAAACATCACTACAGTCGTCACTACGCTTACTACCTACTGGTTTTTGAAAGCAGTTAGCACAGTAAACAGCAAGCATCTTTTCTTCTACAGTCTTCTCCAGTTCTGACCACTGCAATTTACAGAAGGCCTTACATGTATTTGAATAAATTATTAGTGTTATACCCACAGATAATATTCCTTTGAAACTCTGGGCATTTACAGTCACCCATAAGACAAAAATTACAAATTATTAACCATTCTCTAATTTTGATATCTGCTCTTTTGAACCTACTGACTATTTTATAAAATAGGCCTCTGGTTCAAAAGTATAAGAAGCTCCAATGGTGATGTAAAGAACACAAACCTTTAGGCACACACATACTTATTTGACCTGGATAACTTTTTAGATTTGTCACACACAGCAGACTTAATTTGAACTGCATCTGTCAAATTTGTAGTGATCACATATTTTATTTTCAGTGTTCTGGTTTTAATAGTGTCAGATCTCAGTATACTGACAACATTTTCAACTATTCTGCTTCTTATCTTCCAAGTGATGCTCAGTCCTGGAGGAATTCCCTACTATTGCAACAATACTTATGAATTCATAAGAAACACAACACACAGCATAGTGAAATGAACCATTTTGCGCACATTTCTGTGTGCATTTTGTGGATCTGTTAGTGGCTCTTCTCAGCTACATCAAAGCAATCCAAGACGGTTGCAGAATGTATGACTCATCACTGGTTGACAGAGGGCAATTGATAAGCAGTGCCTAATGCATTCCTCAGATAGAGTCTAGATAACGCAATGCATGCATCATCTCCTCAGTAACAAGCAGTGTAAGGCTATTAATTAGAATAGTAACACTGTATGTCTCACAGTCTTAAATTACATATTTAGCAGTTTTCTCATGCAAAATTCTGCAAAATTATTCATAATTTGTGAACATGACACAGGTTTCTAGAGTTTCTAGAGTTAAATGAATAAATAAACGAAGCACAAAGAGACCTATCCAGCATCGGGCCTTGACCCTATAAGCAAATCTGAACTATATCTGTGGAGGCACTCACTTAGATATTCAGACTGGAAACAGAGCTGGGAGAACTGCTATAGTGTTCAGACTGGGCCTTAGAAAAGTGAAACATGAGGGCCTTATCAGTCACATGCACAACAGCCAAACATGACCCCCTGCCCACACACACGCACACGCACACAAAAGCTTGACTATAGCCTAAGCAAGCACACTGTCATAGTATCATACATAAACATGTATATAAACTGTATGTAAAGAACATGCATTCACACGCCACATGAAGCAAGGCAGTCTGTTCGAGTCCTCGTTCAATTACACTAATCTGAGGTGACCTTTGGTCTTCACGATGCTGCTTTATATGTCACAGACAGAAAATGGGGAAAGTGAAAAACTTTAAAAAAAGACAAGGCATCAAGAACACGTTCAAGAGCACAGCTGGGGAATGACATTATCCACTATTACACCGACAGCTCTGGGAAACTGAGGGACCCACAGCACTGCTCCAGTAGTTCATCAGGCCATCCTGAGCTATAATTGGTCCAGACCTTTGAAATGATAGCAGGCTAACACATCAGTGTCTGCTAAACGCTTGTGTCAACATGCCAAAGGAGCCGTCTAGCTGGGAATTTCAGCAGCTGCCCTCGTGATTACTGCTGCTAGTACAGTTGCAAGATTAAAAAAGAAAGTGAAAATGTAGCAGTCAATATGGGGATAAAAGTACCCCAGAGGTGTTTTTGCAGTAGTCAAGAGTACATGCAAAGATTAGCTTAACATGTCTGGAAAAACAGAAATAAGTGCACCTGAAAAGGGAATGACAAAGAAATACATAAAGAAGAATATAGACTGTACAGAGAAATAAATAGACAATCAGGGAATCAAGTGTAAAAATGCTGAAGTAGCCAAATAAAAGTATAACTAAGATGATTACAGTGTTTTGGTTCTGCGTCTGTGTCTGAGCTTTTTAACTTTCTAGTTATTTAAATATTCTATTTGGTCCCTGATTGGTCTAATGTGTTTGTGCTCATTGTAAACAGTTTGTGTTTTTGTTCATCTTCTTTTTTTCTTTGTAAACTACATCCACAAATACTCAATAAAAATATTTTGAATAATGTGTTCATGCAGTGTTCTTGAGTCTGTTCTCCATGCCCTGCTGTTCATCCTTCCCACTGTTCCCCAGCTCTGTTGTTTCCTAGCCTTAGTGTGTTTTCAAGTTTAGGTTTCAAGTAGTTGCCGTTTTCTTTGTACTTTTTCATTTTTATTCAAATGTGTCATTAGCTTTCAACAAGTTGCCCACTTTTTGTTTATTTCAGTCTGACTGTCTTTGCATCTGGTATTTGGGTCCTCACACTCCACTCTGCATGACATACAATTTTATGTCCTTTGTGTTACGTCTTTGTGCAGAATCTGTGTACCTGCTCTCATTTACTGTTTTAGCTGTTTGGTGGTTCTTGAAATTTTGTGAGGTTTAACCTGAGATTCTGGCGTTTCGGGCAAAATAAATTAATATTAAAAAATCGATTCAGGATTTTAATGAATCGATATCATGTTATCCAAGCCAGAATCGATTTTAATTGATAAATCGATTATCAAAACCCACCTCTAGTCTTGTAGGAATGGGATCTTTTTTTCTGTCTGCAGAAGCCACTGAGATTGTTTAGCTGTTTATAACATCGTTCAGCATGACAGGTTTGGTCGTGCATCAGTCAAGGTCTGGGGAGCCATAACCATGGTGGCATGCACAGACTTCTACAGGCTAGGCAATGAATTCTGACTACTATTAGGTAAATCCCTGCTCCAGAGCTAGGTTGCACCTCAGATTGTCCAGGAACAGCATTGCCCTGGACCAGAACTGGAAGGAGATCCCTTAGTACACCATGTATTGTCTCACAAGGGGCATGCAATTGACAGGCAAGCGTCACAGGGCCTCGGTGTGGTAGATTTATGGTGGACCCAACTGCAGGACAAATAATACAAAACACAAAACAAAAGAATCTAGAAAACTCAGATAACAAAAAACATGGAACACAAGAGGTAGAGAGCATGAGGGAAGTATGATGACAACGTGACAAAGAACTGTGGACTTAAATACACACATCAGAAAATGAGGCAAAGTGGAGACACCTGGTGAACACAACTGAACTGAAACTAACTAATGAGACAGCAGGAAGGAAAACTGAACATAACAGAGACAAGATGAGGTACTTTAAAAAAAGAGAGAGAGGAAACAACACGTATGAACTTGACAAAAAGTTAAATAGACAGCGATATAACTGACTTAGGAGAAAAAACTAACATGACGCAACTAAATGACGAGTCTAGACAACAACACATGACTGTTTTTATTTACTCTGAGTTTGTGTATAATTGTGACTAGATAAAGACCAGGCCACAAATATGAAATTATTGCAGGCAACAACAAAAAAGCAGCAAGTTATACTAAAGTGAAATATCAATTATAGCAGACAGCAGCATGTGCAACGTTAAGATTATAGTAGGTCTCTAGTATATTTATGTATTTCTAATATATGTCCACCTTTATACGTGTATTATTTCTAACACTATATTTACTTAATGGTACAAACACAACCAGATTTGGGGAATGAATAAAAGCTCCGACCAAATGTCACAGACGGTCGTCTAGCACCGGCCCACTCCTGCCTGGGGCCTTGCATGTTTTTACTCACATTGGTCAGCTTTAGAAGGTGAGGTATGGTTTAGTCTCTCCAGCGAGTCACTGCTGCCTTCATCCAGGATGTAATCAAAGTTCAGGATGAACATCATGACCACACCCTCCTCGTTCTTCACAGGGATGATATGGGTGGCACAGAGGAAGTTTGAACCTAAGCAAAAGGAAATCACAGTTAGAAAGAGTTTTCTATTTGATTGACTTAGCATGTGAGCCAGTGGCAGATACAGAACCTCGAAATTATGAGGCCCAATCAATCTTTGTAATTTTTCAGTCTGAAGCAAAATGGAAAACCTGATTTAAACCCCGACATAGCAGGTTTCTAGACATTTTGACCCTGGAGTTTTCCATTAACACCCTTTGACATTCAGGCATCTTATTCCAGATAAAGCTGCTCACACAGGCAGGTCTGGCAGAAAAATGAGGGTGAAAAGGTCAACAAGGCCTTTGAGAGGAAACCCACTGGAGCTCAATGATTTTATACATACAGACATGCGGCAAGTGTCCTTCACAGTTCAGTACAGTTGAAACATTGCAAACAGCTTACCTCAAACCTAACATTAGCAGATTATTTAAATAATGTATCCCCTTAAATAATGAATAATTTCTTCTTCATGTAACAACCATAAATATTTTCACACCAGTTCTCCTGGAAGGAAAAAAAAAAGAGGCCCAATTACTAGAGTTGGCAATGGCTTCACAGTGGGAGGTAATTTAATACAACCCTGCTAGCTGCTAATGCCTCACATCTAAATGTTCCTAATTGATCAAATTGGAAAGAGGTGAACAAAAATAAAGCAGATATAGGAGACAAAATTGTAGACCATTCCTACCAGCTGACTTGTCCTAGCTTCAGAAAAAATCCTCAAATAAACAGAAAATATGATTGTTACATTTTTATTTTTAGGTTTGATTCTGTCTTTAATCCTACTTCTAGGCTTAAATAGTAATTGAAGTGTTGCTTTATTCATTAGTAAAGCTGTAGTACAGGAGCAATGAACAAAAATGAGATGCATGTTTATGTTTTAACTAATAAACATAGACATTGTTGGAAGATGCTCTCTCACACACTAGACTTGAAATCCTGGTATCACTATTAGGCTATTTATAGCTCACCCAGCAGGCACCCAGCCCAGAGCGTTTCTTTTCTGGGGGAGCATAGATGCACTGCTGCTCAAACACCCTAAACTGCGATTCTTACTCTGCCTGCAAAAGAATTGTGGATTACCACTCACTTTCTTATATCAGGTTCTCAAATGCTACTGTGCAGCTTTGTAAACCAAAGTAGTTCACAAGGCCTGGCTTTGATTTATGTTTTAGGAAGTCCAGATTCTGCAGGGCTAAGCAATGTCCAGGGCCTAACAGTATATCAGTGTCACCATGGGTGGGTTGAACTATTCATTTAAATCTGGGGCGGGCGTGCTTCCTGTGACTACAGTGTCAACACTGTAGCACTGTAGCTTACAGATAATACAGAACATAAAGTCACAGCAGATGGTTGCCTCTTCTTCACCCTAGATCTGCCTACTCACTCACAGGGAATGGCCAGATTGCTAGTGTTCTGTACAGTGGCCTGTATTCGTATAGCACTTTACTTAGTTCCTAAGGACCCCAAAGCACTTTACACTACATTCAGTCATCCACACATTCACACACTGGTGATGGCAAGCTACATTGTAGCCACAGCCACCCTGGGGCGCACTGGCAGAGGCGAGGCTGTCGGACACTGGCGCCACCGGGCCCTCTGACCACTACCAGTAGGCAACGGGTGAAGTGTCTTGCCCAAGGACACAACGACCGAGACTGTCGGAGCCGGGGCTCGAACTGGCAACCTTCCGATTACAAGACAAACTGCCAACTCTTGAGCCACAATCGCCCCAGAAGAGTTACCAATATGGCTACCAAGTGGTAAGTCATGCTTCTAGAAGGACTTTGACGTTAGCTAGAGGGATTAAATCCTGACCTACACAAATATACAAACATTATTAGTGGAATATTTTGGATAGGAAAAGAGTGCATCCAGATATTATTGTGTACTTGCCTCATACTGACAGATTCAGTTATTTACCCCAACTTACAAATATGAACTTCAATCAATGACTTTGATTTTAGCTTTCATCTCAGCTCAGATATGTTTGTCATTATAAAAATACAAATGCATCTGTTGTTTTTATCTCTTTAAGCACAAGGAGTAGCACTGACAGTGATAAGCATCCTATAATTTGACTCACTTTGTTTGCAAATTAAAATCTTCTCCGTCTGTCTCCATGGAAACAACTGAGCGCTCCAAAGAAAGTTAAACTCGGTGCACCATTCTGTCATCAGTACAAAGTGACTTCAAGATGTTTTTCAAATGATTATCTTTATTCATCTTTCCGTTTCCACTGAAAACACAAACACCACCCAGCCACCTATCATTACATTTTTTCAGTTGTAGTGTTGAAGAAGTGTCTGAAGTTGTACAAATGCACATTTGCATAGACTAACCAAACATGCAAAACAAATCGCATGCATGCACACAGATGCCCTCACATGTGCACAACCATACAGTGCTGTGCAGAAGTCTCAAAGCATTCTATCCATCAATGAACAAAATCCAATAAAACTTGCTAAATATTATGTGATGTAGGTATAACCATCACTCAAGACCATGACAAAAACATCTTATTCATTTCAAAGTCAGTCTATGGCATAGCAACAAAATCCCAGCACGTGGTAAGTCAAAGAATTATCTTCAAACACAAGGCGAACAAAGAGCCCCACACTAAACACACCATGCAGAGATTATATCAAGAGACAAAAGACAGTGAGCCAGTCTAAAATCCAGAGACCTGTGGCACATTTTCCAAGATTGAAAAACTGCACGTGTACCCAGGAGAACTGGAGATGCTCACATCAAATTTAGATAGTTATGATTTCATTTTTATGTGATTAGTTGACTATACTATATTATTTTTTAACATACAGTACTTTCCAGTACTTGTAGTAAATTCGTTCACAGTACAGTACAGAGCAGTCTATAAAAGTAGTGCTTGCAGGGACAAAACCCCAGCCTTGAAATGCAATCTATGTGTGTACGTGTATGAGGGACTCTAAAAATAAGCTGCTTGGAATCCATAGGCATTTATAATTCATAAGTGTCAAGTATTATATTCTAGAAAACATAATGGTGACAATGACTTTTTTAGGCAACATAAGAATGAGAATGAGTTTAAAACTGTGTGTATGAAGAAGAATAGAAGAAAAAGAAAGTGATGGGAATTTTATAAAAACGTAAAGTTTGTTAAAAAAAATCAATATTTTGTTTATTGTAATAATTTTTCATGTGATCTCATGTCATATACTTAGCAATGGCTCAATTCAAATACAGTTGAATATGAAAAAGACAATGGGGTAGAGAAGTGCTTATAGTTTCTAAAACATACGGGGGCACAAGGACACTGTGATCTTTTTGTCATTACTTCAGTTGAGGCATGTGTTACTCGGAGCGGGGTGTCCAGTTTTAATATGGGTTTAGTATTAGTTTTAAACCTGCATAAAAATAATAATTCTACATGGACTTCTTTTCCCTCTATCTCTCTGGTCATTACTCCCTTACTCCTTCATGTCTCTTAAATCCAGACTCCTTTTTTTTCTGTTGGTTTATTCCCCTTAGTCTTTATTTGCCTGCTCTCGTTCTCTGCCCCTGTCTCTGCATGTCTTTCTTCCTGAGAAGAAAGAGAGCTGCCCAGGTTCTCTGCAGGAAGGCCACCTGACGCGTTATAAATGGACAGATCAGAAAGATTCCCGACACTGCTGCTGATGCAAATTTCTGCCCATCTGCCTGTGTATCCTGCCTCAGAGGAGTGTGACAGGCAAACACAGATACACATACATGCATGCGCACACTCACACAAACAGAAATAACATTTACATTTCTTGCGCGCACACTGGCAGTGAGACAGCCAACCACACAAGCATGCGCACAAAAACGCTAATGAGGTCCACAGATCTCGGCTCAGCACACTCTGAAACAGCCACAGACAGACACTGGCTCACACACATAAACACACACAGTCACTCACACACAGCCTGCCGGCAGCATTAATTAGCAGAATGTTCTCTGTCCAACTAAATCTAATACGCAGGCAATGGAGCTCCTTTACATGGTGCAGTGTAATGAGAGAGCACACCTTTGAAAGGCACTAAAACAACTTTAGTCAGAGAGTCTCTGACCTGAATATTTATAAGGACAAGCAAAGCAAACATAGTTAAATATCTCCATTTAATAGATCGGGTGCCATCTCTACTGCTTTAACAACAGATTTAGAATTGAAAAAAAAAAATACCCTTCAAACTTAAAGAAAGTGTGTGACTCAGCATCAGCCCTCCCATGACACAAATTTACAGTCATGGATGGATGAAGTGAAACAGAAACACAATCTGTTCTTTTCTAGTCTCTAATCCTCAGAGAATGGTGGATGGAGGAAAGTGCTGACACACAGTTCATGTAAGTGGCAAAGAATCTCAAACTTTGGCAAGGTGAAAGTGATCTAATGCGCACAAAACTGCCAATCCTCCCCATAAACAAGATCCTTGAGCCAAACCCGGAGGGAATTCTATATATATAAGCAGCCTGATAAGGCTACTGCTTTGCTAGTGTTGAAACTGCTTGGTGTGTCAAGGTCAAGCCTTAAGCTTGAGAGGAAACGTGGGTCTTATTCATTGAAACATTTTCCACTCAACTTCATTTCCTCGCTGACAGGGTGCAGTTAGGAAGCTACCTGGATTAACAGAGCTACCTAGTAATCTTTTGCTAGACAGATGGCTCGGCAGGATGGCAGCACAGTGTGTTACCAAGTGTATATGCAGAATACGCCAAATCACAGCATGCTCTTTAATGTTTTCAGACCAAAGCCACATTGTATAGCATTATCATTTTTGAACATAACTACTCTGGTACAGTGGGGAGTCAGTGTCCATTCTGATAAAAACACAAGATTAAAAAAAAAAGGTAGTTCCAGTCATGCAAAGTCACCTCCATGCCAGTTTTTGTACTTGATGTCTCTCCAGTAACCTAGATGACTGGTCCAAGCAAAGACATTACTATGAAATTAACACAACTGTGCATGAGATAAAACCGGCATTCATCTCAAACACAGTGGATAAAAGTTGATATTCTGCATAACAGACACGTTATAGACACCTTTTAGTACACAAGACTTCCCGGGAACCTTAATTTGACCTCAAGGTTTGGACTAACAACAGGAACACTAATGGAACTAAGGACAAAGTTCAGATGAGGGTAGTGTCTTATATTGCACTGATACACCAATGACCAACAATTCCAACAATGTCCTTTCATTACAGAGCTATCCAATACATGTCTCTGTTCAACACAGTTCTCTCAGTCTGTGCCTCACTGCCGTGATTCTATTTCTCAACTTATATTAATTACACCATCAAAGGTTGTGCCAGTTCAAGCTCGTTTTAAGCTTGAAGGATCACTGCTCTGCTCTGCTGAAGGACATTACCTCCAGCCGAGCAGAGCTTTGAAATATCCTTCAAGAAGCTTGGAGCTCTTTTCCTGAAGCCTACTTAAAGAAATTACAAGAAAGCTTACGTAAGATATTTCAGGGTCTATTGAAGAATAAAGGTGGGCGTTACAAATTATTGACTTTCATAATCTTATTAGAATTGTGCTAATTCTTTTTTTCTTATATATTGTATTTCGATGCATGTTTCAATTAATAATTTCCCATTTTCATAGCAAATCATTAAGAAATTAGGGATATCTCAAGACTTTTTCATAGTATTTTATAGTGTAGAATTTTTCTTTTATAGTGTAAAAGACCTGGTACTTTAATTATATTTAGTGCTGTACAGGACATGAGATGTCATTGTATTAATTTCACCAATTAAAGAAATTTACTGATTTCTTCAATTTTGGTTTCAAAAAGGAAGAGAGTTGGCAGTTCATTGGTAAATGACTTGTCAGCCAAGCAGGCACTGGAGTTATCTTAATCCTTAATGTTTTCTTGGCTGTTTATCTTAGCCTGCCGAGGAAATAACCTGAGAAACCTGTAGGAGTGTTAACCCACTACTGAAATGGTAACTGTTCAGTTAAACCCTGGTTGAAAAGTTATAGCTCCAAAAAACCAAGATGGCAATGGCCAAAACACAAAACCCAAGGCTCAACAGAGGTCAACAGTCTATGCTACTGGAAGAAATATTCAATTTTCTTACTGAGGTTTTGCAAACATGTGGTGACTAACCAAGTAAAATTACATCATCTGTATGGACCTGTGACAATCATGCTGACAATGTAGGATCAAACGAATAAAGCCCAAGTTACATAGGCCTAGAGATTAGTCTGTGACCAGCTACCAGAAACCACTGATCATGAGGGAAAAAATTGTGTTCCCTAACTAGTTGTGGAAGTTGATGACAGTCATTAAAAAAATAATTGCTAGAGCCCTAGTCAGCGGTCAGCAACCCCCTGAGTTTTACCTCTCACTGGGAAAAATGTGTTGCACAACTCCACAACTGTTTTCGATTGCTCTGGTCTCTAGGACACTGCTGTGGTCACAGTTTGAAGGTGTTGGACTTTTCCACAAACACTGCACAGCTATTCCCTGAGCTGTATGGAAACTGTGAATCTGCAAACTGGAAATGAAAACCATTTGGCTTCAAAGTGAAAGTGTCTTTTGAAACATGCTGGCTGCAGGCACAAGTTTTACTTTAAAGAATTTAACTTTTTCAAATTCTTCTTCTACTCAGCTAATAATTAGTGAGTATTTGCAGACCAACATAAAAAACCATAGGCAGCTATGGCAACTGGCTAGTAGCCAATGTAGTCAAACAACATCTTATTTTCCACAAGCAAAGTTTCAAGATAAAGTAGTCCTCTTAGGCTACGTCCACACTAACCCGGATAGATTTGAAAACTGTGTTTTCGTCTGAAAATACTCTGCGTCCACGCTAGCCTTTTCAGTCGTTTTCACAGAGTTGTGCGTCCACATTGAAACGGCCAAAAATGCTTACGTTCCAGTCCTGCGCATGCGCAAAAGCGAGTGAGAATTAAATAATTTGAAGAGAAGCTATCTGGAGCATGTACAAACTGATATTAATCTTTTTAGGGCTGTCAAAATTGAGAGCAATCAAAACAACTGCTGTATAATGCACTCTGCTATCTTTAATACACATGACTGCATCACATGACTTAAATGCGTCATCGTTTTAGAAAGTCTGCGTTTTCGAGTGTCCATAAAAGCATAAAAGCCGGTACTTGTTTTCATCTTATTTTAGACGGAAGGAATTAAATAGCTGTACTATTAGGTTGCTGTGGGAAATGTCACAGTTTTGCAATTCCTACTGCATAGTTACACCACTTAAGTCCTTGAGTTCGTCATTTGTTTGTAAAATGAAAGTAACTGATAACTACAATGGTAGTTATCCGGTTCTGATGGAAATTTCTTCCTGTTAAAAGGGAGTTTTTCCTTCCCACTGTCGCCAAAGTGCTAACCCATAGGGGGTCATATCATTGTTGGGTTTTTCTCTGTATGTATTATTGTAGGGTCTGCTACAATAACGACTGTTGTTGTGATTTGGCGCTGTATTGTTTTTATCATATTGTAAGGTGGACCCTACAATAATAGGGTTAGGTTTTCCTGTTGCATAAAGCAATTTCGGCTATCTCTAGTTGTCAATTAGATGGCCTCATATGATTCTAGAATACTTTGGTGTACAGAGCATTTGATTGAAAATTCAGTGACTGCATGGAATCCAGATCCTATGGCTCCATACAAGCCCAAATCATCAATGGTCAGAAAACCAAACACATCTTCACCACTGCGCTTGGCACTGGTGGAGGTGTGTTTGGTTTTCTCCAAAAATGGCATTGCGTGTGATGGCCAAACATGGTTTCATACATGCAAAGGACATTGTTCCAGAAGTCTTGTTATTTGTTCAGATACAACTTTGCACGCCTGCTGCCATGTTCAATTTAGAGTCAAGAGGCCTTTTCCTTTCTCCCCTTCTAAACAACCCATACTTGTTCAGTCATTTTCTAATTGTCTTCTTCTTCTTCTACTATAGGGGTTACCACAGTGGATCTTTTACCTTGATCTCACCCTATACCTAGCATCCTCTATCACACCAGTGGTACAGTACAGTGGTACAGTGATTTTCCTCTTTCCTCCTGCCTGTCAGTTCCATATTCAACATCCTTTTTCAGATGTAGTCACCATCCTTCCTCTGCATATGCCCATACATTGTCTCTTTAACTTTGTCAGATTTTTCCGTCTTTTTCTAATTGCCCTGTCATAAAATGTAATATTTCACATATAACTGAAGCCTGTAGAAACTGAGATGTGGCTCTAGGGTTGTTTGCAACTTCTTGAGCATTGCTCATTCTGAACAAGGGTGATGCGCAAAGCTGTAGTAAAAAGTGTTGATGGAGATGTACAGAGAAGGTCAAAAAGAGGTGCTCTGTCTTTGTGGATCTAGAGAAAATGAATAATAGGGTGCAAAGAGATGAGCTGTGGCTGTGCTTGAGAAAGTCAGGAGTGGCAAAGAAGTATGTGAGGCTGGTACAGGACATGCATCAAGACACTGAGATATGGTGGGATGGGATTACATCAGAGAGCTGCCCTTCTTGTTCGCAATGATGATGGATAGGTTGACAGATACGATCAGGCAGGATTCTCAGTGGATTATGATATTTGCCAATGACATTGTGATCTATAGTGAAAGTAGGGCACAGACGAGAGCCTGGATAGGTGGAGGTTTGCTCTGGAGAGAAAAGGAATGAAAACCAGTGGAAGCACGACAGAATATGTGTATGTGAATAAGATATGGGACAGGTGGAAAGGTAAACATAGAAAGAGTAGAGATAGTGAAGGCAGATGAGTTTAAATACCTGGGGTCAACCATACAAACCAATGGAGAGTGCAGAGGTGAAGGAGAAAGTGCAGGCAGGGTAAAGCAGGCTGATATGAGTGTCAGCGGTGATTTGTGAGAAAAGGATAGCAGCAAGAGTAAAAGAGAAGATTTACAAGATGATACTGAGAACTAATATGACATATGGATTGGCGACAGAAGCACTAACAAAAGACAGGAGGCTTGGTTGGAGGTGACAGAGCTGAAGATTATGATTGACACTGGGAATGACCAAAATTGACAAGATCAATTTATTCAAATGAATAAAAGAAGGATATGAAGAGGGTTGGTGTGATAAACAATTTGCATAGCTGAACAAAATCCTGGTATCTTTATTATTAAAAAAACAACAACAATCCTTTGTAAAAAACCAAATTAGTTAGGTAATAGAAATTGCTGAATGTGACTGTGTACCTGACAGTTGCACAGCAGGAGGAGTTCCAGTTTCAGGATGCTGGAAATTTCATTCCATTTCCACTATCAATAATTAAAAGAATGCAGCTGAACGTACACTCATTCACAGTGGAAAGGTAACTAAAGTTCAACACACGCATACATTAATCTCTGCAGTTTGATCAAGTTCTTCTTCTTGCTGTCTCTCTCATACACGGATACACACACACAGTTGTTTAACATCTGTTAACTGGTTATATCTGACAGTTATATGGGAATCTTGACAGCCCTCACTCGGAGAAATCTCTGCCAGCACCATTTAAGTGAAAATCATTTTAAATGGAAAACTCTACTTTTTGCCTTAGTTTGATAGACATGGTGTGTGTGTGTGGGTGTATGCAGTTATGTTTGTATGTGAGCACAAATGAGTGATACTAATGTGAGCTGAGCCTCGAGCAGCTCTGGTGTTACACTACCTCAGGGGTTACAGTGACACCTCCCTCCTTGTTTCCACGCTCTATGTCTCTGTAAAACGCTCAACTGTGAGCTTCTTCAGTTCGCCACAACTAATTGTCATCAAATCAAGTTATCCAGGTCACTCTTTAACCCTGTCTCAGCAAGTTAGTATGTGTTGGAGTCGATCACTGTTGCAGCAGTAGTGTCTTTTATTCAGAAAGTGAGAAAAGCAACATGGGTGTAGGAATGACGGCGACCTGTGTAAACTGCAAAGTGCACAAATTCTCATTTACAGTAACAGACAAGCCACTCAATCTGATGACTCTACTCAAAAACAGAAGATGGGTGAAAAGATGCTGTGATTCCATTAAAGTATTAAAGCTAAATGATTATAAATGAGAAAGATTAAAAAAACAGGCCTCTGCTTCTGGAAATGTAACCAGCGCTTCCCACCCCTCTCCCGTTTTCCTTTTTCCACTGAGAACATTTAGATGTACTCGGAACTGTGTACGTGTATGTCTGCTATCTATTCCAGAATTGAATGTCATCAATCGCAGCACAGGGCCTGGTGGTTTGAGAAACTGTCTCGTAGCACAGAGGTTACTTGTCAAATCAAGAGAAGTGCCTCAACATCTATATGAATAACAGGTACACAGTACACATGTACACATTATTTATAACTGCAGAAATATCCTCTGTTATTATTCATAGAAGAAAATTATTTCCATTTATCCCCTGCCAGCGGTAAGCCAATGACAGTCTTGGAACATAATTAAAATCTAATGTAATGGCATATCATAAATATATTCCTGGAAATTAGCGATGGAGTCATAACATCCCATAACATCTCCTCTTGAACAGACAGGAGATGTGGGTGTTAAACATTGTGATCACAATGACAGAGTACAGCCTTGTTAGCATGAGGCACAATGACTTTCAACAGGACCTGATAATGGTAGGAAGTAAAATTTGAATCAGAGGGTCAATGCATTCTGTTTTAGCATTTATATAAGAGACACTCCATTATGAGTTTAAATCACACAGTATAAAAGCCAAACTGCAGACTGAAGCAGATAAACTTTATTCCAAATCTGAGTCATGATGCAGAACTGGATCTGCAAAAGGCAACTTAATTGCCTTTTGTGTGCCTGATTGTGGTGCAGATTCATTCAAGGTCTTATTTTATGAGCCCCTCCTCAAAATGTAAACCAGCAGTGTTTACCATGCATACATAACTATTACAATATAGTGGTGCAAGGAGTCAGCTGACTCCTGCTTTGCCATTTTCAGTAAACAAGTTTGCCTTTCTGTTCCTCTTTAAGTGTCAGGGAAACAGAGTTACTAAACAGTAAACAACAAAAAATTAGGAGCTCAGTGCCAAAGTTACAGTAGTTAGTTTTTATGTCTTTACTTTATCTTTCCAAACTCAGTGCTACTGCACCATCTTGGACAGACAGATGGTTTTTGTAGCTGATATGACAAGCGCTTCAGATGCTACCAAAAAAGGGACAACATCAAGCATGACAAAATTAAAGCATCCGCCTGTGCTGCTATGTTTCTGTCACTGCTGATCAGAGATGGAGCTGAAAATTACCCACAACTGCAGAGTCATTAAGGGTTTATTACAAAAACTAGTTGCTGTATTTTAGCATTTGTCTGATCTTTTATCTGGTATTTCCTTGGTATTGTTTCTATCCTTGGATCGGGAAAACTTGGCTTACTGCTATTGACAGATTTGATACTAAAATTCCATTATGATGTGTGAGGGTTTAAAAAAGGACCCAAATTCAGAATCCGGAGGACAAAGACAGGATGACAGCTAAATACAAAAGACACTTACAAGAGTAACTTATCTTCCACAGCATGTCTTTGTCCTCCCCTCACAAAAACTGGTCACGACAGATGGACGTCCCTCTCCCTGCCAGGTTCTGCTGGAGATTTCTTCCTGTTAAAAGGGAGTTTTTCCTTCCCATTGTCGCCAAAGCACTTCATCAAACGGGTTTTTCACTGTTTTCTTTGTATTATTGTAGGGCCTTTACTTTACAACATACAGCATCTTGAGGCCACTGCTACTGTGATTTGGCACTATATATAAAAAGAATTACTGAATGCACAAACAACTGATGAGTGACTTTTAAATTTGTGGATATCCTGTGTTTATGTGGTGTATGGGTTACTGTTTACAGTATTATTACAGCACGAGAGTTTGACTGAATGTGTACTGTGTACGTGAACCTATGAAGAATATCTTGAAGAGCCAGTTAATGATTGTACAGTTAGGGCTGGGCGATATGGCCTAAAATTCAATATAATGCAATATAATTTCAAGCATGTGCGGTAACGATATATATCGCGATATATTCTTTTGTTCTGTATAAGGTATTTTCCACACTATAAGGCACACTTAAAATCCTTTAATTTTCTCAAAAATAGAGTGTGCCTTATGTATGAATTCTGGTTGTGCTTACTGACCTCGAACCCGATTTTGGCTGCAGAAATCTGTTAAAAAATGTTTTAGTACAACTTTGGTAAGCTGCACTGCTTGATGGATTGTCAGAGCATTACGGCTGCCGTAGTGAGGAGCTTCACGGAGTAATCTGGGTCCAAAACTCCGTCCCTTCAGGTCCCAAAGTCAAACGAACACTGAGAGTAAAAAACGGTCTAAATTATTTAATCTTTAATAAAATGATCAGCGTTGCTGCTTTACCAGGTGTAACAATTAAGTTTAACATCCAGGCATCCATGAAAACAGAAGTTATTAAATTTAACGGAGTTAGAAGTTAGCAGGAGGTTAGCTCGCTAGTTTCCACGTGACATACCATGTTCTGACTGAGAGATTTTTGAAACTAATTAAAACGTACAGCTCTGCTACCACTTCCGACATAAATGAAGAGAGAAAACTAAACAGCAGTGACGTTTGCAGGGTTACTGAAGTTGGACTACCTAATGTTGTGTTACGTGATTGCTAGAGACACAGCTATGTTAGCATAACATTAGCACAGTGAAGCTGGAGGATGAACGCCAATTTTTTTCCACTCGATAAATGTCATTAATGAATCAATGTTACGGAAGTGGAGGAAGCGCAGTTTTTGGCTTTCCCCATATTTCAAAAGTGCTTCATCTCTTTGCTATGACTGTCGGCATAATTTGCAGATGATAATGGTTGTAGCCGCTGCGATGCTTTCGACCAAAACAGGAGCAGCTTGATGACATCGTCAACATGCGCTATCGCGATAGAGCGGTATAGTCAAAATCTCTATCGTTGGCCAAATTTATATCGTTTCTATCGTATATCGTTTCTATCGCCCACCCCTATGTTCAGTCACTTTTTTCTTTTAGCCAGTTCATAACCAAATACTGGTTTGACTTTGTCAGACAATTAAAAATAGTGTTCACGCAATATAGTAATGCAACATTTGCTAGAAAACATACAGCAATATCTTATGAGGACTTCTAAGACTAAAATTTAAAAAAAGACCCAATAATTTCTTTTTTAGTGTCATTTAGCATTGCAACAATCTGAACAGCATTGGTCATGCTTAACTGTCTAGCAAGAGCCAAAAAAATAAGAAACAACAAAGACAAAATACACAGTACCAACCTGGATGTAAATAAGAAAGACATGCATGATGAAGAGACCTCAAATAGACGAAGTTTGGGAAATGTCAGACTTGAACTACTGCGGTCTAACACCTTGATAATGTCAGATGTCAGGTTTTGTTGACATTTGTACAGTTGTGATGATACATGCCACTAGCTTTAGGCTGTCCCCCTGCCTCTAAGGGTTTGTTGATTGAATCCCCATCAAAGTGGTCCTCCAAGGGTAGCAGAATACAGATCCATGGCATTTAGTGATAGGTTGCAAAAATGCGTCAATTCATGGAAGCAAGTGATTGTTGTGGGGCTGGGATTGTGTCTTGGGGTCTTTGTTGTGTTTTTCAAGTTGTTCCTGCTTTCTGTTATGTGGGAGATGCAGTTGAATTTCAATGTCCAGGTGTGAGGGAACATAAGATCCAAATTAAGGCCAGGACATGAGGTTTTTCAGAACATTTCATTGTTTCCCTTCCCTGATTGTTGCAACAATCCAAACAGCACAAAATCCAGTGAATGAAAAACTATAACAGTGACAAAAAATGAATGGCTGCTCATTCACAGATTTGCTCTTTGCATATTCGTCTCTGAATGAAAGAAAATCTGGGATCAGGTCTGAAATATTGTTCATGAGAAATATGAACGATTAAGTGGAGGGGGCAGGGTTAAATTGGCAGACCCACACTGTGTGATTCTTCCGTGCAGTCAGCATTCATAGAGCCAACCTGTTATCTCCTGGACATCAGATGAATGAACGGCATCTCTGCACATGGAGCTGCTGGACAGGAGATGTGAGCCCCTTAATAAAACAAGAATGAGCAGAGACTTGTGGGGAGGGGGAGGAAAGCCAAGTGTTTGAGCCTGAATGGGTTGGGGGAGGGGCCGTCAGACTGTTTACTGTCTGTTTGCGGTAATACTATCACATAAATGCAGTGAGTGTGGGCTTAATCCAAAGATACAACACCAGACTGACCTACATTTATTCACTGGCACTGTGAAGCCCTGGCTTTGTAATAGATTTCATTCATACCAGTTAATTAACTAGTATGTGTGACTGATATCATAAAATTCTATATGTGGGAAAATGACAAAGCTGTTGACATGTCCAGAGCAGCGTGTATAGCTTTCTGCTAAAAGTTTGATTTATGAAAGTAATTCTTCTCTTTGAAAGAATCCAAAAATGTCAATACCTTAATGGATATCAATGAAATAAAACAGTGAAACAAAATAGAAACAATGGAAGGATATTAACTCCTTTGCAACCTCCTAACAACTAAAGAAAAAAGATCAGATTTCTTTTTTTTTTTAAATATTGTGTTGATTTTATTCTGTAGATATTAATGTCTACAACTATATGTGTAGCATTGTACTTCATCTGACATGTCAGTGAGAAGAAAAAAATGCTACTGCAGTGAAGAATGATCTAACAGGAGCACAATGGAGGGGAGGGATGGTGAAGGAATACGTTATTGATCCGAATGATCTTGTTACACACTAAGTGAAAGGTTTCATGAATTTTAATACAAATAAGAAGACAGAAAGACAGCAAATCATTTATCTGTCTGAGGCCATGCTATTTTCCGCAAAAGATGACTGCAAGAAGAGCAGATCTTTTCATCTTTGTTGACAAAGGCTGCATTTTGGACCTTTATCTTAGCAAAGTGCTGGTGCTCAGTAGTGCCTCACAGAGATACTAGTGTGACATTGGGCAAGTGATACTCGGGCCTATCAACCTAGTCAGGTCTGTCACGGGGGACAACTGTCCAGCTATTCATTGAAATATGGTTTGAAGATGTTACACCTATATGTACCATCATATAAATGCTTTCCAGGGCAACAAAGTTAGCATTTTGCAAGTTAAATTTTTGCAGCTTCTGCTACAACACAAATCTATCTATGTCACTTTAGACTGAGAGTGGTAGCTTTGCTCATTACACTGCTCCCTAGCTGGGCCCTGTAAAGTGATAAGACTGGACAGCTTTATTCAGTCGCACAAAATCAGTTTTCTAAGCAGATCCTTTGTTTTATTTTGTATGGGTTCATTCAATGTTGAACACGAGAACAGCTCACTCTGTTTTTAGCGCAGTCGAGTGAAAATAATGTTCTGTATCTGCATAAAGAGGTAACACTTTGCTTCCAGTGAGACAGACAAAGGGTGTTGGATACAGAACTAAGGCCATCAATTATTTAAGCAGCTCTCAAGCAACTGGACTGAATTCAAGGGGGCGTTCCCACAATGGAAGAAGCCATCTGATATTCAGCTGCACTTGATTTCTTTCCATCTCTGACACCTCCATTTACTCTCTCTGCCAGCCGCCCCAACCACACACACATTTAGATAAGGATGAATGCTCCTTTCTTCATCCCAGCTCTCCGTCTTTCAGTTATGCGCCTTATTTTGTCTTTTGTTGTCCCTTTTTTCTCCCCTGCATCTTCTTTTATTCTCTCTGCATTTCCTTCTTTTTAGCTCGCACTGTTTCCCTTCATACACATGTCTTTCACAGAGACAGGCTGCCCACTGTATGCGCTCAAACACAGCTGAACCCGAGAACATGACGGAGAATGCAGGTGAAACAGAATAAGAGCTTATCTTGTTTGCACAGCAATGGATCTGCAAGAATTGGTTTTATGGAGTGTGGTTTCCATTCAAGACTCACACCATTGAATAACCTGACTCATCTCATCATCAGTCATCCTGTCCAGTTTCCATAGCCTCATTGGCTATTTGCACATTGTGAGTTATTCATAAAAAATTCCCACAATGTGGTGCACTTGTATCAGCAGCACCTTCAAAAAAACACCTTCAAGTCATCTCATTCTTGTACAAATTAGTTAGCCCCAAGTCCCTGCAATACCATGTTTGTATATCCATGGCAATCTGGTTTAGATACTAACCTAAGTGATTCAGGCGCTAACTGGGCAGATGTGTGGATGACACTTGTTTGGTTTACATATGGTGTTAAACTGTATTCTGTAACCTGTAACATTAAGTGTTTTGTGCATGCCCAAATATTAGCCCTTTATGTAGGTGATGTTTGCTGAAAGATAAAGAAGAATAAATATTATTTCCACTGTGTTGTTTTGCTCCTGATGGATCGTTTCCCTACATTCTCTTAATTTTCTCTTAGAAGCACATTTAACAAAATATTACCAACACTAAGGTTTTATAGGATAGTACACCTAATGTTGTTGGATTTCAACTCTTGGACAAAACATGTCATTTTACTGTGTCAACTTGGGTCTAGAAATTGTAATTGTAATTTTTTTAATCAATAGGGAACATGAACATGATGCTGCAATACAAAAAATGGACTGATAGGAGAGGCAGGCTAATTTTCTAATTTATAAACAAACATCAGTTAGTTGAGTAGTAATAACCAGACAACCGTGATAACAGGTCCCAGCAGACCCACTGAGAGAGCAAGCATCTAGTAACCAAAAGAATACAGTGTAAGCACAGGTTTCATTCAATTCAAAAGTAACATGGCAACTTGAATCAACAAGAGGCAGCTGCACATGAAACTGAGACACAAACGCACACAGCACCAGCTGTTGTAACCACTTCTGGACACCAGGATTTGCAAAGGCAACAACCGTCTAATCCAGATGGGCTCTTGTACCACAATTTGGCACCAATCGATTTAGTGTGAATCTGTCCTCTGTACTAATTCAGTTAGTTCCCTAAAAAGTACTAGATTCTGTCCCAAGCCCTAGAAGTATGACCTGAAGTATGTACAGAAGCAGACAGAACAATACATATCCGCCTGCATGTCAATGATGTTAATGTTACAGTGCTTTGTTCATAAAACTTGCAGAAAAACTTTTTCCCCTCTTACATGCCTTGCCATAGTTTAAGTATTGTATATGTATTACTGCTGAGAAAAGATATACAGCTGATCTTGCACTCACAGCTATGTTCACACAATCACTTACACACAATAATATATATTCACTCACATGCACCAAGCCAGAATGCAATCAACCAATTAGGAAATACTAACTATTAGGCACATCTCAGATGTGTACTATTGATCAGATAAGGACTCAGAAACAACATTAGTTTTGTAACTGAGCCTTTAAAAGCCAAAAGGAAAGAAAAGAAAAGACCCACTTTTAACACTCCATTTATGAATAACATTCAGATCCACGATAGGACTAAAAATATCCATTAAACGTTCTAAAAGCATAATTTAAAATGTAGCTTCTACCAATGCTAAATACTAAAAGTTTTTAGCAGGTCCTAAAATAATTCTGTTTGCAAAATTTGGACAGATTGTTAGCAAATCTGACCCAACATGAATAACAGACTGAAAATAACTATGATTTTAACTTTATAATGTCACCTATTTTGTTGACATTATGGCTTTTTAAGCAGCGACAACAAATGTTCATCACAATCTAAAGTTCCCACATTTATCCATGGCATTTGAAGGCTGGAAAAGCTCTAATCTCAGCGAACATCACTGAAGCACAACCAGCTTTAATCTATTTAGAGTGTGACATTTTCACTCTCATTTGCTATTTGCAAGTGAGAGCTGTTAGCATGTGCTGAGCTTATGGATTTCTAGATACACAAAGGACCCCGAGAGTCGGCATTTTTAGCATGAGAAGCAAGGCGCTGTAAATGCTCGGAACAGAGACGCAAATAGAGCGAGTGTTGCTGAGTAAATATGTGCTGCTGAGATTAGAACTGTTTATATTTACTCTGACTTTTTTTTAAAACTGTCATTAAGACACTAACATTTAAATACTTGATCTTTAACTCAGGTAATTTATTTATACACTGGATACATTCATTAGCAAATATAAGCCTGCAGAGTAATAATGAGTGCTGACAGGAACATCAGCTGTAGCTACCTCCTGTGGTGCATTGTTCAATGCCAGAGCTGAAACAGATAGTATTTTAAAACAGGAACTGTTTTACTATATGCTTGTGTTTCAGGTGGCAACAGATGTTCCAAAGACAATTTTGTAGCATTACCATTTAAATGGGCCATGCAACTATATTTAACAAAATCCTGCCAGAGAAGAATGAGCCCTGCATCTGTATTCCTTAAAAGATTAAAGTGCAAGACTCTTTGTACCATTGTCAAAATAATTGTCAGAACAATTATTGGCTAATTTCTTTCAATCTTTTAACTATTTTAGTGTGAATTGCCTGTATTTAACACACTTTACATATTAAACTCATGAAATACATTACCGAATGCATATTTTGTCTTACTACTGCGTATCTTCAATGCACTATTTGCAATTACTTTCCCTGGCAGTTGGAAACAATTTCCACTTTAATGACAGAAGTCAGATGCACTGAAAGGAAAAAGGACCAGTGGTCCAGTGAATGCACAAATCATAAAGCATTAACAATGTGCCAGAGATTGTGCTGATGAGCAGAATCTCCTTCATGGACTGTAAAGGGCATTGGGCAATGTGCTTATATCGACCTAGGATCCTAGGATTAAAAACAAGATTGGCTTGAGGAAACTCCTACAGAGCACTACAATGAGATCTGCTGCAATGACATTTCTCCTAAAATCCTAATACAGAAGACAATAGAGACAGAGGCTGAAGGCTCTCTGATTGCTGGCTGTTACATCTAAATCTATTCTCATAAATGTATAAATCTGGGAGTTGCTAAACCTGATTTTTCTGGATTTTTTTCACTGCAGCACCGCTCAAGACAGCTGGCGCATTTTTTTAAAAGAAATTCTAATTGTTGTCCATTACTGACAAACAACTTCAGTTACATGACTTTATCCATTGCTAGACTGTATCAAAGACATATTATTGTGTAAAGACACAATAATGATGTATTTTTTACAAATGGAGCTGCCTGCTTCAGCACATTTGTATTAACAGTGTGATCACAAGAATGTTTTGCAGTCAAAGATTATAAATGGTTAAACATATCTGCAAACATACCAGATTACATAAAAAGCTAAAAATATATTTATATAAATTCAAAAGAAAAGATGATTTACATGTATGAATACATGTACCCATACTTGCTTATCCTAATACGAGCAGCATGTTTAACAGCAGTCTGCCAAGTTGAAACAGGTGTATGACCTTCCCTGGAGAAACTCTGACTCAGGTAAGAGGAAAACACTGTGGTAATTAGGAACCAGGATACAGAATAGTAATAAGGCCTTTCCCTTGCTGTAGGGCCCAACAGTCTAAATCCAATGAACATTGTTATTATTAACAAACTGTCCAATTTCAGTTTAGATCTCCTGTGGATGGACCAACAGAGGGCGGATGTTTGGCCACGACTGATTTGCACTCTCCAATACATTGTTTTCAGAGATCAATGCAACATGCAGGTGTAATCGTTAATACTGTTTGCCCAGCAGATCAATGGACGCTGAACGTCCAGCTTGTCTTAGCTGACAAACTGGCCTAGAGGAGCATTAGACTCCTAATGGTCAGTTACTTTAATCCTTTAAGTATTAAAAGAAAATTCCATTACGAAAGAATGTTACCAATTTAAAATGTGCCACAATGGACATGCAAAGAAGAGTAGAATAGTGAATAGTGTGGCTGTCTCATAAAATCTTTCCAACTGGTAAACGTCTGGACGGACAGACAACTCAAAATATTTGCAGTTTGTTAATCACACCCCAGCTAATTTTGGTGACAGTGGCAACAATAATGTAAGTCATATTGCTGATGCCAGGGAAGCTCGTTCAGGCCAGCGCACTAGCTGAACTCGTGTTTAGCTAGTGTTACAGCTACACTAAGCACAGGAGGACCGATCCACTGTAGTGAAAATATAGGCTAAAAAATATACACTTAAATCAGCTTCACACAAACTTGTGAAATGCAGACCACTATCAAAGTATATTGTAAGGCAGACCTTACAATTATATATATAGAGAGAAAAACCCAAAAATCATATGACCCTCTATGAGCAAGCACTTTGGTGACGGTGGGAAGGAAAAACTCCCTTTTAACAGGAAGAAACCTCCAGCAGAAGCAGGCTCAGGGAAGAGCGGGCATCTGCCGCAACCGTTTGGGATGAAAGAAGGAAGACAGGACTTTTAACTATGAATCCTCTATGTCACAGGTGTCCAACTCCAGGCCTCGAGGCGCGGTGTCCTGCAGGTTTTAGATGTGTCCTTGATCCAACACAGCTGATTTAAATGGCTTAGTGACCTCCTCAGCATGTCTTGAAGTTCTCCAGAAGCCTGGTAATGAACTAATCCTGTGATTCAGGTGTGTTGACCCTGGGTGTTATCTAAAACCTGCAGGACACCGGCCCTCAAGGCCTGGAGTTCAACACCCATACTCTGTGTAGTTCATGCTAGGTGTTCAATAACTCACATTTATTACACAAAAAGAGTGCAGAAATTCTCTGACACAAAAATAAAGTTCTCATGCAATCACTCAAATAACTGAAATGGACTTTATGGTTTCAGAATGTAAAATATAATTAGAAATATAATATAGAACAAAACCATTTAGATAAGCAAAGGGAAAATGTAGCATTACTGATGCAACATTTACAAAAAGCTCAGCAAGGCCAATATAACACAAAGCTAGATTTTATATTGAAAGCTGTTACAGGTTCAGGCTGTAGCACAACACTTTGCTTAAAAACATGGGCTGACATCTCCTCTCTGCCTATTCCCTCAAGCATTTTTCTCTATCTTTATCACTTTCTTTTAACCTCTGACCGCAAACATCTATGTCTTTGTGACTGCTCCATAAGCTGCTTTTGACCTAATCTACATCACCTTCTTTTGGTCTGGATTTTCTTATACATTACATACACAATCATACTCACACAAACAAACAAAAAAAAGCTCAGTCTTTGAAGCATGCGTCATCCTGATTGAAACCACAGCACCGATTACACATCAAGTGTCAAAACAAATCCTCCTGACAGGATGTTGTTTCACTGTCCCTGAAAAAAATGTCATTTCAAAAGCAGAGATATAACACCATTTTGTAAAAGCTGCATTTATTTCAAAATACCCCCCCCCCCCCCCCCCTTTTGAGTTTGAATACATGGGAACAAATGACTGAAAAAGCTGCAGAAGTACAATCAATTTCAGGATTTCAACTACAGCGCCTGAAGTTCAAAGCTTTTCACAGAAACGCAAGATCAACTTAAATGTGTAAACAAACTCGAGAAGTGCAGGCATGTTAATTGGTAACTGCCTCATTGAAGATGACCTGAGGCAAAGTTAAAAACTGCCCTATGGTCTCGCCAGTCCACATTTAAAAAGTATTTTTGAAACCTAAACATCTGCACTGACTCCTTTGGATGTTAAAGTATGGTCCCATTCAAAGTATAATGTAATTGAAGACAGCCTTTTTAGCTTTTGTTTTTCCAGACAAAAGCCAAAAAGTGTTGTTTAATAAACGATAGATTTTGTCCATTTTGATTAGATTTTGTTGAAGCAAGTCAAAATAGTACTCTTGTATGGCCCCCACGTCCTTGTATGCATGCCTGACAACGTTAGGGCATGCTTCCAGTGAGACGATAGATTGTGTTCTGGGGGATCCAGATACGGACTAGGGCATCCCTGAGCCCCGGGACAATCTGAGGTGCAACCTGGCGGTGTTGGATGGACCCAAACATAATGCCCCAGAGGGGTTGTATTGGCATTAGGTCAGGTAAGTGTGGAGGCCAGTCAGTGGTATCAGTTCCTTCATCCTCCAAGAACTGCCTGCATACTCTCATCACATGAAGCCAGATATTCTTGTTCACCAGGAAGAACCCGGGACCAGCATGGGGTTGGAAATGGGTCCAAGGACTTCATCCTGATACCTAATGGCAGTTAGGGTGCTGTTGCTGAACCTGTTGAGGTCCGTCTGTCTCTCCGTGTATGTGCCTCCTTAAACCATCACTGACCCACCACCCAACCGGTCATGCTGAACAATGTTACAGGCCGTATATTCTCCACTGCTTCTCCAGATCCTTTCACATCTGTCACATGTGCTCATAGCAAACCTGCTCTCAACTGTGAAAATACAAGATGCCAGTTGTGAACTTGCCAATTGTTATATTCTGTGGCAAATGCCAGTCAGAGAGTGAGCACAGGATGCACTAGAGGATGTTGGGCCCTCAGGCCACCTTTGGTGAACTCTGTTTCTGATTGTTTGGTCAGAGACATTCATGCTAGGGGCCTGCTGGAGGTCATTTTGTAGGGCTCTGGCAGTGCTCATTCTGTTCCGAAGCAGATACTGGCCCTACAGGTCGTTGGTCATTACATATTGATACAAGTATTATTACTTGATGTTGTAGCCAACTCCTAAAAGTCATAAGAAATGCTGTAAAATTATCCCTGAGCTCAAGACAAAAAAATAAACAATTCCTAAAACACACAACCACATGGGGATCCTCCCTACAAAGTTCTTACAAAACTATTAATACTTGATTGAATCACAGTGCAATTTTACTGGTCCTTAAGTGTTACGCAAGGAGACTTAATCATCTGAATACATATGCCACGGTTAGAGGACAGCACACGAACTCTCCCTGAACCAGCACAGTTGATGTGACTCAAACAGTTGAACTTTCACTTTGGAGCTAACTTTGTATTTCATCAAAACTATCCCAGCTGTCAAGTCATGAATTAGCATATGCATGCTACATCATCTTAATCATAGATGAGTGATACAGATCCCATCAGTTACAGACAACTGCCACGCCTATGGAGGCTTACACTGGAAAATGTAAAGTAGCAGAATGAAGAGTGACATATGTGTTCAGTAAACTGAGGAGAAACCGAGAGATGGCAAGAACAGAAAGAGAGAAACCGCACACTTGACTATCTTCACATTGGCCTTATGGGAGCTGAGCTACATCCTTCCCAGAGTGTCCTATCCGGCGAAGGCTAATGAACACCCTTTCCCAGTCATTCAGTGCATGCATCATTTCAAAACTGGACATCATGGGAGACAAAACTTTAACAGTTGCTCTTTTCCCCCCTCAGGGTTCTAAATGGGTGCACTTGGTGATTTGCTGCTGCAAAATGCTCCAGCTAGAGCCGACTCAGAACTAAAAATTACACACTAAATGTACCTACACTGGCAGATGTTGTACAAGTCACCCTTCACGTATTTTTTCTTCATCTAAAGGCTTTCCTTGCAGATAGCAGCACAAAATCTATTCAAATTCAAACACTGTAACACTAGATTTTAAAACTGTATTTATTTTAAGCAATTTCTTTACATCGAAAGGTATAACAGGGATCACAACATAAAGTCAAAATATAAGCAGCTTTCCAGCCAGTGTGGATTTTAATGTCAGACTATTGCAGCAGCCTTATGTCAAGTTCTGCATGTGCCACCTGAACCTTGCAACACTCACCATCCTTGCGGTGGTAGGTGATCTCCACTTTGCGCTCCTCGGACCCCAGCAGTGCCTGGGCCACCTGGGCCACAGCGTGCCGACTGGTGAACTGGCCATGCAAGAAGTCACAAGTGCATGGCTTCTGCATTACATCCGGCCTGGAAAAGCCCGTCATCTCGCAGAAACCATCATTACAGTAGATAATAGCGCAGTTCTGCACCCGGGCATTGGCTATGATGAATTTCTTATCTGTGACGAGGCAGAGAAGAAATTGGGGGAGAAAGAGTGTTACCGTGTTTATAGATGTAATTTTAAACTATTTGCACATAAATAAGAATATGACAAAGTATAACAAATGTTTTATTTAACTAATACAAGTGGGTGTATTGGTTTGCATGGGATTATCCAGAATTACAGTCCTGAATGCTACTCAGCTGACTGAATAAAATTATGAAACTTCACATGTAGGTGGGATTGCTCTAGACAATAAGCACGTTCAGTAAATCCTTAGTAGGCTTAAATACTCCACTTTCTATTAACGAGGTGGCGTTAAATTTGACATTTTTTTTTAAAACAACAATGTGGAGAGACAACTGATGCACATTTTTGAGTTGTAAAAACCAGATTTGAGGCATAACTGAAACCCATTTTTAAAAGCGTAATTAGCTAAATTCATATATGGGGGATACAATCTGTAATTAATTACGTTAATCCTTTAATCCGTGTATATCACATGCAGCATTTTAAACTACATTTCCCACCGGAGCAGGAGAAAATGAGAAGCACACCAGAACTAAACAAACCTGGTGCGCGATAACACAGTATGGTAATTGACTCATAATGACTTTCATAGACTTCTGGCATTAACATCACAGGGTTAGCCATCCAAAGCCTTGCTGGTGTATAAAAGAAGGCCTATTCCTAACAATAACTGATCTCGAGGAGCAGCGGGACAGACACAAAAGACAAGCAGCACAGCACAGTGCACCCACACAGTACCTGACACCCAGGAAATCGACTTACTTTGTCCTTCGAATTTCCGAATAATTACTCCCAAAAATGTGTTTTGCGGCGCAACATGACCCCTCCGGACAGGCATGGTTCCCCTTCCAAAAATAATAATAATGATGGAAGAAAAAAAATCTTTGTCTGTCCAAGTGCGAGCACACCGGTCCCCACAAAAATGTCTTCCGTAAAGTTATAAAGCGGGTGTCAACCGCAGCCAGAGGGGCTCCCCGTATTCTTTGTCATCAGTCAGTCATCCTCGTAAAAAAAAAAAAGAAAAAAAAAAAGCCCCAACCAACCGCTTTCCGGTTTTCTTACCCAAGCCCCAATGTTTCCCTTATTTCAACTCCGACGTGTCCCCCGTTGAGCGCATCGCAGAGGCTTCCCTGCGCTTCTCGCCGACGTGAAGCTAGAAAGAAAGAAAGAATCGGCAAACCGCAGTTTAAACATTTCACCGTCGCTCCTCGAAAGCACTGCGCGCTTTTTGTGTCGGCGCGTGAGCAGAAGGCGCGCGTGCGTGCGTGCGAGCGAGCAGGGGTCTATTGTTGTGAAGGGAAGACGGATGGTCTCTGAGGCCAATGGCTGAGAGGCGCAGCACCGACACTGCGAAGGGAGAACCCACAAGGATGCGCAGACAAAGCAGCAAACGTAGAGATGTTAGAGGCGAGGCGGAGAAGTAACGGATTACTGTAACACCTTCCAGTGTGGTTAGACGCATCATTTCATGAGTAGGCTTTAGTTAAGTTAGCACAGAGTAAACACAGCTCGTACTTTTAGCTGATACACGCCTAAAGGCGAATTATTATCGACATTTTCAATATTCAGTTTTCCTTTTTATCTGTCTTATCACAGCTGCTACATTTATTGTAGACTTTATGAGCGCAAGCTAGCTTAACTTTGCCTGCTTGAATAAAAAACAAAAACGGATTTTTTACTGAAATGACTTACCTTATTTTGGTTTGCAACATGACATCGAGTGAGGAAATACGTTTTGACATAGAATCATTTTTTTCTTTGTTACTTTTTCTGAGTCGCAAGCCCGACAGCGGCAGTGGGAGGCTGAGATCAGGGCAGCCGATGCAGGTGTATTTTATTCAAAGAGAGCGCTTGGCCACCACATATCTCCCCTTTCCGCTTTTCCTGTAAAACACCGTTTGCATCCAAAATGGAGCAAGGATCCACTGTCACTGCCTCGGCCAGGCGCTGGCCATGGTGCTGCTGTTGCGGCGTCTCACATTTCCCCCCGCTGCTGGTTTCAGTAACTTTTTTTGAAAAGATTCAGCCTTTGTTGCTGCCTTGTAACGAACGCAATACACTGTGTAAAAAATAACAAAAAAAACAACAATAAAAAAGATAATAGTTCCCATTCAAGCAGTCTACACTTAGTTGCTGTAAACTCTCCTTAGTATGCAACAGCTTACTTGAGGTCAAGTAATTACTCTCTCTTCCAAAATTGTGCTTTTTGGCAGAGATTTAATAGTATATTCTGCACATTAGCGGTACTTTCATATGATTGAATGTTTTATTATTGAACTATTATTTGTTTACCATTAACAGCATTTTTCTAGCTTGTTGGGTGTGTTTTTTTCATTAACAAAAGCTACTTATCTTTTCAATGCCATTTTTACATTCAAATACACAAAGAAGATAACAAATAACAGTAGACTGAAATAAAAAAAACATAAATTAGAGTGACTTTAGCTAGCATTTCATGTTATTTACATGCAAATTAGGGCTCAGGTCATAGAACGGGCCATTTAGTAATCTACTAATACCACTAATGAAGGTCAGCAGTTTGATCCCTAGCTCTTCCAGTCTGCAGGCTTCCAGTGTTCCTAAATTGCACCCAGTGTATCCATTACAATCGTCTGGGCGTATAGTGAAAAAGCAATTAAAGGCATGGAATTAAAGTGCTGCATGAATTTGTGTGGTATGAGTGGATGAATGTGGCATATAGTGTTTAAAGTGCTTTGTAGTGCTCAGTAAAAATAGTTAAGAGCCATTTAAATAGTAATCTATCACATATGAACTGGTAACATGTTTATATCAGTAGTTCTATAAATGACATTTATTAGGTCATATATGTGCAATCTTAATCTACAAACCCATAGCTATAAAATTAAAGTAGCATTTATTGTATAAATGTGCTTTCAACCACAATTATCTGTATTTCTTTTGGAGAATTTGCACTAGATCACCTACTGGTCATTTAATAAACTAAACCAACATGAGCTAGCAGGTTATCTATACCGGGGGTCTTAAAATGCTCTTGTTTCCTTTTATTATCTTTTCCCCCTTGGTCCACTTTCCTTGCAGATTCAATTTATTCTCTATGTCTCCTTCAGTGTTCCACTCAGACACGCACAGGCAAATAAGCACTCCCATACTCTAGTGGAACATCTGTCCTGCTCCATTGAGAAAATGATTCACAATTCAACAGACATGGCGGGGAGGGGAGTTGCAGAGACTGCAGACCATGTTGCTTTTGCAGTCTTTTATTTCTCTCTTATTCCCCTACTCCTCCCTCAGTCTGTGTCTGTCACAGAGCGAGCAAAACTCTCCCTTCACTGAAACAGTGAAGGTAAGGCCTACCCCTGCCATAGTCACAATCTCATTTAAAGAAAATGCAGTGTTTGTTAGTTTGTATTCCAGCTCTTAACGTGCTCAATGAAATGACAAAACAAAATTTACATAAAAATCTGAGGGCCTTTTTTATTCCTGTTTCCTTCTAGATGATCACCATCTTCTTCTTTTGACTGGTCCCTTTAGGTGTTGTCACAGTGGATTATCTGCCTCCATCTCACTCTGTCCCAGGAACATCATGCAATCAAAAAATCAAAAATAGGTATTCCCCAACAAATTGTGTGGGGTTTCTGAAAGTAGCTAAGAGTTACTGTGATTTCCAATTCATACAGGTCTAGTGACTGGTCAGTGTACCCCTGGTAATGGCATAGGGAAAGGTCTTGTATCTGTTTAAAAAAAAAAGATGTGCATAACATTTTTAATCAATTTCAATCATTTTATCGTAAAATGAATTGAATTAAAAGTTTAAAATTGAAAATGAGATTATGATGGCTGCAGATACTGGTGTTTGCTCTTTAATAGCATTAGCTCAGCTTTTAAAACAGTGGATCAGAGATAGGTTACAGCATCTAGTTTTTCCATCAGAGGATTATTGCCTACCACTTGGAGAGTAGCTGGTGAGTTTCTGCAGACAAGTCAGCATCTTCATGAAAGTTACAGATGACTGCAACAAATCTGCTAGAACAAGGAGGTTTTTGGCACAACACCATAACTGTGGGGCTCTGGCCCTGTGTGAGTGAAACCTTACATAGGTAAAAGGGTGAACTGCTACTTTATCAGTTAATACTAGCAAGCTTGGTTTGCATGCTGCTTTCAAAAACTGTGGTTGCAATGCAGACACAACAACTCGGCCATTTAGTGCTAAATAACTGAGTAATAACATGGGGACATTTGACTCAAACATTTAACACAAATGTTTTGAATAGTCGCTACCACACAATAAGCTAGCTTCAGGGATCACCCGAAATCTTGTAAAGCATCGTGTAAACCTTGCTTTACAAGGAAGGATCCAGGCCTAACTACGTGCTTTATCAAAAGGGAATGTTTTAAGCCTGATCTTGAAAGTAGAGATGGTGTTTGCTTCCAGAATACAAACTGGAAGCAGATTCTATTATTTTGTGGGGATTTCAGCCCGCATTGTCTGTAGTGGGTGTTGACCTCATTCTAGGCCAGGGGTGTCCAACTCCAGGCCTCGAGGGCTTGAGGGTGTCCCCCAGGTTTTAGATGTGTCCTTGATCTAACACAGCTGATTTAAATGACTAAATTACCTCCTCAACATGTCTTGAAGTTCTCCAGAGGCCTGGTAATGAACTAATCATTTGATTCAGGTGTGTTGACCCAGGGTGAGATCTAAAACCTGCAGGACACCGACACTTGAGGCCTGGAGTGGGACACTCCTGTTCAAGGCAATGATTTTGCATGCAGTTGTGTTTGGGCAACCGTGTCATCATCAAACGTGGTCGCTTTTCAGCTCAGATCAGGTAGAAAGTGTAGTCTGTCCTTACACTTACCTGGCCTGTGCTGTTACTCAGGCAATGAGTAGAATGAGTCCAAAGGGGCTGAGTGGGGTCAAATCTTTTGTACCAGTGGTTCTTGATTACGCATTATCTGTGTCCTATGGTGAGTTAAGGAATGAGCTGACCCGTCTCTGAAACAGCTGTTTCAAACTGTGCTCTATGCTGGGGGAGGTGAGAAGTCTTGTTAATGGATATTTACTTTGTATTTTTATATTTATTTTATTTTATTTTTTTTTTTGGAGCTCCAGTTTTTCAGCTAGAAAGACACCTCTGTGGGACTTGTCAGCTGACTGGAAAGGCAAATATGGTTATTAAACCTGGTACCCTCTAGCGATTTAAGCTATTAGTCAGCTGTTTTAGTATTTGCTCATTGACTATGTGAGTCCTCTGTCCCATGCAAAGTCTGGTGGCATGAACTTTTGAGTGTAATAATATGTAGTTAAGGCCATGAAAAAGTTCATTAGGCATCCTCAGGGTTATTCAGAGTGATCGGGGATCCAATTCTTCATCCTACTTGTTGGCCTGAGTTTTGAAACTGTTGGGGGTCAGGAGTAATCAGTCACCACCTTTTTATCCACAGAGTTAAGGTGTTTTGGAGTGTTTTCACTAAATGACTGGGAAGAGGCCCTGCTGTGCTTGCTTTTAGCTGTGGGAGTGATGATGTAGGAAAGCCCAAGTTTTAGCCCAAATGATCTGGTGTTTGGCCATGCCGTCAGGGATCCATTGTCTGTGTTTAAGATGGGTAGAATGAGACAGATACTCAAACAAATTTAATTGACTATGTGAATGGGTTTAAGCACTGGTTAAATATTGCAGGTGAGCTAGCAAGGGAAACACTGGCTGCGTCCCAGCCTAAAATGAAAGAGAGATATGATTCCTGAGCCGAGCTGCGTGAGTTTATTCCTGGTGACAAAGTCTTAGCTCTTGGCCCACTTGTTCGTTCACCTTTCCAATTTGTTAATTTGTTAAGACTTTATTATGAGCAGTCTCCTGGTTTGTCTTATCCAGTGTTGGGGAGTAACGGAATACATGTGCCGCCGTTACGTATTTAAAATACAAAATATGAGTAACTGTATTCCGTTACAGTTACCGTTTAAAAAGGTGGTATTTAGAATACAGTTACTTTGTTGAAATAAATGGATTACACGGCGGTACTTTCCTGTTTCATATTGTGGCGGGTCAGGACTGTTTGGGTTTTGTTTGACAGCTACGTTCTGTTGTTCCAGGTGGCAGCGTTGCGGTTGCCATGGTTACAGGGCGACGCTCTCGCTCTGCGTGTTTCCTGGGTGAGAGAGGCCTTTTTGTTGTTGTTGTGCTAAGCTAACAGGCAGAATGCAGAATGTATCATCATGGGCAGTGTAGTCGTGCTGCAGGGAGAATGCACTGCCATACTCATTATGTGTCTGTGAGCGCCAGGTGGGAGAAAAAGCAGAGTCGAAAAGTACGAGTTGTCATCGAGCAAAAACGGGCGCTGGAAGCATGTAAATATAATAATAACCACTGCAGCCAAGAGTGCCTGACGAGCCCAGCTGTAAGTAAGCTATTAAGACTCGACTGTACACCGTGTTCGTGTTTTCCTCCGAAACAATAAGTTCCGTTGGAGCAGCCTTTCAACGCCTCTCTCTGTCTCTCGCAAGCAGAGTTGACCCAGACAACAAAGTAAAGCTATTTTTCCGGCTACGAGCCCGACACGGAGCCCGTATTAGTCAGAGGTCCCTTTACTACGGTTCGGAGCCGCGGACCTTCAGTAATAGTAATAAATCACAGCAATAGTACATTCACGTAGTTGTAAACAGCATGATAATATGTTAAGTAATCCAAAGTATTCAGAATACGTTACTCTCATTGAGTAACGTATTCTGAATACGTTACAGAATACATTTTAGGGCATGGATTCTGTATTCTGTAATGGAATACATTTTAAAAGTAACCTTCCCAACACTGGTCTTATCCTATTTGTCAAGAAGGAGGTGTAGTTGTCAGTCCCGTTTTGGTATTTGGCAAAATGAAGGCCATCTCAAGTGAATGTACCAATGCTGTTCTTGTTCTAGATGAGGAGTTGCTGTCTGAATACCTGAAGAATTCAGAGACCCTTAAGAATTTAAGGTGTCTTCTGGTCCATTTATCAGAAACTCCTGCCTGGGAGTTTGAAGAACCCATTCTCCACCCAGCCCTGTTGCACAGAGTGTGTGGAGCATGACACTGAAGTAGCCTTTTTGCCAGTATTATTATAGTTTCTCCTAGAAGGCATGAATGTCTAGATACTGAGGCAGACTACATGCTTAAGCGCAGTATTTTGGTGCCTTCGTCAATGAGTTTGACATCGAATTTAACCGAAGGGTTAGCACCAACAAACGTCCAGGTTCTGTTCTGATTTTCCAAGGGTTGAGAGTGTCACAAAGTCAGACTCTTGTCCTTTACCCCACATGGCATACTGTGTAGACCAGGTTGGTCCTGCCAGTTTGATGTGTTAAAAGATTACTGACAGATTCCCTTGTCGAAAAGAGCACAGGAAGTAGCATTTATTTCCTCCATCTTGGCTGTATTCCTATAAAGTAATGCCATTTGATTTGAGAAATGCATCAGCCACGTTTCAGCACCTTATGAGTCATGTTGTGGCTGGGTTGACAAGTTGTGCAGTATATTTAGCTGATTTGGTGGTCTGTAGTGACTTGGTTTACTCACATGCAGAGGTTTAGAGTAGGGATGCACCGATACCGATACTGGTATCGGGTATCGGCCTCGATACCACATTTTCTAAAGTACTCGTACTCGTTAAAAGTCCCCCGATACCGGGGACCGATACCACGGTCTGAGACCTGTCTATGTTTGAGTGGCATGTAAGGGGTTAATCACAGGCGCCGAGTGCCCGCCCCCAGGCCCCGGCTGCAGCTCAGAGCTGGGAGAAGGGCAGGCGAGACAAGTCAGCCGTGTGGAACTATTTCAAAGTGAACGAAGACACTAAAACAAAGGTGGACTGCAAATTGTGCTCAGCAAAATTGTCCAGAGGCTCTAAAGGTAGCGCTTTTAACACAAGTAATTTAATCAAGCACCAAACACGACAAGGAGTACAAAGAGTTTACCCACGCTTATTTACCCATGCTTATTTACCCACGCTTATTAGCACAGAGGAGCATAGCTGATGCTACAGCAGTGGGACGGAAAATAGTTGGGCATTTTAAACATTCCGCCTTAACCTACTCCCGCCTCGAGGACATTCAGGGACAGCTCAACCAGCCAATAAAGAGACTGCAGCAGGACGTACAGACGCACGTATTACATGCTCCAGTCCCTCATTGAGCAAAAGCGAGTGCTGGGCGTGTATGAACTCCCTGATTATCTCACCGCTCACCAATGGGCTCTTATGGAGACGACTGTTGCCATCCTCGCCCCCTTTGAGGAACTAACTAAAAAAGTGAGCAGCTACGACGCACTAGCCTCTGATGTCATCCCAGCTGTGACTGTGCTAGTGAGACTTCTAAACAGAGAAACAGACGAGCAAATTTAAAATTAAATTTTGTTTTTTTATAATTATTTATTCTGTAATATGTTGCATACAACATGCTTTTCATTTTAAATAAATGTTCTTAATTCCAAACTAGTCCCTTGTTGTTGTTTTTTTTTGTTAAATTATAGGACTAAAGCTGTTACCTGTAAATTTAAATCATGTACTCGGTATTGGTATCAGCGAGTACTGAAATGCAAGTACTCGTATTCGTACTCGTTTCCAAAAAAGTGGTATCGGTGCATCCCTAGTTTAGAGCGCTGTTTGACTGCTTGTCAGAGAAAAAGCTGAATGTGAATTTACTTGGGCAACTGTGACGTACTTGTGCTGAGGGCTGGGGCAGGGGTGTGTTGCTCCTGTGCAGGTCAAAGTAGTGGCTAGTTGAGCAGTTTCCACAACAAAGGAATGGTGGGATATTATCTCGGCTTCTGAAAAAATGTCTCCACCATGGTTGTGCCACTCACTAGCCTGGCCAAGATTCCGTTTATGTGGTCATTTGATTTCCAAGAAGCTTTTGATAATGGTAAGTCTCTGTTGTGCTCAGCACCTGTTTGACCATCTTTTGGTTTTACAGGTAGTTGCAAATTCATGTGGGGGCAGGAGCTGTATTAATACAGGCAAATGAGCAGGGAGTTGACAGTCCAGTCAGTTTCTTTTTAAAGGACAAAGCAAACTTTGATTAGTATGTTTCATTGTTTATTCTTTCTTTAGGGGACAGAGATCCTATGGAGGACTGCGGTCTTAAGGGGGTGGTGTGATGACCCATGGCGCCTGGTTTTCTTTTCCAGCTTGTTGGTGTGGCAGGTCTCGTTTGTAGGCACTGGAGAGCTGGTGTAGCTCGTTTCCATCAGTAGCACTGGCAACAACTGGGACTTTTGTGTCAGTGTACTATAAAAGCCCTCAGAGCTGGGTGTGGTGACTGTCTTCCCTGAGAAACTTTTTTAGGTTTTGGTTTGAGTTTTTTGCACCAAACAACATTACATTCACCATTTATTCTCTCATGCACTCACCTACACCACTTATTATACTGATGCACACATGCCAAGCTTAGATTATTTAACTGTGGAAGTAGAGTCATACTTAGAGCTTTCAGGAGATACGATGGAGGATGGGCAGACATAGTACATACCAGATTTTGAGGAGCCAGTGCAAAATTGGCATAATAATGACAACACAAATCCATTATGGATTGCCGGTGTCTGCCATACAAGACACCTGCCTATGAAAGGAATCTTCTTTCCATGGTAGCTTTTTAGGAGTTTATTTCTTTCCCACTTCTCAGAGACATCAAGATAATTTGTTACTTTGATGGCCTATCTAGTCTTGAATAATCTATTTCAACTTACTGAATTTTGGCTAGAACTACAAACCAGTTAACTCAGATACTATCTAACCATAGATGTGCTGAATGTTTCACTTCCAGAATTTTGTCAGTTTTAATGCTACGTCCGGTGATAAGCATCTCCCTCTTGTTTGTGTTCTGATTATTTTTCTCTAAAACCTGATTACTTGTTTTCTGTTTGATGTAATTAGGGGAACACCCATTTGGTGGTTGCAGCAATGTTGTCCTGTGTTCATCTTTCATGGTAAAAAAGAATTTCAACCCAATTTCAGTATACCATAATGCTACTTTCCATTCAGAGATGAGCACCACCGCATGTTTTGTGAGCACTGACATGTTTTATAATTCTATAATCCAGTTGCTGGATTCTATGATCCATTTTCTGTTTGATGTAATCAGAGGATCACCCAGTTGATGTTTGTGGGCAGCATTATCAGCCCAGTTTCAGCATGACTGAAATTGAATTGATAAAGACAGGAGAGGTATGGTTTAATGCATTTTTAGCATTAATCTAATTGCATAAATTGACAGCTGGTGTGTGTGTGTGTGTGTGTGTGTGTGAGAGAGAGAGAGAGAGAGAGAGGGGGAGAGAGGGAGAGAATTCAACTTAAAAGGTTCCCATTTCCCGTTCTAGATATCTTAATTTACAAAACTTAAGAGCCCCACATTCTTATTATTATTGGCGGTAGGTGCCATGTCTCTGTACCTGCTCCTACCTGCTCTGATGTCTGGCCCTCTACAGAAAGACTGACTCCCATAATTCTGAGTAAAATCAGTAAAATCATAAAATCTGCCACATTCTGGTCCCTAATTCCTGAAGTATGGACATTGGTTGAAAATGCAAGGTTGTAAGTCCCGCTCATGACTACAAAAGTCTTTTTGTTATTTTTGTTTTTTTTACAAGGAGTAAAATTCCTGTACATTTCTGAAATCCTAATACATCAGTTTTAAGTTTAAGTAAGAAACAATTAGAGCTCAAGCAATAGAATCATGTCTGCAAAAAAGTATCACTAGACCTCCATTTTGGCTATAAATATGGAATCTGTCAATGTGCTGTGCTTTCCCAGCACACACAAATGTCAAATCAATAGAAGGCCATGTATGTCCCCTTAATAGTAGAGTAGGAGTCATATATCTCTGGGAATTTGAAACCACCAGAACTCTTTGTTGGACTGAATGCCCTGGCATTTTCAGTGATCAGGTGATCAGATGATGATCATATGATCAGTTCACCATCATCAATATGATCATATTGATGATGGTTATTATATGTCAGAAAAGTCAATTTATTTATAAATTTTATTGCTATGTTAATCTTTTCACTGATAATGATACGGTAACTGTTAGAAAGCATATTAAATGCCTCCCCACAGACAATTGAGACCCGAGAATTTCAATTGGCATTTCATTCAATGAGTTTGAGTATGACCGGTACTCTTTCCTGTAGTGAGGAGCTCGAACAAGGAGTAAGACAATGCTCTACTCATACACAAAAAGATGTGAGTGGGGAGACTTTAACTTAGGCTTGACTCCATTAACAACAAACATCCACCCTCTTGAGCCTCCCAGAGCATGAGAAGATAATGAATTCTCATCTATAGACAAACTTTTTCATTAATAGAAAAATCACATCATTTTCCCCTTCACTGTTAGAAGTAAATTATTTTAAAGCAGCTTTGTCATGGAAAAATTAGGGATGCTGTCCACCTTTAAATACCCCCCTTTCACTTTATGTGACACCAGATTGAAAGGTTAGGGTCTACACGGAGTTTATTTTCCATCTTTTGTGAGTCTAAGAAAGCTGACATGGGTTAATTACATGGACCACCAAGAAATTGGCAGTAATTTCCCCTGATGGTAGTAAAGGATCTCTATTACTATGAGATGGGTTTTTTAAACCTCATCCCATAAGCTCTAGCTGCTGTAGCTGGTTCAGCAGTTATTAAATTAACCCAGAGCATCCTAATCCACTCAGTGTATGAACATTTATTTGTAAAGAATGCCACTCTACTTTGTCTCGATCCTTCCATTGGATATTATTACACAACAAGAAGAAGCAACACGTTTTGGGTTCTACACGTTCTTTATTACATTACATTCTTCTTCCTCTTCTTCTTTCAGCAGCCCCCTTTAAGAGGGTTCCCACAGTGGATCTTCCTCCATCTCCACCCTATTTCTTGCAACCTATTCTGTCACCCCAACCCTTTGCATGTCCTTCTTCACTACTACTCTAACCTGGCAGCTCCACAGTCAGCATCCTTTGCACACTATATCCACTATTCCTCCCCTAACAAGAAAAAGAAAATAAGCTGTTCGGAAATTTAAAAAATGAGATGCACATGTGTTAACAAGAATATCTGCTATGGGTTTTTTGAAACATCAATCTGATGTTAGGGGGACTTGGGAAGGAGACATTAGAGAAAATGGCTGGGCTTTGGCAGCATTCTTTAATGCACAGAACTTGCAATACTATAGTATTTATGTATGTATGTGCAGATGTATATACGTGCATTTATTTGTCTGGGGTTTTTTTGTTTCCCTTTTTTTTCTTTTTGTTGTATAAAAATGTTTCTAAATAAAAAGTATCAAAATAATATCTGCTCATGTTTTATAATAGTTGTTCTAGAAAAGATTACAGAAAAATTGTTGCCTTTATTTGATTGCATTGTTGCCCTAAGTTAATTATATTAAAGAAGAAATAGATATAGTGAATGCAATTGAATAATAAAACCTTTTAAACGCTAAGGTGGCCTGTGCACACTTATGTTTTTGAGATAAATGCTAAAATTAGATGTAAACATTGGAAAAGAAGTTTGGGGAACCTCCTAAATGTTTGGAAGCGCACGAATGACTGAACCAGATGTAATCCAGCAGTTGTCAGGACACTGGACAAACGATGCAGCACAGGGAAAGCTGGCCAAAGAGACATCTTGGATGCACAAAGAAAGAGTGTATGAGTATTTATCTATCTGCATTGTGACTAAACTACAATAATTCAAAAAATGGACACAATTTGAAATTTCCAAGTTAAAAAATGTTGTTGTCAAGCTAAACAAAGACCTATTTTGATAATAGATGATATTATTAATGTTAAATCAATGCCACTGATGAGGATATAATTGGGACAGTCCTATTTGTGTTTTCTTCTGTGAGAAAAAACTTTCTTCTTTGTGTTAATCTCCCATCAAAACTTGCATCAAAATATAGCCTCCTACTGCCGCCACTGGAGCTTAGGCCTGACTATCAGCTCAGTTGCCCCATTCATTTGTGGCTTACTCTTTTCAGTATGTGGAGCAATTTAGATCGGGCAGCTAGGCCTTGGCCCCTAATCCACAGATCACTCCAGGGCAAATGACTGCCGACATCCAAGAATGACCCTATCTCTTCCTATTCTCTTGTGATTTACCTCTGCCCATTTTTGTTTTTGTTGGCTCTTCTCTGTTCTGGCTGGCAGCCAGGTGAAGACATGGGGACAGTCAGAAATATCCAAAGCAAATTAATTCAGACACAGTAAAGCAGAATAGAAGAATGCATGGCAGTAAGGTTAAGTAGGTAATAAAGCATTGCATTGGTTTTTGCTATGATCACCCATCCACCTTTTGTCACAGACTTTTTCCACAGCTGGCCCCATGCACAGATACATTTCTCACCTTTCCTCTCTACTGTCTTGCTATCATTTGGTGACTGTGCAGTCCACCTTTGAGGTTCATGGGAAATAAATACTTAGGATGTAGTGTGGGCATTACAACGATAACCCACATGTCACTCTTGATACCCCTGACAGCTCTCTATAAACCCACAGTTTTGTCTTCTGTCAGTGTCACCATCCTAACTAAATGCCTGTGATTGCACAGCTCATTGCCAAAGAGAGGTGTCATCCCAGAGATTTATCACCCTACACATGACCCAGTCTCCTTGGTAGTCCACTTGAGGTTCCAAAGTGGACTGACTGTGACTCAGAGCTGTATATATATATCCATTTGTGAGTGTAATGCTGTGGCTGTCCTTGTAAGAGCAGATTTGAGTTTGAGGCAATTTTCATAAAAAGAAATGATTTTAGCGTGCTTTAACTGCACTTTATGGACTCATTGCCTGGTTCACCTGAGATCCCAGGGGCAGAGATTTGTGCCTCAAAGCTGTGAGAGTACAGACACCACATTTTAGATTGCAGTCATTTTGTTTTTCACCCATAAAACCATTCAAACAAACAATACTACTGGCTTTCTTTGTTTTGTGCCTCTGTTTGTTTCATGTTGTTTGATTAACTTTTTTTTGTATAAAGCATTATGTTAGCAAAATAAAAAAGACAAAGGCAAAGCACCCCATAGAAAAAAGGGCCTGGGTTTAAATCCACTGACCAGCTGGGGGCTTTCTACGTGGCTTTTGCATGTTTTGCACCAGATGACTGCCCCTCCCTGAGACCTGGTTCTGCTAGATGTTTTGATGAGGAACAACACAAATGCTACAGCAAGGGGTGCCAGGACCTCAGGTCAGGAGGGAGATATCATCATCCCAATCCAAGATTGAGTCTACAAGAAGATGTGAATGCACCACAGGCCTTCAAGATGGCAGCAGTTTAGCCATTACTTAAAAAGCCATCTCTTGACCCAGCGGTCTTAGCTAATTATAGGCCAATCTCCAACCTTCCTTTCATATCAAAAATCCTTGAAAGAGTAGTTGTCAAACAGCTAACAGATCATCTGCAGAGGAATGGTTTATTTGAAGAATTTCAGTCAGGTTTCAGAGCTCATCACAGCTTTAGTGAAGGTTACAAATGATCTTCTTATGGCTGCTGACAGTGGACTCGTCTCTGTGCTTGTCCTGCTTGACCTCAGTGCAGCGTTGGATGCTGTTGACCATAACATCCTATTAGAGCGATTAGAACATGCTGCAGGTATTACAGGTATTGCACTGCAGTGGTTTGTATCACATCTATCTAATAGACTCCAATTTGTTCATGTAAATGGAGAGTCCTCTTCACACACTGAGGTTAATTATGGTGTTCCACAGGGTTCAGTGCTAGGACCAATTCTGTTCACATTATACATGCTTCCCTTAGGCAGCATCATCAGAAGACATATTCACATTTTCACTGCTATGCAGATGACACCCAGCTCTATCTGTCCATGAAGCCAGACACACACCAATTAGTTAAACTACAGGAATGTCTTTTTTTTTTGCTAGGATGATTGACTGATAAATACCTAACTGCTGTATGTTAATGTCTGTCTGTCTCTTCAACAAAGTATGCTGTAAAACGTGATATGCCTTAGATCTTTGTAGATAAATAATAATTAAGTTCATAAATGGGAAGGATTAATTATTTACAGTCCATCATTAACACAGATCCCGATTCAAGTCTCAGATCAGCTTCTTGTGCCAATTCTTAGAACCAAATCCACGAGCATGGCAATTTTGTTACTGCTTTTTGAATTTTTTGCCCTATAATGACGTCTGCTTTTGTAGTCATTTGTGAAATAACGAATATTTTCTTGTTCTTAGACTTATCCTGTAAACACTCACTCATCCTACATGTATGGGTGAATTAAATGAAGCAGTGACTGCTGTTACAATTAGTGACAACTGCATCCATTTATGATTGTAGCTGGATACTTCCCAGCTGCAGAATTGCAAACAAGTCACATTAGTCATCTTAATGGCAACAATAGTGGGCTGGTATTTGCATTGGAGAAATGATATTGGAACAAAGTCATATAAAAATATCACTCACTTGGCAGCAGAACTACATTGGACAACATTTACTTTCAAATATAGCCTACTTTCAGTAAAGAAACAAGAATTAATTCAGAAATATGAACTTTTGGCTGCCAGTTTAGCTCACAGGGTGAGGAGGCGACCATATGCTGTAAGGCTCAATGCAGCGGCCTGGATTTAACTCTGACCTGAGGTCTTTTGCTGTTTGTCTTCCCTCACTTTCTCTCCCCGCTTTCCTGTCCTCTCTTCTCTATGCTATCAAGTAAAGGCAAAAAGAAGTGTGAAATTATACAGCAGTCTTACCCTGGTTTCAGTTTGTACTCAACATTGAAAACAAAATTATTCATGTCTATGCAGCTTAGAAAGTGCTTTTCTTAAAATGAGATGTATAGATGCATTACAGATAGAATGGGGATAGTCAGCTGTGTACAATTTGTGCCTATATGTCTGGGAAATTAAAATACAGATCATTGTGCAGCTCAGTACAATGCATATGACATAGTAACAAAATTAGACCAGTGGCATGATGTTTTGTGATTAATGTTGACAGAACAAACAGAGGCTGAGGTATTTTTAGACTTTGTTTACGAGCTAAATTACTTTTCTAATTTTTTACATTTCCTTTTCCCCCCATTATTATTAGGTTCATAATTAGGTTCATAATTTGACAGTTTTTTAAATAGATTTAGCTCTAGTACACATTTTAAATGGACTTTAAATAAAAAAAATGTGATTGAAGTGCAGACTTCAATTAAAACTTTAATTCAAGGTGATTAGCAAAAAATAGTACATTAACTGTTTGGGAATTACAGACATCATCTGTTTAGCCAATTTAATTAAAAACTTACACATAACATCTTTTTTCATAGTGTAATCTTTATGTTCTGGGTGCTGCTCACGTGATGGTGATGAATGGTAAATGGCACTTTACTTAGTCCCTAAGGTCCCCAAAGCGCTTTACACTACATTCAGTCATCCACCCATTCACACACTGGTGATGGCAGCTACATTGTAGCCACAGCTGCCCTGGGGCGCACTGACAGAGGCTGTCGGACACTGGCGCCACCGGGCCCTCTGACCACCACCAGTGGGCAATGGGTGAAGTGTCTTGCCCAAGGACACAACGGCCGAGACTGTTGGAGCCGGGGCTCGAACTGGCAATCTTCTGATTATAAGACAAACTGCCTACTCTTGAACCACGATCGATGAGGAAGCGTAGCTCTAAACAGAAAGCCCGGTCCACCACTAACCCATTTATGTTTCTAACTGTTTTCCACGCTCGGCAACACACCCACTGAGGAACAAACTCTGGTAATTGTCAATTCTGTTTTGAGACGTGTAAAGTTAGAGACACCAGCAACCATAGTCAACTGTCTTCCAGGGGACAGAACAGGTGACATTGAGGGAAATTTATAACTGCTGGCTAAGGGTAAACATAAATTCCATAAAAAATTATATTTCACGTCAGGAGTAATGACACTTGGTTATGCCAGTTGGAGAGCACTAAAATTAATATTTAATCAGTGTGCAACTTTGCCAAAACAATGTGGGACTCTGCATTTTTCTCTGTTCCCCTCCCCAACTAGATCAGGAGTGACATGTTTAGCTGCATGCAGAACTCTTAAATGTGCACCTTAAAGCAGATGATCTGTAAGCTGGAGAGGAAATGGCATCTCACTAATTTAGAAGTTCATTATTTAGCCTGAAAAAATAGTTTGCTGCTTTACAAAAACATCTAGAACATCTTACTATTCATGACTGATAGAAAAAAATATGAACAACCCTAGGTTTCTCTTCAGTACTGTAGCCAGGCTGACAAAAAGTCAGAGCTCTGTTGAGCCAACCAATCCCTAAAGTACTCTTCACACACTAAGGTTACCAATTATGTTTACAGGCAGTATCATGAGAAGGCATAGCATAAATTTTCACTGCTATGCAGATGACACCCAAATTTATCTATCCATCAAAACACATGATAACACACACCAATTAGTTAAACTGCAGGAATGTCTTAAAGACATAAAGACCTTGACAGCCTCAAGGCATTACCTTGGCCTCCAGTAACACTGTGAGGAACCTTGGAGTAATTTTTGACCTGGATATGTCCTTCAGTGCACATATTAAACAAATATGTAGGACTGCTTTCTTTCATTTGTGCAACATCTCTAAAATTAGAAACATCCTGTTTTAGAATGATGCTGAAAAACTAGTTCATGCATTTATTACTTCTAGGCTGGACTACTGTAATTCATTATTATCAGGATGTCCTAAAAACTCCTCGAAAAGCCTTCAGTTAATCGAAAATTAGAGCACTTCACTCTCGCACTGCGGGCTTACTTGTTGTTCCTAGAGTATTTAAAAGTAGAATGGGAGGCAGAGCCTTCAGTTTTTAGGCACCTCTTCTGTGGAACCAGCTTCCAGTTTGGATTCGGGAGACAGACACTATCTCTACTTTTAAGATTAGGCTTAAAAGTTACCTTTTTGCTAAAGCATATGGTTGGGGCTGGACCAGGTGACCCTGAATCCTCCCTTCCTGAGTGAAAAAAGTGACTGAAGAAGAAACACTCAATGCATCATGGGGATCCCCCAGCAGCCTAGGCCTATTGCAGCATAATTATGTGTTTATAAACCTCTCCACATTCAGTTGCTAGTTATTATCAATCCCTGTCTTTCTTTCACACAGTGTCTTTGTCCTGCTTTTCATCCCTCACCCAAACCCGTGGTGGCAGATGGCCGCGTCTCCCTGAACCTGGTGCTGCTGGAGGTTTCTTCCTGCTTAAAGGGAGTTTTTTCTTCCCACTGTCACCAAAGCGCCAAAGCAATTACTCATATGGGGTCATAAGATTGTTGGGGTTTTCTCTGTTTTCTTTGACAAAAGACCATATGAAATTCAAAATCTTCAAAAAAAGAAAATAAAAACAGTATAAACTTTAAAAAATATTGAGAATTCCACATTCAACAATCTGAATCCAAAGTACAATTTGACTACAGCACATAGTTTCTGGATCAACGGCAGCAGCTGAGAACTTCAGAAATTACATATGTTCATCATTATCAAACCAATAGTTTGAAACTAATAGACAAGAATGTGTTTGTGTGACACATACATAAGTGTGTGTGTGTGTGTTTCTTTAATCTTACTATTTCTGATATACTGGAATTTGTTCTGAAAATGCATCTGTGGATATTTGTCTGTGTGTTGTCAGTCTTGTCACTGAATAATGGTTTCAGATGGCCCAACCATTGAGAGGTTATCCCTCTGGAGACCCCCGTGCAATGACTCTATCCCTCCTGTTCATTACTGCACTGTGCTGTCAAAACCTCTGGCAGCACTTCAGCTGACCGAAGGCACCCCACCTCCTCCATTCCTTCTTTCACCTCCAGTGTGACTCTTGCTTGCTCTCACTTTCTGTCAGCTCCAGTCGGTCTGACAGATCAGGAGGTAAGGTTGCCATGGCAACTTATCCATCCATGGATTGTTCCCTACTACCACAAACTCTTTGGAATACAGAAAAACAGAAACATATGCCAAGACAAAATAAACTTCAGTAAATTCCTTGTTTAAGCTGAACTATAGGAACAGACGTGTCGCTGTCAGATTTTCCATCATGCTTCCTTTGTTGGCAAAGTATTATAGGCTAGTAATAATGAAATTCTGCAGGGAAGAAGTGACATCTTCAGGTTTTTAGGCTATAGACGAGAGGAAGGGAAGGATTGTTTCCAGTGTTGTCAGTGTGTGACAGCACACACATGCACAGATAGTCAAATGTTCATGCAAAACTACTGACATATATTACAGGCAGATCAGTTTTAGACATCTCTGAGGGAGAGACTTTCACTAAAAGCAGAGATACTACATTAGCCAAACCATTTATATTATTCACATTATTCTCTGCTCTTGGCATTCAGGTTTGATCCCTGCTCTTTGGTAACTGAGGTTCGTCATGTCCCCAGAACAGGACTTTTAAATTTCGAAGAAAATATGGCTCTTGGCTGATCAAACAGCCATAAGTTGCCAGGTGATGTTATTCATTTACACAGTAATACATTTGTGGCCGTGAACAGCTGTCAAAGGACAGACAGTGCTACCAGGTATATTAAAAGCGCTGTGATCACCACATCACTTTGGTTTAGACATGAGAGGACAAGTGTACGTGCACTGGAGTTAACTCTATCAATTTACCACAACACGCTTTGGGAGTCAAGACACTCCTCCCCACAGTCCAAACTAAAACAGATAAGTTTGTGTTTGTTTTTCGGCCAACATACCAATTCACCTGGGGTGCCTAAAAAATTCCTAAATCTGGAGAGTTTCCCTTTGGAAAATATTTGCATTAGCCAGGACTAATTACACACAGGTTCACACCCCTATAATCACTGACTCTGTCTAATATCTTGACAGGACAATTAGTTAAAAAAAGATGTCATACAAGGTGAAGTTGGCCACTGATCAATCTCCTTCTAATCGATTTATGGATAACGACGTTGACTGATGACTGCAAAAAGCTCTTACAGGTAGCTTATTGACATGCTGTATTGAGTGAGTGACTGCTTACTGAGAATCATTTTCTCGGATAATCAACCTGCTTGCCGGCTTATTGATAGTATAAAGGGCTAAATATAGAATATAGCTGTAATGAATAGGGATAATTAAAGCATGGCTACTGAGTGTCTCATAAAAAACAAAACAAAACAAACAAAAAACAAAAAGAGTGATTGTGACTTCTGTGTTACCAAACAATGAGGTGAGCTGGGATGGGAGCCTGTCGTTCAGCTAAATCAAATTTTTAAGTTCTCACAGTGAATGTTTTAGCTTTAGCTCAGACGCATGAACACTTGTAAAGTGTTACACTGGTCACAGTGTAAAGAGAGTAAAGAAAAAACAACATTTACACCAGGTTGTAGTTCATTAAAGTGAAATAATTAAAATCAATTAATCAGAACTGTCAGCAACTGATGGTGTCGAGCAATAAGTGGAGCTCATTCATCACACACACACACACACACACACACACACACACACACACACACACATATATATATATATATATATATAAAACACCCAGCACGTCCCTGCGGCCGGTTTATCCTTCAAGCTCGGGTCCTCTACCAGAGGCCTGGGAGCTTGAGGGTCCTGCGCAGTATCTTAGCTACATATATATATATATATATATATATATATATATATATATATATATATATATATATATATATATCATAAAACAAAGCGTTTCATAAAACAAACAGATAAGTCTCTATCGCCCTCTTTTGGTGATGTTATTTAAGCACACATCTAAAGTTGTATGGAACGCTGAAACACAGTTTGCCATGGCATCCACAGATGCAGGTTAAGGCTTTATCATGCAAAGAAGGAACAATAGAAGTCCATCCATCTTCTCTGTTTCAAAGCTAATTTAAAATGAGCTGGAGGAAGAAGAAAACTATTCTGTAGTCAGATGAAATAAAATTAGAAATTATTTTTGGAAAAGAGTAAGTTAAAAAGGGACCATCTGGAATTTTATCAGGACTCATATCAGGTCTGCATTTGCAGTCTAAGCATTTAGACATATTTTTTTTTAATACCTAATAATATATAGGTATAGGTAGGTAGATTTAGACTGCCATAGCCTGTAGAGGTCTGCATGGATAAGCCTCACCAGACCATCACTGATCCACCACCAAACTGGTCGGGCTTAATGATGTGACAGACAGTCACAGATAATGTTCTCTATGAATCTCCAAAACCTTTTAGTTCGCTAGTGGTAGATTTTCCAATTCTGGTATTCACTGCAAATGTCATTCAGGTTTCACGGTGCCAGGCAGATAGCACAGATCTACTAGAGGACATCAAGCCCTCAGACCACCCTCATGAAGACTGTTTCTGATTGGTGAGAGACATTCACACCAGTGCTAGAGGCCATTTTGTAGAGCCCTGGCAATGATCATCCTGTTCCTGCTTGCATAAAAGGAGAAGATACCCGTTCTTCCGAGGACCTTAAGGTCCTTTGTCCAGTGTGAGATGACACACTCAGTTGGACTTTTTGTGGTGCAGACTGCGGTCAGCCTGGCAAGTGAGAGTTCCTCTCCAGCCTGTGAAGAGAGCCTAATGTGAGTTTACACACTCAGTGCTTTCTAAAGTTTGTGTATGTAGACTATAAATATATTTATATATGATAAATTCACATCCATTTAACCGCTACAGCCAATAGCAATGGTTTTAATGCTCATTCCCTTTTATGAATTTAGCAAAGTAAAGTTCAGCACACGTTTTTTCCTGAGCCTAAAGAGTACTGTTCTAGAAGCACACTCAACACTAGCATTCAGTGACTTGAACAGGACTAATTTCACTAATTGGAATCATTTATGAGTCTTGTTTTCGGGGGAGAACACAATAAGCTGTAATGAGGACCGCTTGAAAGTAGACCCATGACTTTCATGCTGTCTGGAAGGGCAGGCTGAATACACAATCACAGGTGTAGGCTGACCCTCACTGTAAGGTCATGACTGAGCTTGGTTTCATGATATGACTTGTGTCTCGATCAATCATTTAGCACATCTTGTCAACTTAAACCTGGTGTTGACCTGGGCTCTCAGCCAGCGTAGCCGAGTATCACTCGCTCTCATTAACTCTATAACAACTAAAGTAAGAGCAGAAGTGGAATGAAACTAGAGGAGCGAACTTTACCAACTGAGAGTATAATCCCTGCTCGTTTGGCAGTCTATCTCTCTCTTTCTTCATCTTCTCAATTACAGAGCTCATGTGTGTCCAAGTGTCTGCATCACAGACCCCAACCAGGACTCAATATAAGAGAAGCTTTGTCACGTCTGAACCACTTAGAGGATGAGCAATAGCCTCAGCTCCCTTAAGACATAGCATTCGACTGAGAATAAGATCTGGGAGCAGGCCTGTTTAGCCACAAGTAGCATCTCCACCTCTTCAACCCGGATTCCCAAGAGCCTTTTAAAAGATGTTGCACAGTTTTCTCTCTCTTAAAAACAGCTGAGTTTAGCATGTAGCAGTGGCTGGCAATTGTTGGGAATATATTTTATATTTCTATCACCAGCTGCTGTAAAAAGAAACCACAGCACAACAGCAGATACCACACAAAGGAGTGCATTTTAGTAAAATGCTAACTGTGTATTTACCAATTCAATTCAATTCAATTCAATTTTATTTATATAGCGCCAAATCACAACAAAAGTCGCCTCAAGGCGCTTCATGGATACAGAGAAAAACCCAACAATCATATGACCCCCTATGAGCAAGCACTTTGGCGACAGTGGGAAGGAAAAACTCCCTTTTAACAGGAAGAAACCTCCGGCAGAACCAGGCTCAGGGAGGGGCGGGGCCATCTGCTGCGACCGGTTGGGGTGAGAGAAGGAAGACAGGATAAAGACATGCTGTGGAAGAGAGACAGAGGTTAATAACAGATATGATTCAACACAGAGAGGTCTGTTAATACATAGTGAGTGAGAAAGGTGACTGGAAAGGAAAAACTCAATGCCACATATTTACCACACAGCACAAAATATAAACAATCCCTGTCAACATAATTTCCCCCAGAGTCAGTCATTATATCTGGTTATTTGTAACAGCAGCCATAGTAGGAGTTAAATTTGGCAAATTTTTGGTCCTTGAATTTACTCCTTGAATTTACTCAGATGGGAATTCTAAGAGAGGATCTTTCCTAACAAGTTTATCCTGCTGTTATGCCAAAGCGCAGTTGCCTGCCAAGAAGTGATTTCTAGTCTTATAGTGTTATAAATGACTTGTTGGCCAATAACCTGTCAAACAAATCTCATGAATGATTTCATGTTATTTAGAGCCAAAAGAAACATTCCTATTACACGTTAGAAGCTATGAATAGTTTTAGGCAATGTCACTTTTCTATCCTTTGTTTATCCAGTACTTGTTCTTTTATCTCATTGGGATTAAAAACATGTCTTTCAAGAGACCTGAACATGCAAAATATTAGAAATATTAGTCTTTTTGGCCACTGATCACTTTTTGACGCAACACTTATTTTCTGATGTTGCCTCTCATTTCAAAAGAGAAGTGGTAGATGCTATCAGGAGTAAACAGTTGTCACCCAGTGCCTTGAACAGTTGTTTAATATTTTACAATCAATCCATGCTAAACTACCTTCTGCTCCTTCCACAGGCTCCTCCACTCCTGCTCAGTCAGCTGTTCCAGTATCCACGACAACCTCGACAACCTCTTGCTCTTGGAGCTATTTGGTGGGGGGTAGGTTGCTGTGCTGTTTTATTGCTCCACTGCTGGGGTGGAAGGGGTTCTGTTCTGCATTTGGAGCTAAGGTACATCTAAGCTCTGGGATTGCAGAAAAAGATTGAATAAGGAGTTGGAGACTGCCATTCATTGTGTCATTGCCACTTCATTCTGGAGTTGACAGTTGTGCTGACAATGCCCATAACACATTGATGTCCTTTTGCTACTGGGCTGTTCAATTTGATGCCATTTTCAGAGGTGCAGGCACACCTGGGAACAGACTAAGTTTGCCTTAATTCCACTGTTCACTACAACTGTTGCTTGGCTAACCAAGGCACTTTCTATTGTAAGGTAGAGATGCTACAATAATACAGAGAAACCCCCCAACAATCAGATGATCTTGCAGGGATGGGAATCGAGAACTGGTTCTTGGAGAGTACTGGTTCCTAGTAGTCCAATTCCTCAGAATTATTAGTTTGCTTGCCTATCGATTAGGCTAATTGGTTCTTGCACTCACGCTACATTTAGCTGGTTTCAGTTTATTTGTCTGAGGAGGGAAATCGTGGCACAGTTGCTCAAAAAAAAAAAAAAAAAAGAGATTGCGATGGTAAAGTGCATCCAGGCCAGAAACAACTGCATAATGCTGCTAAGACAACTTTGGCTCATTGCAACTACCTGCACAGCTCTCTTGCACAGCATGTGGAGAAACATGCTAATGCTTAGCTAGCCCAGATCCCAGAGTGATGTTAAAGCTCACTGTATGCTGACCCCAGTCCAGCAGCCAGACCCTGTTCATGTTTCTACAGTGGAATCACTGTGCCATCACTTTAAAAGTCTCTTTGTGCTGGTTTTCATCTTTGGTTTGTGCTGTCGGCTTTGTGTTCTACTTGTGTAATACTAAGAGAAAGATCGTGTGTTTCATCATTAGGATAGGGATCTGTGTTTGTGCGTAGGACTGTAGCCCGACTGTAGCGCTTTATATCACTGAATGGTTATTATGACACAATGCTCTCAGGTCATTTCACCGAGTAACACGAAAGTAATGTAATGAGTAGTATAACAAATTACAGTTTTTCTCCATTGGTTTGGCTCATTTCTTTAAACAGAAATTACATTCTCAAAACTCTAAGATCATTTGGCAAAACACTCTTACAGTTTAGCACAACACTATAGCTCACCTGCAAAAGCTCATATCTCTTCCAAAACTGTTCACTCAGGCTTCAATCTAAATCCCTTTCTCATTTAAACAGTCAGTGTCTCCAAAATGGCAAAGATCCTTCTCAATAGCTTTGGCTCATTCCTCGACACAGATCGGACAGTCTCATCATTCTTGGTGCTTTTGTCAAAATAAACCTGGATGGTTGATCACAACAACATGGTCCACCTGCAAAAGCTCATATCTCCCCTAAAACAGTTCACTCATGTGTCAAAACTACATTTCTTTCTAATCTGAATAGTCAGTGCCCCCAAAGTGCATCGTCCCTTTGGCATTGTGTGAGTACTGCCATACAAAATGTTTAGATGTTTTGTCACTATGGCAGAGGACCAACAATATACAACAGAAAAGAGTAGCCTCCGAGGTTTGACATCACAGATTGCACTCACACTACGACTTATTCAGTGGTCGCTGTACTCATTCTCCCGCTGCACAGTGACTGGAATACTTCTCTAAACTGTATAAATTATGTAATTCCATAGTTTACAGTAATTTGTTCAATATATTTCTTGTCATATTTAGTATCAAAACATTCCACTAGTCCTCTCCACCTGCTAGTATAGACCTACCACTGTAGGCAGATGCACACAAAATCTCTACAGTAAGTTATACATTTTTTGCCTCACGCACAGTGCCCTGTCCTATACAACATATAATTCCATCATAGATTACATAGAGTACATACCTGTTTTCCCTGCGAAAGGTTTGGATGATGGAGGAGACTGTAGAGCGAGGCACATTAGGCTGCACTCGACGACCTGTCTCTGCCATTGTGAGGCCATGGTTTATGACATGGTCTATATTTGTGGCCCGAATTTCATTCGGGACAGCACAGTGTCTTCGCGCTCCTCAGCCTCTTCCCCCTATTCCTCCACCACGCATTCTCAGTCCTCTTCTTCTTCTTCTTCTTCCTCTTCCTTGAGGAAGAACTTCCCCTTGTCCGTTTGCTTGGCCTTGTCTATCCATGTTCAGAGATCGGACTGGCTCTGATCAAGCTCTATATATCTGTGTTTGGCAGCACACAATCATGGAACACACCTGTGTGTGACACCTAGTTTCACCTGACTGTCAATGACTGTCATCAATTTATCAAATATTCAAAGAAATTCATATATGGTATTCATGGTATTATGTTCTTGACCAATTTTGACAATTGAACAGACGGTTGTGCATGCGAGTACTTATACAATGAAATCATGCTGACATGTTTTGGAGAGAATGATCATTAGACTGAGAATCAACTAATCAGTTTAGATCTACAAGATCTATTCATTTGGAAAATGTGCTAAATGTGGGCTAACTGTATAACTGTAGGCTACTTGTACTTAATCATTTGCAAAGATGCATTGAGACAATTGAGACATGTACTAAGGCATTTGCCATTTGATAAAATGAATGAGAAATGCCATTCTGTTGTGAACATTTGCCAAGAGGTTTGGAGGTTTGTCCATGTTATTTTGCGAATGTAATTTCTGTTTCAAGAAATGGGCCAAACCAATGGAGAAAAACTGTAATATCTCCTGGGAGTAATAATGTACTGCATTACTTTTAAGAAAACGTACTCTGTTTAATATGTGTAACACTGATCACAACAAAGAGGGGAAATACTGCCAACATGAACAAACATTTGATGAATTTCAAAATGTAATGTCTAAATTCTTATCAGTTCCCATCAGTACCTATGAGCAAGTGCTTTGGCAATAGTGGGAAGAAGAAACTCCCTTTTAACCAGAATAACCTCAGGGAGGAGCGGCCATCAGCTGCAAGTGGTTGAGGATGAGCGGGGGAAGAAAAACAGTCTTCAATCCCAACACTCCCTTTCTCCATGAGAATTCATCACACATTTTATGTATAACAGAAAGAAAAAACCTTTCCAGCCCACTGTGGCCTCCATCCAATCACCCTCATCTTGATGTTTTGTCATCAGACAGGCATACCCCTGCTAAATGGCATCACAATGTACCAAATGAACATCAGGTTCTCTTCCGTAACATCTCAAACTAGTGACCGAGTCAATAAACTCATAACGAAAGTTGTTAAGGCACATCTTTAATTATTGGTTTCACCTTTGGACCCTCTATCTTTTATTAATAGTTTCTGCACTCAAAAAAATAACTCTTTGAATAAACATGAACATGCTTTATTTTAGCGTTATGCAATTCTTTTATTCCAACTTAATGTACTTGAGTTGGACCAACTTAATTAATTAATGATGAATCAACTTATTTACTGCAGTTGAGTCCAACTTAATTTGACTGAATTGATCCAACCCATGCAAATTACGTTAGTCTGATAAAGATACTTAAGGCTAATAGAAAGCCATTCATTAATGTGGAAATCCTTTCCATGATTATTGTAAGTTTATTTAAAGAGTTATTTTTTGGAGTGTTCAACAAAGTCTGGTTAACATAAAAAGCTGATGGATTCATCCATCCGGTGGTGGGGTGCAGGGGCCTATTCCAGATGTGATAGTAAGGTGTGTCTATCACAGAGAGACAGATTACACTTACATTCACACTTATGGGTAATTTAGAAAGAACCTAACCCTGATAACTGCATGATTTTTGACTGTGAGAGGAAACCCAGGGCCCACAGAGAACGCACACAAACTCAGCCAGCCTGTAGATTTGAACCCAGGACTTTTGCAGTGTTAGATAACAGTGCTAACCACTGTGCCAACAAGCTGGCTTAAAAAAAAGCAGGAAAGGTATGATTACAAGGCATGACAAAGAATTTTCTTCACATTTTTGTCCTTGACAGGTTAAGCGATGAAAAGCGAAACCTCTCCAAAGAGTAATGAGTACAGAGACGGAAGTAAAGTGTCACACATAGTTCTTACAATTTAAGTTCTGTACATGGCAGTGGTGAATGTGATGGGGACTACACATAAACTGTCAGGGGTCCTTCCTCCTGCTCCTGCTCCCCCTCACTCGCCTTTTGCTGTTTCCCTACCCTCAGGTGGAAATGGCTTTAGTGACACACAAATTCTTCAGGTTCTTTGTTTATCACATGTAGTTAAAAGTGGTTGTGGTAATCAGGTTCTCTTTCTGGTAGAAATTTCTAGTGTTTTCCCTGTGCTAACAATGTGTTTCTCTTTGCCTCTCAGGAACCTATCAGAAATAACCTACCTACAATTCCAAGTCCTGTCCTCAAAAGGAGGAATTCATTCAATGAATTAACTTACAATTTGAAGCTCACCTTCCTGCTCTCTGGGACTTCCAGTGTTAATCACCAACCTCTCCTCAACTTTTGGAAAACTCTTGACCAGTCAATCATACCACTAACAACTTTGTGAAGGATCAAAGTCAAAAGCAAAATTATCAAAATCATTAACACTCAACATAATTCTGGCAACAAGCAGGAATCTATATCTCCCCTTTGACCTTTGGTCACTAAAGTAATTTATTTTTATTACTGCCCTCTGCCAACGCAAAGAAGAGAAACAGAACTGATTGATTTAAGTACATCTATTTTAATTACACGACTGTACACATTCATTCTCAACTGAATATAGATGATCATCAAGGACCATGTTCACCTAATCTCAGCCTCTAACACAGTATGTTGAATTTTATCAGTGAATGGTCAGTATATTGCAATGAGTAGCATGTAATCATTTACTGCACCTACAGTACTTATACAGTGGGGCAAAAAAGTATTTAGTCAGCCACCGATTGTGCAAGTTCCCCCACTTAAAATGATGACAGAGGTCAGTAATTTGCACCAGAGGTACACTTCAACTGTGAGAGACAGAATGTGAAAAAAAAATCCATGAATTCACATGGTAGGATTTGTAAAGAATTTATTCGTAAATCAGGGTGGAAAATAAGTATTTGGTCAATAACAAAAATACAACTCAATACTTTGTAACATAACCTTTGTTGGCAATAACAGAGGTCAAACGTTTACTATAGGTCTTTACCAGGTTTGCACACACAGTAGCTGGTATTTTGGCCCATTCCTCCATGCAGATCTTCTCAAGAGCAGTGATGTTTTGGGGCTGTCGCCGAGCAACACGGACTTTCAACTCCCGCCACAGATTTTCTATGGGGTTGAGGTCTGGAGACTGGCTAGGCCACTCCAGGACTTTCAAATGCTTCTTACGGAGCCACTCCTTTGTTGCCCGGGCGGTGTGTTTTGGATCATTGTCATGTTGGAAGACCCAGCCTCGTTTCATCTTCAAAGTTCTCACTGATGGAAGGAGGTTTTGGCTCAAAATCTCACGATACTTGGCCCCATTCATTCTGTCCTTAACACGGATCAGTCGTCCTGTCCCCTTGGCAGAAAAACAGCCCCATAGCATGATGTTTCCACCCCCATGCTTCACAGTAGGTATGGTGTTCTTGGGATGCAACTCAGTATTCTTCTTCCTCCAAACACGACGAGTTGAGTTTATACCAAAAAGTTCTACTTTGGTTTCATCTGACCACATGACATTCTCCCAATCCTCTGCCGTATCATCCATGTGCTCTCTGGCAAACTTCAGACGGGCCTGGACATGCACTGGCTTCAGCAGCGGAACACGTCTGGCACTGCGGGATTTGATTCCCTGCCGTTGTAGTGTGTTACTGATGGTGACCTTTGTTACTTTGGTCCCAGCTCTCTGCAGGTCATTCACCAGGTCCCCCCGTGTGGTTCTGGGATCTTTGCTCACCGTTCTCATGATCATTTTGACCCCACGGGATGAGATCTTGCGTGGAGCCCCAGATCGAGGGAGATTATCAGTGGTCTTGTATGTCTTCCATTTTCTGATGATTGCTCCCACAGTTGATTTTTTCACACCAAGCTGCTTGCCTATTGTAGATTCACTCTTCCCAGTCTGGTGCAGGTCTACAATTCTTTTCCTGGTGTCCTTCGAAAGCTCTTTGGTCTTGGCCATGGCGGAGTTTGGAGTCTGACTGGTTGAGGCTGTGGACAGGTGTCTTTTATACAGATGATGAGGTCAAACAGGTGCCATTCATACAGGTAACGAGTGGGGGACAGAAAAGCTTCTTACAGAAGACGTTACAGGTCTGTGAGAGCCAGGGATTTTCCTTGTTTGAGGTGACCAAATACTTATTTTCCACCCTGATTTACGAATAAATTCTTTACAAATCCTACCATGTGAATTCATGGATTTTTTTTTCACATTCTGTCTCTCACAGTTGAAGTGTACCTCTGGTGCAAATTACTGACCTCTGTCATCATTTTAAGTGGGGGAACTTGCACAATCGGTGGCTGACTAAATACTTTTTTGCCCCACTGTATGTAGTCAAATGTGTGATAAAAACACCCTGAATGCTGTTATAGGGTGGCTGTTTTCAGGTGGTAGAGCAGGCCACTTAATAACTGGACGATTGGTGGTTCAATTCCTGTCTGCTCCAGTCTGCATACCCAACATCGTTGGGCAAGGTAGAAAGCCTGTGTTCCATCTCACATTGGAGTATGAATGTTCGATAGAAAGCACTTATTAAAAAAAGTGCTCAGGTGAATGAGGCAAGTTGTATAAAGTACTTTGAGTACAAATGCCCTATTTAAGAACCAGTCCATTTTCCATATACAGTAAATGATGTGGAAATAATTAGCAGAGAGTTGATAAAAGTTGACAAAAACCTCTGCTGATATTTTGGCTCATGTCAACATATTTTAAGTACACCCTCATGCAGCTAAATTGTCCATTTTTTCTAGCCTATAAATTCCAATCTAAATTCACTGTTTGAGCTCAGTTTTGGTCTGAAACTCCCAAGAACAGCACCTGGCTCAGTAATAATTTAGTCTGATGATTGGCAAATAGCTTACTGTCTTAGCTGCTTGCTAAGACTGAAAGTAAGAGAAATGTTAATATTACACGAACTGTGCTGTGTGCCGCAGGATCAACACGCTCTTCCCCGTGCAAGTCTCCTCACATAGTTCAACCTTATATGGGCTATAGGTTTACTGACACTAATACCTCTGGATTATATTGAAACACCAGCAGCGTAATGATCTCAGGAAGAATGCTTATTGTACCACACTTTGTAGCATCTCTATTTTCAGAGACGGCTCGATTCAAAGGCACACAGAGCTTACCTGTCAGTCAGACTCACACAAGAACGATTTCTTTCAGCTGACCTGAGGTAGCAGGAGTCACTTTCAAGTAAATGGAGCAGGAACTGTACTGGAGCAGCTGGTGAAAGGCAACCCAATCTGTTCTCTGGCTGGCCATGTGGTGTTGTTTGGGTTTCCTTGGGAATCTCATAATGAGGCTATAGTTAATGAGAAAAACCTTTAGGGAAGACATTTTAGTAGTTGAACAGCTTAATGTACTTAGGTTTAGGTTTGCAGGTTTAACTCCTGCTTTCTATTGTACAAATTGGAAAATCTATACAAACTATAAATGGGATATTAATCAGATATTTTCAGTTCCATAGTTTAGTTTTTTAATATTGTATATTGTGTACACTACTAGGGTGAAATCTAGAATGGACAAGCCTCCTTTTTAATCAAATTATAGATGCTAGTTATGCAGAGTACAGCAGAATTTTTAACCCATCGTAGGACTGCCACAGTCTGCTATATCCTGCATATCAGAAATGCACCTTTTATTTTTTGCACCACATGTCTAAGTTTAAAATGATCGACATTGTCACGAATCATGGGAAATGATGAAATGTGTTGATAAAAGCAAAAATAGAACAGAGCATAGAACAGTGCAGGAAACACTGAATACATAAAAGGCATGTAAAACCATGTCAAAACAAACATATTGCACCTAATATTAGCACAACACTACAACTCATGTCTTAACATTTGCTTCTTTTAGTAAATATTCATCTTTCACAAACAGATTCCTTCCCGTATCCATGTTATGTAAGCTGCAAGTAAATATGAATTACATGGGTTTTAAACCTGACGTTGCTCATAGAGTTCAGTGCCAGTAGGTGGCAGTGTTTTTATATAAATGGTCAATCCACACAATTAATGATTCCATCTCTTAACAGGCAAAACCACTTTTATTTTCATTAATTTGTTACAAAAAATAAATATTTTAACAAATGAAATAATTTTATTCCCATCAGAATTTAAATTGAAAAAAAAAAAAAGAAATAAATAAAATACATGTTCTATGTGCTGTTGAAATGAATTCCTCACGTTGTTTTAAACATACTAACAGCATCATTTAAAATAAATGCAAAAATGTGTAATTCCCTGTTACTAACATGTACACTACTTCTTATTTAATTGACACTCAATTATGAAAAGTAAGCTGAGATTTTTCACACTTACATTTATCTGTATTTACATTATTTTTCATTATTTATATATAGTTTTTGGCTATATTTCTGTTACCACATTGTGCTTTGAATCATTTGGTAACATCCATTTTATAATAGCATCATATAGTCATTTTTTTTAGTTTCTTCTTCGTGACACTGTCTAGTGAATAAATTTAGATATTCATAATTCAGGCACATTGAATTATGAATATAATTCATATCACTAAATGCAGCATACTTAAAAGTAGTTATAGGTGGATTTCAGTTTTTTTTTTTTTTTTTTAAATGTTTAAATGTTCCAGTTTTGACATCAGTCATGTTCCAATTGCACATTGGATTACAACTGGCTCCAGGCTAGTTGTGACGTCACAAGTCCTGTAAGTAAGTCAAGGTTTTAAACCCAGCCTGACTTGTTGATGTAAGAACAATACTGTACTTTAGAGAAAAAAAACATCAAGTAACACAGATATTAAGATGACATTCAAAATGTAGAAGAGGATTGATGATGATGTGCTATTTATTAAGAAATTAACATTTTTTTTTGCATCAACTGTGCAATCACATTATTAAAATGATTATTATTATTGCCATGTGATTTACCTTTCATATATTGGATAAGTGAAGATCAGCTTTAATCTGATTGTTGGCAACAAAATATTATCAAATGATTTCCTATTTAAGTTGGTATTTAGTTTAAGGTGCTTTTTTAAATTACATTAATTTTCATGTTTTTGAAGCTGTGAATACATAAACATTCAATGTGCAAAGTGGATATGAGTGACAGAAAATTAAATACAGATGGAGTAAGCAGTTACAGAGCCATTGTTCTATCTATCTATCTATCTATCTATCTATCTATCTATCTATCTATCTATCTATCTATCTATCTATCTATCTATCTATCTATCTATCTATCTATCTATCTATCTATCTGTGCTAACACATTTAACACCTTCATTTACTGATTGGCTCATAAATACAGAAAACATAATATTTAATATTATGGGTGCAATCAATAGTGAATGAATTGATCACAAAACTACTTTCAGTAACCAAGCAGTCATCATTTCCCCCACAGAGCAAACATAAAACAAGGATTTTTCCAGATCCTTGTTGTTAATGTTTATTTGGTAAACAGTTTTAATTTGGAATATTTTGGAGTAATATGATAAAACAGTATAACTATGTTTAGGATATATTAGTGTACATTATGTAAAGAAAACAATTCATGTTCCTATAATTGTTCCTATAATTCAACAATTCATCTTCCTACAAATACAAATTTTGGATGAATAAATTAAATTTGTTAAATTTGTTCACTGAGAAAAATTTATGATTTTACTTGTTTTTAAAACGTCCTACATTTATTTGATATAAAGCATATCAAACTATCACTGTCAGTTGTTTTCTTTTTTTTTTGGCTTTGTTTCTTTGTTTTTAGAGCATGGAGCTTGGTTATTGCACACTGAGCACCTGCAGCATAAAGAACTAGCTGTCTTAGTTCTCCAACAATTGTCTTTTCTGGCTACCAGCATCTATCCATATGTTTATAAACAATTTTTAAAACCAAGGGCTTTATATGTATGTATAATAATAATAATAATAATGGATTGCATTTATAGAGTGCTTTTCAGGGCCCTCAAAGCGCTGTACAATTCCACCATTCATTCACACTGGTGGAGACAAGCTACAGTTGTAGCCACAGCTGCCCTTTGGCAGAAGCGATGCTGCCATATCGCGCCATCGGCCCCTCTGGCCATCACCAGTAGGCGGTAGGTGAAGTGTCTTGCCCAGGGACACAACGGCAGAGACTGTCCAAGCCGGGGCTCGAAACGGCAACCTTCCGGTTACAAGACGAACTGCCAACTCTTTGAGCCACGATCGCCCCACGATTTATCTCCACCTAAAAAAGATAACCTGTAATTCCCAACTTGACATTAACTTATCTCCAGATAAGACTGCTACAGTTTCTTTTTTATTAAGACTGATGTTCTGCTATACAGAATTAATTGAACAGTTAACTGTTCAGTGTAGTATTCTCATAATCTGCTGTGTAGTGTCCTCTTTACCCACCACCAGCCCCACCCTGACAGTGACTTACAGTGACCTGCAGTGCTTCATTTATCCATGCCAAATGATCCTATTTTAAGTATTGAAAAGGCCTTTCTCTACCACAACTAATGTCTTACCCAGCACGTCCACTAGGTGATGATGAAGCTCAGGAGACAAGACTCCACAAATAAGGCTGTTTCATTTGTGTTATATATAATACAGAAAAAAAATCAGGCCTGATCCCTCTTCCTGTGTGATTAAGGAGTGGATGAAATAAGGAGCTGTTAATACTAGAGGCAAATTATACCTTTTTAATTCCTCCTTAAACTGTAGTCTGGTGTAAGGAAAAGGCCAATGAATTTAGCAGTGGTTACATTTGAATTATATGGCAGGATGAATGTTCATGAAGAATATTTAATCAGATGAATTTGGTTTAAAGTTGAGATTTTACAGTGCAAATATGCATATTTCACATTGTCCCATTCAAAGATGCCATTAAACCTTTTTTTTTTAACCTAATGGTGTGAAATCATCACTATCAAGTTACGTATAATTATCATCACATTAATGATGACCCTTCCACATCTTTCTTGATGGTATGGCGGTAGGTGCATTTTCAAGAATCGTCATATTTGTGCTGATTGCAGCGTCTTTGTATTTGCATTATGTGCCAGGGAAAGCAAGAACCTACAGGTGGGCTTCCTCTCCCAGAGCGCGGGAGTGAAGTAGGAAGTAAGGTAACTAAATCAATATCATGTGAATTATTAAGAGCTTCCTCCTCTGTCACGCAAGGTGGATCTCAAGCTCAGAGATTTACTCTCTCTCTTGCTCTCCCTCCTTCTCTTGTTTTCTTTCTCTCTTCCTTCATTTCCCCTTGTAAGTTTCTTCTTTAAATAATGCTGTATGCTCTGTACGACACATGCGTATGGCTACACCATTTACACACACGTGCACGCTCACAGACTGGTCTTTAAGTTCACCCTTGTTGGAGTGCTCATTAGTCAGTGCAGTGATGCAGAGTAGCCCTGTCATTAACTGAGAGCTCTCTGTCCTCCACTCCCTTCCCTCTGTTTTGTTCTCCTTCCTCTACTAAGGATTTGTCTTCATTTTATCTTGGACACCAGGGGCATTCCAGAGATCTACATGACAAAGATCTGCCTAATCCCACTGAAGTCTAAATACCCTCTGCAGACAGTCTTTATTAGCAGAATTGAGATCAGGTATCCTAATTGCCTTTGCCATACATGTCACTTGTTACTGCCGAAGTCAAAACTGTTAAGGCGAAGAGTTTGTTCCACTCTGCCTTTGTTTTCTTCCTTTGGATGGTCAAAAAAAATCACATAATTATCTGTTATGATACAAATTTTTTCACCCTTCACATGCTGGTTACACCAGACATTGTTTAGTCTGGTAATGAACATATTTGGAAAACTACATTTACACAAAGACGTTATAAGAGAGTGACATGAGAAAATCTCAGATTGAAATCTTTGGTAAATCCCTAATTTCCTTAGGAATTAATAAAGTATTCTCATTCTTAGTCTGTTTCTGGTGGAAAATAGCAAAGAGGGTAGTAGAAGTAACTTCATCAAACTGTTTAAACATTGCTTTTCTAATATTAGATTTGACTGTGGATTCTATGCATGTCCTAAACTATGCTCACTATCAACTTCATTAGTAACACGTGTGGACTTCTTTTGCCTTTAGAGCTTTCTTAATTTTTCAATGCACAGAATTAAAAAGGTCCAGGAAATATTGCTCAGAGATGTTGATTTATATTGAGGTGATAACAACTACAAACTCATGATGCGAATCTTCCATTCCACCACATTACAAAGCTGCTGTAGTTGAGTCCTGTTAAAGACCAGTTTGAGTTTATCATAGCTTGGTGACATAGCACTTTATCTGCTAGAAGCAGCCACTGTAAGATGGGTACATTGTGGTGTACACATCTTCCAATAGCATCTACTGATGTCCCATGGCTAGCAATAATACTCCGGTAGGCTGTGATGTTTTATGATTATGATTATGATTTAGATTTGGTATTAAAGGACCCAAAGTGTGCAACATCCATCTACACCATCATCACCAGGAGCCTCAACTGTTGTTACAGGGTAAAAATGATCCATGCATGTTGTTTATGCCAAATTCAGAAATCAAGACTCACCAGACCAGGCTTCCTCTGCTGCTCATTGGATCTCACAGTCCCATTCTCCTGATATGTTCTTTCAAAAACATAAGATAGCAAGGCTGAAGATGCTAGCAACAGGACTTCGCTAAACCACGTGTAACATGTGTGGTAGCTCCTTCTATATTTTCAGTAAAGTCTACGCTTCAAGCTAGCATCTACTCATTATTGCAGATAAATAACAGTTCACAAAATAAGGATTATCCCCCAGAATGCAATTTTATATTTGCCTCCAGAAACTAGCAGTGTTTTCTGATGATTGTAAAAACACAATATGCATGTAATCTATCCAAGAAAATAATGTTAGGGCTTTGGAATAACTCTACAATCTCATTATTCAAATGAGTGAATTTATCAGCAGCCTTAACATGTTTTGATGTAGTTGGAAATGCACTCTTTTTAAAGAAATAGATAAACTTACTGTATGGAATCAATTTCTTGCTTGAGTGGAGACCCTGGAACCGCTTCACACGACCTCAACATTTATTATTGTATATTCAAGCTTGCATTGAAAGAGCTGTGTACAGGTATATAGGTATTACATTATTCATTATTACAATTTCATTTTTGAAATGCTGAATACAGTTCCCTGTCCAGGTGTGAAGTGTAACAATGAGATGGGTGATAACTGTTGGGGAAATTTTATAGCTAAGAGTGCTGTAGTACCATTTTCAAACCTCTTTCCCTTTGTCATGGTTTGATTTAAAGTGGACCTGTGCTTTTCTAGATTTTCTGTCATAAATATATATACAGATATAATTGTGCATGCTTGCATTAAACATAGGCAAAGTTTCAAATAATGAGTTCAGCATATTTCACATATTTCACGTAATCACCAAAAGCCCAGATTTCCAATTGCTTCAAGTACCAGAGATTCCAAAGACCGTAATATGCTCATTTCAGTTATGGCTATGAGCTAAAGGCCCAGTATAAGATACAGTGGTGTGAAAAAGAGTTTCCTATTTTTTGTGTGTTTGTCACACTGTTGCAGACCATCAGACAATTTAAAATATGCAATATGTAGTTTCTAAATGAATGTGTTTACTATTGAGGGGGAAAAATCCATTTATTCTAATCTCTATGTTTTCTACGACTTGTGAAAATACTCTGTGGACTGAAGAGAAAAAAGTGGAACTTGGAAAGTGTGTATGTCCCATTATATGTGGCATAAAAAATAACACAACATTTCAGAAGAGGAACATCATACCAACAGTAAAATAAGGTGGTGGTAGTGTGTTGGCCTGGGGTTGTTTTGCTGCCTCAGCACCTGGAATGGAACCATGAACTCTGGTGTCGAGCAAAACATCCTGAACAAGAATGTCCGGCCATCTGTTCGTGACCTGAAGATGAAGTGTATTTGGGTTCTGCAGAAGGACAATGATCCCAAACACACCAGCTAGTCCACCTCTGAATAGCTTATGAAAAACAAAATGAAGAGTGGCCTAGTCAAAGTCCTGACCTCAGTCCGATTGAGATGCTGTGGCATGACCTTAAAAAGGCGACTGATGCTCGAAAACCCCGTGGCTGAATTACAACAATTCTGCAAATTTGGCCAAAATTCCTCCACAGCGCTGTAAACGTCTCATTGCCAGTTATTGCAAACGTAATCAACTGCAGTTGTTGCTGCTAATGGTGGCCCAACCAGTCAATAGGTTTAGGAGGCAATCACTTTTTCATGCAGGGCCATGTAGGTTTGGATTTTTGGTGCAAGTATACCATCAACACTGACATAAATACAAGAAAACGGCCTTTGAATAGCTGTCCACTGTAGTGACCACCATGCGTGACAGGGTTAAATGTGACAAACATATTAAAAGAACAGGAAATCAGGAAGGGGACAAACACTTTTTTTACACCTGTAAATTAAATTTTCAAACTGTAAATGAATAATGAAATATAAATATACTCCCATAGATTTAGATTTATTTCAAGAATATGGAGCTAAATCAAATAACTGTTTGAATCAGGTGAACAGTCATCAGAGCAAATCTTTTTAGTTGACAATTAAGCTGCTTAAAGATACTTAAATGTCTGACTGCGTTCAACACTGTCAGTTAATACAATTTTGTCAAAGCCCTTGTGTGGCTTATTTACACATAAGGTGAACATTGCCATCTCTGACCCGAGGCACTGGTTTATAGCATTAATAAGATTTGTCATTTTTTTAATGTGCAGGATTTTCCCTCACTATGGCCTTTTCCTAACCAAGTAAACTGTAGTGCCCAACCCTAACCATGCAACCTTTTCTTGCCAAAAGTAAAAAACAAGCATCAAATATGATTCAGTTCAATTCTATTTTATTTATACAGTGCCAATTCATAACAAGTCACCTCAAGATGCTTTATATTGTCAGGTAGATCCTACAATAATACATACAGAGAAAGTCCAACAATCATATGACCCCCTATGAGCAAACACTTTGGCGACAGTGGGAAGGAAAAATTCCCTTTCAACTGGAAGGGGCTCTAATGGGATGTATAAGATACAGTGATATGAAAAAGTGTTTCACCCCATGTTTGTCACACTTAAATGTTTCAGATCATCAGACACATTTAAATATTGGACAAAGACAACAAGTATACACAAAATGCAAACTTCCATGCCCCCCACCCCCTATTATAAATGAACTGTGGTGTATCACATCTTTGGAAGGCTGAGTTCTTCCAAAGACCTGACTGATAAATTGAAAACTTATGACACGACTACCAAACCTTGTAATGAGGATTTTTTTAATGTATCTAAAATGGGAACCACTCAGCAGCCAGCCATGCCACGCCCATTGATACACTGATGCCAAAGGACAACTTCTGTATAAGAAAGTGATGCAGGTGACATCTGGAAACTAAATTTTATTGGACACTAGGGAATATGAGGTTAGAATATCTTGAATACACTCATATAAAGGTTTAAATGTGATTAATAAAAATGAGCCTGTAATAGATTAAACGAAACATGATCTTCTTCCTTACATAAATTTAAAAGTAAGAGGAATGAAGTTCTGGCTACATTTGCTGATTTTTCTTATTCCCACAGACATCTGACCTTGAGATATTTCCAGCGCTGCTATGATGTTTTAGTGTCAGGCCTTCACAATCAAAGACTAATGGCCTCTTTCATCATCTTTCCAGCAACATTCAGCAATCATACACTGAGAAATACATACACTAGAATGGAAGACATTAGTTACTGAATGTGATTATTGTATTATATTTTATTATATGTGTGGTCCAGATCTAAATTGTAGGCAATATGTTTCTTGATGATCATGAACACACACACACACACACACACACACACACATACACACACACACCTTTATGGGCAAAAAAGGGAGAACATAAGCAGAGCAAGCAGAGTAAGACAATAAAGCAAACAAAAACTACCAGAGATTCAACAGTGGGACAAAGAGAGATGCAGGGCTACACGTACAGAAAGGTTAGGAGGACATAGGAGGAAACAATTCATGGCAGGTGAAAACATATAATGATGAGACACTGAAGGCTAACGCCATTGTGAAGGCTCACAATAATAATTCAAGAAAGCCAAACACGCTAATAACAGAAATAAACAAAGATGAGATTACTGTAGCTTAAAGAGGTTTCCTACTTTTTTCCATATGGATATGGCCTCTTCATCATTATGGTTACAACAATAACTTCTTTGTGAGGGAAAGAGAAGAGTGCTGGTTATGGGTCACTTCTCTACTCGCTCATCTCTTGTAAAGGAGAATTTTAGGAATGAAACATTTTGCATGGTTAGATCAGTTTCCGGGACACATTGAGGAGGAATGGCATAGACTCTGCTTCTAGTCTATTAGATAGTCGTAATAGTATAGACTTTTAGTAAAGTCTGTAAACCTCCTTTCACTTGTATGGACGCTGTTAGGTGTGGGAGAGACAAAAGAACAAAACGTAACAAAAACAAAGGCTACGTTCAAGCTCTCAATGGCACCAAAACAATTGAGCACAACTATTTCTCTGTTGAGGAGGAGAACGATACTGATGCTAGAGCTCAAAAATCACAACAGCTATCTTTTAATTTGGCTAAAGCTTTGAGGGAAATAAGGATGCTAGAAAGAAAGTGTACTTTATTGATCCCCGTGGGGAAATTCCTCTCTGTATTTAACCCATTCACTCAGTGAAGCAGTGGGGAGCCATTGGGCGCCCGGGGAGCAGTGTGTGGGGACGGTACCTTGCTCAGGGGTACCTCAGGGTAGCTGTTCAAGGGAATCGAACCCTCGACCTTCCGACCATGGGGCCACCGCTCTACCTACTGAGCTATCCGTGCTCCAGCTTTGTGGAGGAGAAGATGCTATCATTATCACTGCACTATACAATGAGATAAACTTAATGCACTGTAAATGTGAAGTAGGCTCTGGTTATATAACTCTCTGGTTATATAACCAACAAACACATTTAAATTTAAAGTGGTGTGTATTTTTTTGGCAATGCAAATGTACTGCACTGTAATTTAATATAGTAGGTTACCTATAAATTGCACTTTTAAAAGTAAAAATAATCACCAACAATAAAAGAAAAAGGTAAACATGACTTCCTAATTTCAAACCATCTGATAGACTGATGACTTCATTATAATGACCACACACTGTTTCAAGAGCTACAGCTACTTAGTGTGTTCTAAAAACGTGACTCGAAATAATGAATTTATCGGTGAACTTATCATGTAACATATAGACACACTGTGAAAAAAATTAAGTCAACATCAAGTGATGATGAGCTAATCCTAATGTTTCTAAATGTGATAAGCAAGAAACAGAGATCGGTTTCATCCAATTCGCAAGAAAAGGCAGCAGCAGGAAAAATCTTGAAGCCATATCATGTTATTAAGTTATCATTTCTATATTCAGTACCAGTTCACGTTTTGAGCTACAGTGCACTTGTGGCCAAATGCAGTAGCCTGATTGGTCAGATTTATTTATTTGTATAAAAAAAATGGATGTTCGAAAAAATAAAATGTTGCAAATCCATCCAGTGAAATTAGCAGTTGGTGTGAATGGCTGCTTTATGAATAGAGTCCAAAAAATATTTTTAATGCAAAGGATATTTACATGGATTTCCAATGGTCTGTAAAGGCCTTTACTTGGTAATATGGGTATAGTCATGTCTTGTTGTCAAGTTTGTGCCTGGTAACACAGGGCAGCTTCAGAGGTCCTATAGAATCCATGTGGCACACGGAGGATGAACAGCAGGGCAGGGTATAAGGTCGAGCTGGTCATAATGTTTTGGCTCATTAGTGGATTCCAGCAAAATAGAAACCTACCCAGTTCTACCCAGTACAAAAGAAAGAAAGAAAATTACATGATCACAACAAACAGATTTATTCTCTCACATTGGGCACCCTGGGAGAGAATAAATCTACAACCTGAGACTGGCGTGTCACACAGAAGGATGGGATACACTCATGCAGTAGTATCAGTCTTCTTCTATTTCTCCTGCTGCTGTTTCTTATCTTGGAATTGGTGTCTTGTTTACAGACACCATCAGTTAAGCACAACATTCTCTAATATCTGTTCAGCTAATGACTGGGTTGTAAAACCTATCAATCTGCAGGAAGTACAGGCACCCGGGGAGATGTTGAGGAATGAAACTGTTAAGACTAAACTGTAAAGTTGTTAGAAAACATGCCAGGTAAATTTCCCAACAGGCATTCTTTAACAAGTATGAGTTTCAATTCCTAGCAAAACCATATTTACCAGAATGTGGGCTATTTCTGTCGAATAAACACTCATCACATTCAACCTGCTGTGCTACCAGCTAGCCATCAACAATGCAATTAATGAACACAATGATGATAGCGCCAGGAGGACATTCCTCATTGCTCATCGTGCATTCCGCGCTGCATGCTATTACAAATGACCAAACACTCCATATAATAGCACATCATTTAGCCGACGTCCTTCGCTGGCTTTGCTCCCCACATACTCCAGACTGGCCATCAAAATCTCTCTGATAGAGCACATTAATTACACCCATCCAGAGACAGCTATGATTACAATTTCACACGTTTGAATGGACTACAGCCATTTGCAACAAAACTGCAGAGGCAGAGCAATGACTTTAGTGCGGGGGGGTGGGGGGGTTGGGTGGGGAGGGTTATTCGTAATTCTCCGATGAGAGCAGCGGATGCAGGATGCGTGGATGCATGGATGCTGACAGTTTTGGCGTTCGAGCAATGTTCTGTAATCTCATGCAAATAGACCTGAATCTCTATCTTAACACATCTTCATTAGCCAGTTCACAAGTGTCTGCAGCATAGATTGAGGGACAATGGAGGGTGGAAGTTAATGCGTAGTAGGCTGTCTCTGTTTTCATATTGGACAACTTTAATTAAGCGATAGATTAAGTTTTGAAGGGATGGTTTAATGCACTGAATCCCATGAGTGCTCTAATAAACAGCAGAATAGAACCAGTCAGTGGATCTCTAATGGGGCTGAAAATAGACACAGACATCTATATTTCTGCAAGTAAGTCACTTATTTAAATAGAGATGTTATATTTAATAATTAAAGGGGTTTGCATACAAACAGTATATATGTACTCGATGGAGTTTCCAAGGTCTCTAATAGACACATTTAATGTGATCCACAGAATTGTGTGCTTTACATGTTTTTGTCCACAGTAAACAAAGTGAATTTAGAACAGAGACAGGCAGCTGTTATCAGTGAAAGTAGAAAGTTAGATTTAAAAAGAGCCAAGTGAAAAGCTGGGTGAGTTTAATTTAATTACTAAAGCAAAACTTTAAGACATTTAAGCTATGCATGCTTACATGTCTATTTACACATTATACTAATACACTGTTAATCTAACATTAAAATAGAGTAACTTTGTTGGCCCTATTCACACGTCTAACATGACCTTGAATTGTAGGCTGGATGTGTAATAATTGTTGATAGGAATTCTGTTTGTGGCAGCACATGTGATAATCATTCTCTACAGTAAAGAGTATGCACTGTTTATTTTTTTCCTTTCTTGTGTCTGGAATTGTTTTGACCTGTAATCCCCAAGATTATAGTGGCTAAACTGCCCACTGTGTGTTTTCATGCTCTTTATCAACTCCTAGCATGCTAGGCTGAGATGACTGCTGGCCTCTGGGTGCCCTTAGCCTGACATTCAGGGATCACAGAGGTAGCTCACTGTGCGTGCGTGTGCACACGTGCACGTGCCTGCATGAGCACAGGCGTCTCCAATGCCCTTGGGTCACAGACCAACCCCTAGGAGGTAACAGTGGGTCAGGGGGCACAGCAATTAGGAAGCAGTTGGAACCATTAATTAGCTGATATATCACCTATACTTTTGTTTATATAGACTGTGTACTGGAAATAACCTCTGGAAAACTTTTCCTCCTCATCATATCCCTGTTAGGCTTAATTCATAAACATTATTACCGCTCATACTTTTAGTCCTCCACCTTAACTAACCCAAAAGCTAGACAATATGATGCAGCAGTCATAGAAATGATAATGGCAGGGAATAGCAAATAAGTAAGTGAACCTCAAAGATGATGTCTGGCATTGAGAAAGACTCTTGTGCCCCGTCTTCGGGCAACATGTCTCCCGAATTCACATCAAGATTTTTTTCCTTTCTGAGGGTTTCACCTGTGATCCGAGCCTGCCTTGAGCAGTTTGATTTTCCTCTCTGTGCCTCCAAGCCAGACTGTGAACTTTCAAAGGCTGCGAGTGAAGTCGTGGTGAAAATTCAGAGAGGGGGTAAGCTAAGCCTGTGAGCTCCAGAGCTGTGCAGCTGAAAGGGATGCTGGATGGGAGGATGCTGCAGTTGTTTTAGAAACCATAGAAATGCGGGTAGTAATGGGGATTGACAAGGCCACCCACGTGAGGGAAAGACAGTGTGCTAAGACAGACATGAGCGGATGCGTGAGAAGAAAATGATGCGCACAAGTGTGATTGTGTGAGAAGACCCTTTCAGAGAAATGCCATCAAACGCCCCGTGTGTGGTATGTTGGGGTGATATCCTTGTGAGCAACACACAGCCAACACTTCAGTTCAGTGATAAGGCTTTTCCTGCCATTGCTGCACCTCTCTAACCCACAACCAAAGGATAAGCGAGAACACAGCAGAGCTCCTCAGGAGCAGCAGAGGCCATTTTGCCAAGCCGCCGAGTGATTGACAGGGGCTGACGATAAAGGGAGAGAGGAGGGGCGTTGAAGGATAGCGGCCTAGGTGATGGAGTGCTCATAGGGAAGAGCAGCTATTGAATCCTCTTTTTAATCTGTCTGTCAAGGTTATTGAAAGTGCTGTCTTCATTATTGCATGGCAGCCTTGGACTTGGATGGACCGTAAGTATAAGAGCGTGCCATGTTCTGGCAAGCAAATAAACAAGCTGTAAGCAAATACATACAGACCAATAAATGTACAGAATATAAAAGCAAATAAAAGCAATAGAGGCTAATATGCATGGCTGAATTTGTAAATGTTCCCAAGTGGACAGATCTCATCCAGACCTGCTCTCTCACTTTGAGGTGCACTCTCATCCAACCAACGGCTATTCTTTTTGCCCTCAGTCAAAATCCACCCCCCCACCACCACTATGCTGCTGTTTGAGCTCCGGTTAGACCGAGGGGGCTCCACTCCAAACTGGACCCCTTTTTCAATCGATGTTCATCAGCAGGGCTAGCAATAAGTTGTCAATGGGATTCTCATTAGAATTCAAGTATGCTTTTGAATAATATTGTATAGTACTGAATCACACTGACAGATGACTGGGTGAGTGGCAGTTGAGAGCTAGTCATGGAGTGAATTTTAATCAAAAGAGGCGATAGTGTCAGGCTGAAATTGATGTGTCTGTATCAAACCACTTATACTGCATGTTCCTGTTTTGTTGAATAATCTTTAGAAGAACAGGGTTTACATAACCTATCGTACCCTCACAGTAGTTTGAAAGGTTAAGACTTTCATTATTCTATACGTTTTTTGTATTGTTGATCTATCTAAAATATCTCCTCTTAGTTTCTACTCGAGATGTAAATTTTTGACAGTGTGTCAATCATAAAGTATCTGAAGTTTTACATGGTTAGGGTTCCCTGCTGTGCTTAGAGCGCTAATACTGGATTTTTGTTCATGGTTTCAGGTTTCCGTGAGATATTAGGGACTTGGAGGCTGGTTGTAGCTTGTAACCACAATAAAAATAAATCAGAACACATTAAATGTTTAAGAGGGTAATGATTTGAAAGCAGAGGAATCATAAAGTCACAGGAACCAACAAACAAACAAAAAAATTCACACACTTGAAAAGCAGCAAAATCCAAAATACTATGTGTGTGACAGAGGTCTGAGGCAGCTTCCCGCAATGGTGACGCTATCCGGTCTTTAAGTCTGACATCATTATCCATTTCCGGGTCTAAACTTCAGGTCCCAAAGTAAAACGAACACTGAGGCGTCACTGAGAGTTAAAACTGTCTAAATTCTTTCATCTTTAATAAAATGATCAGCGTTGCTGCTTTACCAGGTATAACAATTAAGTTTAACATCCAGGCATCCATGAAAACAGAATTAATGAAATTTCACAGAGTTAGAAGTTAGCAGGGAATTAGCTCGCTAGTTTCCACCTAAACATGATATACCATATTCTGACTGAGGGATTTCTGAAAAATTAAAACATACAGCTCTGCTATTACTTCAGACATAAATGAAGACAGGAAACTAAACAGCAGTGTCTTTTGTAGGTTTACTGAAGTTGGGCTAGCTGGTATATAATGATGTGCTATGTGGTGGCTAGCTATGCAGCTATGCATAATATAAACACAGTGAAGGTGGAGGACGAACGCAAACTTTTTTCCACTCGATGAAAGTTAACGCGAGGGTTCCCGATGGTTAGGGACAAATGTAATAGGGCAGGATCCTGTAAATGGACCAAACTTTAGTCGGGAGAACAACTGAGATAATCCATCCACAATAAGAGGTCAGTGCTGCATGGGCTGGGCTGTAGTTACATCGTAAGGTTTTAAAAAGTTAGAGAGGCTGACAGTGATCACTGACTTTTTTAAGGGGCTTGTTCAGATTAAATAGAACAAGATACAAAACATTAAAACATTATAAAAACACAATAGTCTTAATAAATGCAGAGTAGTTTGGACCCGGAAGCAGGGTCCATATGTCATCACTTAAAGACTGGATAGAAGAACTATTGACTAGAAAGAGGTGTTTTAACCTGCTCCAGAGCAGGTAAGGTTTACAGCATAAGTTGCCATGGTAATGTTCTCTAGTACAAACTGAACAACCTTCATATTTGTGAAAACCCAGGATTAGCGCTGAAGCTAACTGGATAAGTCTAAATCCTGCTTCATAGTACTGAGGGGTGCATTGCGAAGAGAGATTAAAGGCTTAGTGAGCTATGTGAAACTTAAAAGTCAGAGCTTTCTGTGTCACTACAGTGGTTCTCTTGTTACCTGGCTAAATCACCATGGTAACTTATGCTGAACACATAACCTGGTTGAAAGCAGGTTATAATATAATAGTTATGGATACACTAGTTTGAGAGCAAACTATTGTTGTTGATTTTCATGTTATCGTTGATGGATTAATACTTTATGGCCAATTTAGTGTGTGTTCATGAGTGCAGGATGGTGTGTAATTGTATATTTGATACACACACACGCTACTTAGCAGTTATACACATTATACAAAATAACATAACAACCCTTGTGTTTAAGGACATATTTATATAATGTTAGCTTGGAGTGGAAAATAAACTTTGTTGTAAGAAAAATGATCCCCACGTTCATCCGTAACATCCTGAGATGTGTGAAATGCATGACCAACCAAATGGAACTAAATGTAATTAAGATGTACTCAAGGTTAATTTGGTCAGTAATGGTAATACGTACGTATGGGGTAGCCCTTTTCTAAATACCAGTCCATTCAATCTGTGTTATTAAAAGCCAACGGTAAAATGAGACCAAGCATATACACATTAAAAATAATTAGTTTGTTCTGTATGTTTTCCTCCAGAGAAAAATGAGTGTAACTAAGGTAGGGTTTTAATGTTTATTATCAGTTCTCTTTTCTTCACTCATGCATGTTTTTTCCTCACAATTCCCTTTCCTCGTCATTCTGCGTGGAGCGCGTTATTCATGCGCTTTGGTTCAAATCGATTGGATGTCGTCCACTCATTTGAGCTCCTTTCAAATTACAAATAAAAGACAGCCTTTTTAAACAGAGCTACTTGAAAACAGGGATCTATCCAAGAGAAATAACCTTCTATTCTCTTACCCATTTCATTAGAAAACTTGCCCTCATACAGAACAACTTTCATATGGCAAAAGTATTGCTTTGTTATCACTGCAAGGCTAGCTTCTATCAACAAACTAGCCTGAAATTACCAAATAATCCATCAAGAGCCACTGCCTTTCAGAGAGCTCTGCCTTGTATCAAAGGCTTACCTTGCCTTGTATTCAAATTTTCCTGCATTATTTGATTATTCCATTCTTTAGAATATTAAATACGAAATATTTATTCTGGTGCAGTTAAATCAGTTATTTACTCAGGGGAAGCCAGTAATTTTGCTGTCCCTGAACCATCCATGGCCATGAAGAAAGACATGACAAAGGGAGCCAGATATGAATACACTCTTACTCTATACATCTCTTTAATCTGTCCTTTAGTAATATAATTTATTAATCTGCTCTTGACTGTTTAGAAATTATAATATTAAGCGCACATGCATGGGGATGTTTGCTTAAAAGAGAGATTTTTATGACCATAACATTATCAGCTACAGTTTACACTCCAGCCACAATTAAAAGGCTGGTTTGTGTGTGTAGGTGTGTGTGTGTGTGTGTGTGTGTGTGTGTGTACACAGCCAAGCACTGGTGTGAATACAGTATGTGTGAGCACAGTCACAACATATGCTGGAGCCAGTTGGGAATAGTTTTCCCCAGAGAGTAGTCCACACAGCCCTCTAGTCAGTGCCTCAAATTAGTGGGAGCAGCAGCATAGCTTTGCCTCATCCACTTTAATAGCATTTTAACTGTTATTGGAGCTCTTATATATGAGCATTCAGTGATGCTGGTCATGCCGGCACGCCTATGAAAAGGACAGTGCCACAATAGCCTCCAACTGAACTATGACGGGCCAATTAATGAGCCTTCATTGGGAAACAGTCGTTACACAGGTCACCTAAGAAGTGTAATTAGAATGCATTGTAGATTCCTATTTTTATTGAGAGCGTTAAATTGAAAGAGGGAGCGCAATCAATGGCAAGTCGTTATAACTATGTGGGCTGATAGATTTGGGTGAAAAGTAAAAAAAAAAGGTGACTGTTTATGAGATGCAAAGCAGCTCACACGCAAGAGTGAGCACACACACACACAAACACACATAAATGTCGCCCACGAGGCTTGATAGATGTGTCACAGTGGGGATGTGAATGGGAGCCAATTACATTTATAATGTCAAACGTGGTGCAGAAATTAGCTCCAGTATTATTATGTGAAAGCTAATTGCAAGGAAATGCTAAAATGATTTAAATCACCAGGGCTATTTCAAGACACTAAGACATTCTGAAGATAGCAGCAGCACTAACAATTTGTACAACCCATTTTATAATTACATTTAATAGGTTGTCTTATCAGTACTCTAAAAGTGGATTCGGATTATCACAGGGTGGACCAGACCGACAGCACAAAATTGTATTTTTTTTTTCTCAGTGATGAGTGCTGCCCATTCTGCTCATAGAAGGGAGAGAGATAATATTCTGGGGGTTAAAGTCTTGGATTGCCTCTTCAAAAGGCAAAGTGGAGCAGAACATCACTGGCGAGGCCATGCTTTGTATTTTCGAGAAGGCAGACCGGAAGGTCTACTATTGGCATTCACCGCCACTTAACTTCCCACCGCAATAGATTTCCTACAGTATGCAAAGACACATGCAGAGCATGTTGCCCAGCCGTCCACAGAATTGACCCCATCCAGCGGCACTGACCTCACCATTGTTGGCGCTCTCAGCATTCAGATTGTATGCTAATAAGGGCGGTGAATGGAGGAAAGGGGAGCAGCAGACACGCTCTGTTATTAAGCATACGCAACACTTGAGTCGCTGTTGCTTATTAATGTTCAGGGTCCAACACTTTAGCAGCATTATGAATTGTTGTCGGGAATGTTGGAATGCCGCTCCAGAGGAGTGTAATAATGTTCGAACATTATAAAAAATGTCAAAAGGAATGAAAGTCGTCTTTAAGGAAATGCTTGACTGTTGTATATAAAAGTTTTTCCACTTAAATAATTGTTCATAGTGCAGATCAGTTTGAAGGATACGCATGTTAAACTAGAGCAGTTCACTTTCTCCAGGTTAGCTGTACGTTTGTTAGGTACACAGTTTAAACTGTGGCTTGGACTCACGAAACGAGCTACTAGAGCTGCTGAATTACAGCAAAGACCAGCTGGCGAATAAAGGACAAATGATCAGGAAAGTTTGAAAGGAACCTGGAGGGGATGTAGATATGTATTCTGTAAGCGTGGCCCCTGCAGGCTTAGGGCTCTCTGTCCACAGCACCTGAAAGCCTTATCCACAGGTGTATAATCAGCAACATAAGCAATAGACCCCTTTACCCTAAGACCACATCATCCACAGGCCAGCCGCACAGACCCAGGGTGCTGCTTGGAGCTTAGAGGGAGATTAAGTTGTGGATTTCATGAAGGAGGAAATGTATCATTCATAAAGCAACATTTCCTAATCGTGTATGATATCTAAAGCATGTCTTAAACATTTAACCTGTGGCTCGCATTACACATATTCCAAACATATTCACTATAAAAAGCCATATTTGAATCTTACCTCATTGCTTTGGTGAGATGTGTCACAGCTATATGGACCCTTGGTTTCATTCAAATGTCAGCTGCCAGGCACATGACTGTAAATTACAACAATCTGGGCATCAGTAAAATGTGCTCTGATCTCAGTTACAGGGATTTTTATGTTTTTATGGAACACGCATTTACAGTACAAAACATCATAAAACCATCTTCAAGTGTCACCTATGTAGATGCTCTGGTGAGAAGGAGCAGCAGGGACTTTGGTGGGGAAAACCAAGGGCTGGAAATGTGTTGGCCTAATCAAGCTGTATGTGCAGTTAATTCTATGATCCATCATGCGCTTACACGCATGGGCACATGGTGAATGATTGTGCTCATGTACACACACACACACCGAACAGATAGAGCTCTGCATGTGAAGCATCTCTGTCTCTCTACCTCACTGTGAGTCATTAGCCATTCCAGACGCAGGGTGATCAGCAGAGCCAGCCTGGCCTGAGACAATTAGAGACCCCAGAGGTGGCTGCACATCACAATGAGCCCTGCGGCCATGATTAAAACATCAGCTGCTTTCTATGCAACGCTGACGGGAAGAGAAAGAAAGGGAGGGAAGAGATCACAAAAAAGATGAAGGAATTGAGAGTTTAGCTCTATCAGCTGTCTATGTTAATGGTTAAAAGAGTGGTTTGTTCATTTTATAAGCTCAAAAACGAGGGGTGGGTCTTCATTTATTTTTCTTATATATACATGCTTAATATCCCCCTACCCTCATTTACCACCACAAATATACCGCACCAATTTTCGATTATTACACCTGTTTCTATAATGACCTCGTTCTTTAAGAGATGTGAAAATTCATAGAGCTCAAACCCACAGACACACTTGCATAAGACTACAACAGCCAGTGGATTACCACTGCTGCAATGGTGCTATCTTCTTTGACATTTGTGGCTTTGATATGTATCTCAGTGAAGGCAGATTTAGAAAAATCCTTCAAGTGCTTCATTGAGCTGAGGTGCACACCATTCAAAAAGCTTGCAGACAACCAAAATAACTGGAACAACAGATGAAATAAGGCCAGTGCTTTAAAGCACCCACATCGTGACAACAAAGGCAAATAAAGCTATATTTAATACCAGTTATTGACATTCTTAATTCCTTTAAAGGTCCTTAAAGTAAAGAAAAGTTATGTCATTTGATGTATTTATTCGTTTTGCTGTCTTTTCACCTAATTACATTTCAAAATATAAGTTGAGAAATATGCTTATGTGGAGAAATGATCAAGGTAAACTGAGCTTACTACTTGTGACAGCTACCTCAACAGTGGTCACTGTCACATAACATTACAACACATTTCTTTATGGGTTTTTTTATTTTTATTTTGATACCTAACTGAGTGCAGGTGGAAAGGAGCAGTAAATCATTTCTAAACTGTCTTTTGTCGATATAGAAGTGGATAGTGTTAAGTGCTTTGAGTGCTTTGAAAAGTCCTGTATAAGAACCTGTCATGGCACTGGGTCTGTGACCCACTGTTTTTGTATTTGGACTCTTTGGATTCTGGTTTATTTAATATTCTAAGATTTAATGTATATCCCTGGTTCTGGTTCTTTTAGTTGTTTTTCCTGCTTTGTGTTATATTTGTAGTTTCTGGTCTTTAGGTTTTGTTTTGTGGGTTCCATGTTGCATGCTTTGTCAGCCTTGTCTTCATGTTTGCTTAACTGTTGTTTTCACGTTACCTTTCAGTCTCCCCATCCAGTCTTGTTTCCATGTCTGGTTCTCCTCCCCACCCAATCTGAGTTTCAAGCCTGTGTCTTAGTCTTTGTGTCATCATACCACCTGTTTTATGTTGACAGTCTCTCGTCCTGTGTTCATTGTGTTCAGTTTTGCTTCCTTGTTGTTCTGTTAGTCATGATTGGTTCCAGCAAATTATGGTGTGATGAAGCTCCGTGAATGAGTTGAATCTTTCCAGCCACATGAAGCCCCGTTTAACAGCTCATTTGGAAGTGCTGACATCTGATGGCCATTCGATACACAGCAGCCCTTCTGTGATAATACATGTGGGCTACATACAAGTGGATATGTAAACATAATGATGTATCAAATGCAGTTACCCATATGAGGTCCTGTATAATATAAATAAATATAAATATAAATATATATTATCTGTCTGAGGCAAAGATCTGTGCTCAGCAGCCTCCTGGTCAGCCTCAAGAGCTACAGAGCTCCACCGTCTGCGCCGCTGGCCACCCGCCAGCCTTCTGAACTGCTAGTTCTTTTATTTTGGACTGTTGTGCTCCTGTTGCTTATGATCCAAAAAACAGCAGGATGTTGTTCTCGTGTTTTGTCATCTGGTCATTAGGTTCTATTTCCATGCCTCCCCTGTGTTCCACATTCCATGTTTTGTCAGCACTGTCTTAGTCTTAAGCTGTGTCCCAAAACGTCGGCTGCATCCTTCGGAAGCCGTATTTGAAGGCCGACTACGTCACAGCCAGGCGACGAAGGCTGTCCCAATTCGTTGACTCCTTCAAATGCGGCCGACAAATGCTACTCGGGTTAAACATGATATATAAGTCACTTGGATAACTTAAAAATGCAATTGTTTGTCTTTTTTCGGTGTTGTATTTGTTCCGGAGTAAATAGGTTTGGCTGAGATCAAAGTTATTAGATTAGATCAGATTAGATTAAATAAAACTTTATTAATCCATCAGGTGGGTTCCTCTGGGAATTTTTCACACACCTGAATAAACGTCAAACAGAAAACTGGTTAAACAGAAGTGTGAGATGGTCGAGAATTTATGCCAGTGTCCTGTTATATTTTAGATAGCAAGGGGCAGACGACTAAGTTTATTAAACTCCACCGAGACAGCAGTGACGCAAATCTGAGGGCTAGACTGTCCCATTTCACAGCCTCGCACTTCCGGCCTTCTCGGTCTTTGAAGGACCCGGCCCACGTAGACCGCGAAGGCCGGGTCCTCCGAAGGATGGCCTACGTTTTGGGACACAGCTTTAGTCTCTGTGTTATTGTACTTCCTGTTTTATTTCGACAGTCTCTTGTCCTGTGTTCAGTTTTGCTTCCCCTGTCCTGTTAGTCTGTATTAGTTCCAGCTGTGTCCCCTCCTGTTTCCACACCTCTCATTATCCTGTGATAAGTGTTCCTGTGCTCATGATGCGTCATCCTGGTTTGCTGTGTGTTTCCTCGTGCTCCTCTTTTCCGTCGCAACTCCTCTTAGTTTCTGGGTTTTTTAATCTTGTATTTCTTTGTGTTACAGAGTGTCGTGTTGCAGCTAATAATGCTGCCTACCGTACTTTTCCCCTTTTGTGTCCGAGTCCTTCATTTGGGTCCTACCTCTGCCTGCTACACAGCACAACATGACAGAACCAGTCCCTTTATCATTTACATTGGTTTAATGATTCAGAAGACACACACACAAAAATTTGGTTCCAACAATTCCCACAATTCAACTCACTTAGACTGGATTTCACGTCCATTCTGCTTGCATTAAAAACATAACATGGACCTTGAAAAAAATATTCTTTTGCGTTTGCTTATGTATTCACTCCGTGCAAAATAGGGAATGTTTGATGATCCTGGGAGTGTCAAAATATATAAATAAATAATAAATAAAAATTAAGTTTAAATGTGTTGAATGTGACTGTAGTTTCTTTTAAAATTTTTAAAGCTATTGTGATATTATGATATTATGGTTACTGTGAATTTTTCAGGGAACTATTACAGTGTACAGAAAATATAACATTGTCACATCCATAGCGGTGACATTGACCTTCAGTTAATATTGTTGGGTTCAGCTATTCAGCATTCCAAATATTTATCTATGAATCCACTATTATCAGCCACCTATTGGCTCCAGTCAATGGGCACCGAAGCCATTCACTAGTATTCCCACTGATCTCCCCTTATATCCCCGGTCCTTGCTACCTTGGCCGACCCTCAGCTCCCCCACCACCCAGCTTCCGCCTATTGATTGCTACCGTGCCACCCTTCTCTGTCGCCCCTCAAGAGTCTGAACGTCCTCTGATCTGAAGCGACACCACCACTTACCCAAAGCAGCAGTCCTCCCAGAAAAGGCTGAGCTATCCCAGAGTCCCTGTGGTGGGCAGCCCTCTGTCCCTCTGTTCTTATGGTTCAGTCACCATTGAGCAAAACCACATGGGAGCTCCACTCCTGTGCCGGCCTCACCCACAGTGGTTCCACTGAAATCCCTAAACACCAACTGTGCAGTGATTTGCTCATGTCTCTCTCTCTTTTTTTTTGCCTGCATATCATGAAATAAGAGAGATTACTCAACTGTGCAAAAAATTAGAGTTTTCATGCAATTCACTTTTTCAACACCTTGAAAAAACAATAAGATATTCCTAATTAGACGGCCGTTTTCTGATTAAACTCGAATGAAGGAAAAATAACGCTTGTCTAATGCATCGCCTTATCTAACGGGTTCAAGTTGTGTTGCTGATGCTGTCTCATTGCATTTGAGATGTTGCTGCATTCCCTTCCTGTTCTGACACATGCTATAACGGCTAATTAAATGTGATGGCTGATATTATTCAATTCGGAAACAGTCGTACCTCAAAGAGCAAAGAAAATTACAAAATTGATTTGATGACAGCTAAATTGCAAGAGAAGGCCTTGATTTAACCAGCCAATGTAAATGAGTCTAATTTAGAATCGTGTAATGTGGCCAGGAGAACGTGGCGGAAAATGATCAGGCTGGCCAGTCACAGATATTAAAATGAATTATATCTAATCGGAATTTTAGTCACGCTACATTAACTAATAGAAAGTTATTAACATTTCAAGAGTGTGGGGAGGGGAAAAAAAGCTTTTGCCTGCAAAATTAACAGTGGCTGGGCTGACCCGTGGGCCTGCCGATGTGAACACTGTAATGACAGCATAATGGCATATTTACATTTAAAACCTCGCTGGCTAATATTCCGATTCCGAATTAGACGTGAAGTCGAGGAATATTTGGTTTGGCCTTCTGGCCTTTCTGCCGAGGGTTTCTCCGATTTCAATAGTAAAGTCTAACTTTTAATTTCTTACGCCATTTCTGCCTAATCTCTTTATTTTTATGCACCCTCCCGTCTTTGGTTTGGTTATAGTATGTCTTTTATCTGGCATGTTACGGGAAAGTGCCAACTCCTTCTCTTGTTGCCTTTATTCCTGCTTTCATCCTTTCATAAGAGTATATCTATAGAAATATTGTGTTTCTCTACCTGTGTCGTCTTTGTTCCCTCTCTCGTGACGAGCCCAGCATGTCTTTAGGCTAGAAGGCCATCCCTGACAGCTATTTTACCTCTGGCAACTGAGTTTTGTATTTTAAGTGTTTTACTTTTATATTAATTTTCTTTGCTCACCAATATCACTTCAGTCTCTTGTGCGTCTTCAATCCGCCTGGTTTTTTAAGTTCAAGGACTGCTAAGAACACAGAGGAGTGCTTAAAGATGCAGCTTTTGAGGCTGTTGATACCTGCCAGGTTTTGCTAATTTTCAAAGGACAGTGAATATCCATAATGAAACGGCGCCCACTAGTCAGCCAAGGACAACTTAGGCATTCAAAGATGTTTCATCACTTATCACACACACTGCCCACTAAGCCATTAGTATTCACAACACATTAGAAGTTTCATGGACATCATACAAGCCTATTCAGATGAACTCAAAGCATAGTCAATCCTTAATAAAGGCATCAAAATCTTTCAGTATTCACAAAGTTTGTTTTCATGACTGGGAGGTTATTCAAATTCCAGTGTTTTTCAGTAAGTGAATAGAACAATTTACAAGCACACAATGTGTATATGTGTCTGCATATGTGTGTGTATCTCCACGTGTGTGTCTGTTATTGTTTCTGGGTTTCGCCAGAGTTGGGCTGACCTCTGGCTCGACACGTTCAGCGCCAGACATCACCGGTCCTCTGCTCTCCTCATTTCCACTCCTCCGCTCGTCTGCAACAACTCTGTTCATCCACAGCAAGCGATGAAATTTTTACACTGAACAGACTGTCTTTTTTTTTATAATTTATCATGGCACGGGGATGAGCAGGAGTAGAATAGCTAGTGCGGCGCAGTGATGTGGGTTTAATGTTTGATAAAAAAAATAAAGAGAGAACATCATTCAGCAAGGTTTGTCATTGCGGATTTAAAAGCACTCTGGTTTCAGAAAGGGTTAGCTTGAATGCGTGCATCTGTGTTTGCATGAGGGAGAGATACATGAGGAGAGACAATACTGGGTTCATGCATGTCAGGGTCCAATCGTAAAATGTTCCCTGTGCAAAATGTACGATGGTATTTGAGAAAAACATGAACGCTCGCTTCTCTGTGTCCTTTTAGGTTGACACTTTTAGCTTTTGACATTCATATGGTACTCGTGTGTGTGTGTGTGTGTGTGTATACCTTGTTCGTGGCAGTGGTGGACTGTTTAAAAGGGGAAAAAAAAGCAACAAAGAGCATCTTGGGCTCTGACGTCCAGCCAGCAGACCTTCCTCTCAGCCCACCATCTGCTCCCCAGGTCAACCCCCCCCCCACCACCAAACACACACGCACCGTTCTCGGTGCCTGTGAGCTTAGTAGCTGCTTTAGAATGCACTGATGTGTGAAGCACTAAGAGAGCAAGCTTGGATTTTCTGTCTACTACAACTTCCCCCAGCAGCCACTTTTAAACACCTCTTTTAAAACAGGAAATTCTACTGCCCGGCCAGTTTTCACACTTTAATGCAGAAACACCTCGCACTAACCTTGAAAGCAACCATTTGACTTTATTTTAGTTCTGACCAAAAAAACCAAAAACCCAATAGACAAAGAGATCAGCAGCATCTTCGAGGGTCTGGATAATATTACTCCCTTAAGGCCCTGATTTCTTGGCAAGTTTCCAATCACGAATTTGCAATAATGTTTCATTTAAAGTACCAGTTTACCGCCTTTTTGTGCAGTACCCGAATCACTACATCAGAAAGTTTTGCGTATCAAGGTGTTTTTTTTATACTAGATGTAGCCATTAATGAAGCTGATAAAGTTTTAAGACATATATTTAACAAAAGTATAACTTATTTTTCCAACCTTTTGTGGCTTTTTATTTTAAATTTTTTGAAATTTGCTTTTTTTAAAAAAAACAAACAAATTCAATAGTGCTTCTGTGCATATGTTTGTTTGTTTTTTAATGCTCCAAAGACCACTGAAATTAAATGGCTTCATACTCATTGAGATAGGGGCTTCAAAGTAACCACTCGTAGACATAGATGGGAGTGGTTGCATTTACCATGCTGTTAACACTAAAATAGGGATTGTGATCTCAAAAGTTTGGAGATATTTTGTTTTCAGAAACACATTTTTAGCCTGTGGCTTGATAACACGTGTCTTCATGTTCCAATTCAATTGGTTAACAGAGTTCTTGAGAACCAACAACTCATTCTCTTCCACTTATCCTTGTCAGGGTCACAGGGGGGGCTGTAGCTCATCCAGTCTAACAGAGAGACAGACAGCCATTCACACCTATTTGTCAATTTAGAATTGCCAATTAACCTATCCCCACTAACTTCAGTCAGAGTATCCGGGAGAACATGCAAACTCCACACGGAAAGGCCCCGGCCAGGTGGTGGAATCGAATGCAGGACCTTCTTGCTGGGAGGCAACAGTGCTAATGCCCGTGCTACTACAGCAACTAAAATTACAAAAGTAAAGTTCATGGTGTCACTAAAGGAGAAGTTAAAGAGTCATCATTAGAAATGACCACATATTGTGTGGGATGTAAAAATTCACCATTGATAAAATGGTAAATGGACTGGATCTTATATAGCGCTTTTCTACTCTAGCTGAGCACTCAAAATGCTTACCTACAAGTCAGGATGGATCCATACTTTTATGTTGTTTCCAAATACTGACCGTAGCAACTGAATGTTGCAGCCCAAATCAAGATCAAAGACCTGCCGACATTTTTCTAATCTATTGTCCATTTTTGAGGAGCCAAAATTGTCGCTGATTGCTGTGGTCCTCTGATGCTCTATCCCATCTGCTTCAAGGGTTGACCTGGAAACAGAAATGGCCTTTTGCATAGTTTGGTTTTCACAAATGACTATTTGAGTTGCATTTCTATCAGCTCAGTCTGGCCATTCTTGGCATTTTTTGTGCCAAGAGAAGTGATTGTTTTCTCTTTTTCAGAGCATTCTCTATAAATCCTGGAGACGGTTATCTGGGGAAAACCCTGGGAGATCAGCAGCTTTTGAAATACTCAAACCAGCCTGTCTGGCACCCACAACCATGCCATGTTCAGAGTCACTTAAATCCCTTTTTTCCCCATTCTGATGCTCGGTTTGAACTTTAGCAAGTTTTCTTGACCATGTCTCCTTGCTGAATTGAGTTGCTGTTGATTAAATATATGTATTAACAAGCAGCTAAACAGGTATACCTAATAAAGGGGCAGTGAGTATAATTTCTTTTTAGTGTGTTACATGCATTATCTAGCGCACGTCACAAAGTAGCAGAAACCCTGTATAATTACCGTAAGAACCATACCTCATGCTTTGTGTGAGACAGCTGACGAGTAAAAAATAGCTACTTGTCATTGAAAGGACAAGACCTGACTATGACTATGAATCAGTACTATTGGTTATGTGATTGCAGAATGCGTATGCTATGCTATGTGTTAAATGCTCTTATATTTTGCTACAGTTGTCAAGCCAGCAGAGGACAGTGAAACTGCAGTAATGTTAAGTGTTAAATATGTGCTTCACTGTGTCCTTCAAGCAACTGCCTGCATCAGTCTAAACTTACCAGCAAACACCTCTGAGATCTTCAAAGTAAATGTGTGTTTTTGTGCAGTCTCCAAGGTATGCCAAGCAATTTAATTGTTGTTTTCTTGATTTTCACGTTTTCAGACTGCATCGAAGACTCTCCAATAATTTTCTTTTACTACCTACCGAGTTAGTTTGATGTATGCACTATGCTGGTCTTGCTTTATATATTTAGGCTCACGGTGATGGTCAGTTAAGGGTCTGCATGAAAAAGACTAAGAGAAAGTCAACGAGAGTGCAGACATCTGCTGATCTTGTTTTTATGTTTATGTATGGAGATATGCATCATAGAGACAGCATGCTTGTATGTGTTGAATTGGAGATCTGCATCTATGTACGTTAGTACATGTACATGTGGATAAAAACAAAACAAAACAAAACAAACTAAAAAAAAAATTCTCCCCCTACCACTTTACAAATGAAATCAGTGCTGTGAGGCGGTGGATTAATATCATAAGGAAGGCCAGAGTGGGCCATTAGAGTGGTGTAATGTTGCTCTGGGGCCTTCTGATGGATGGCCATCGGCGCTACGGCCCTATTTGCACACAGTCACCTCTGTGGTAGCTGCTATTAGCAGGACATGGGAGGTAAGGGCTAAGGGATGGTGGTGAGGTTGCTGTACCAAGGTTTTATTATTAGAGAGGTGTATGTGTTTGTTTTCCACTGTATGTGCCGGTGTGAGTATGCGAGTGTGTTCAGATTTGTGTATTTGTGAGCATGTGTTACTGCAATTATGAATGAGTGTGCGCGCGCATGTGTGTGTGTGTGTGCTTCGACTCTTTAACAGACAGATGTTGCGCTCCCCACTCTCCACTCTATCTAACGTGTCTGTCTCTCTCAGTGGACGGCGGTAGTAGGCAGCAAACACACTCAGTGTAATTAAGACAAATTAGCCCGGATGGCAGCTTTCAATAACACCAACATATGTTAGGAGGTTTTTACAGAAGAATACAATCAAAATCATCATTAGCTAATCAATTATAGAAAACAGAGTCAAATTTTCCACCTTGAAGCTCTTGTGGATTAATAAGATGCATTTATATTTTAAATAGGTTTATCTTATCCCTCTCTCCTTCGTGCTACTTTCATAACTCTTTCTTTCTTTTTTTATTTGGCTGAGAAACAGCAAATTGGAATCAGAAAGCCTTTATTGTCATCGTACTTGGCAATACAATTTAATTAGGAGTTTTATGCCTATGTGCTGCTTTAAAATAAATAAACATATACAAGCATAAAGTGCAATATAAATTTTACAGATAAAATGACACATGTTAAGTTCATGTTTTGGTGCATGGTAGGAAACAAACAACTACTAACAGCCCTGACAGTATAAAATGTCGACGTCTGTGGTTGTAAAAACACTTCTGATCTTATAGAAGTCTTCAGGAAAATAACTTTCTGGCTTGACTTCTGATTCTTCTGATTGCCTAATGAGTTTTCAGCCAAGTTGTTAGGTAGTGTCAGACCCACCCGGTGAAGACTCCCAGTGTGATTATTCAAAACAGGAATTCAGATATCACTGAATAACATCCTGGTACCTGGATCCATCTTTCATACTGTCTATGATTAAAACACTATAGTTGCCTATGCCGCCTCCATACTTGGCTTCCGGTTACCAACTTTCTTAGAAACAACACGTTTCCAAACATCGAATAAACAATCCTGCTTAATTAGACATAGGGTTTTAAAAAGCTCAGCAATAGCTTTTCATAACTGCACAATAACATTCCTAACTGAAACTGCAGTCAGTTTACAGTGTTGCAAGTTGTTTTTGTTGTTGTTTAAAAACGCAAATCCTCCCATAAAATGCTGATTGTATAAACTGGAGGTGCACAGTACATACTGTAATGTTAAATGACTGACTCAGTTAACTAAACTTACTGGAGGCCTTAATTCTCTTCATGTCAGCGCTCCTTTGTGCTTTCTTTTTTGCCATTTTCTCTGATTATCTTGACTTTTACCCCCTCCCCACGTTTTCACTTTCAAAACTTTTTGTTCATATATGCAGCTTCCAGTACTACGAACAGTTAACAGTAAGTTCAGAACAATGGGTGCTTGATTTCAGACAAAAGCAGCTCATCATTTGTATTTGACCCTTGTGAAATGAAATGAAACAAATACATTGTATCATGTTGTCACTAGGTAAACTAATAACTAGTTGTTTGAAAGCTCTTGTTTAATAGATACTGTAATCCTAGAAGAGTAAAACTAAACAGTTTCATCCCTTAAGATTCTTTTAAATTTGCTCAAATTCACCTCTTTTTCCTCTTAGTGCCCCTTTTTTCAATGCTCTCTATCTCTCTTTGTTTCTTTTGCCTCGTTCTCTCTCCTTATTCTCCATCTCTCTGTCTTGCTCTATCACTCTCTATGTCACTCGCCTTCTCCTCACATCTCTCTCCATCTCCCGCAACATTTCAAAAGAATGAATTACTTTGGGTTTGTCACTTGGCCCTGGCCGAGAATTCATTTTTGTGGGTCAAGTGTTTCAAACTGTCATTTTTGACAGGAACCTTCTCATATAATAACTACATGGATGGACCTTGACTTGGGGTGTTTTAGTTTCTCTCTCACCCTCTCTCACTCACTCACTCTCGTCTCTCTCTCTCTCTCTCTCTCTTCTCCTCATATGCATTCCAAAAAGATCTCATTGTTGGTGCCAAAAGAAGGACCTGGAGAGACGGGGAACGTGGAGAGTGTTGAGTCTTGAAAAACGTGATGTCGGAGAGATCAGTGCCAGTATTTAACTACGGCAAGGTCTACAACATAAGTAAGTCATGGAAGAAAAGGAAAGTGCATAAAAACATTATCCTCACATGTGTGAAGTCAAGTAAAGATGGAATTGAATGAATTTAAAGCCTGTGTGTGTGTGCGTGTGTGTGTGTGTGTGTGTGTGTGTGTGTGTGTGTGTGTGTGTGTGTGCGTGTGTGTGTGTGTGTGTGTGTGCGTGTGTGTGTGCGTGTGTGTGTGTGTGTGTGTTTAGACATCTTTGTGAGGACAGAAAATTGGAAGTTCATTATACTTGTGGGGACCAACAGTCACTTATTGAGACAATATACCTGTCCCCACAAGATTGAAGGCACTTTGAGGCTCAAAATGTGGTTTTAGTGTCAGGGTTACAGTTAGGTTATGGTTAGGGTTAGGCTAAGGGTTAAGATTAGGCATTCATCTTTGATGGTTAGGGTTAGGGTAAGTGGCTAGGGAAAGCATTATGTCATATAGATGTCCTCACTAAGATATGAAAATTTGTGTGTGTGTGTGTGTGTGTGTGTGTGTGTGTGTGTGTGTATGTGTGTGTGTGTGTGTATTTGGGTGTGTGCGTAGGTGTTTGGGTGTGTGTGTGTGTTTGCTGGGGACAGCAGGGCTTCAATGGCATTGGACTTGAGCAGACAATCTATTTACAGTGTGCTCAGGGGAGCTTATAAACAAATGTTGAGTAATTTCAGCCAGGAGTAATTACCCTTGCTGCTGACAAGGAGAGTGTGTTAGCACTCCCCTTCACCCTCTGCCCTGTCCAGAAGGCTCCAAGCTTATGTGCAAACACACACACATGCACACACACACACACGCACACACAGAAACTTGCACAGATATGCACATTAGAACTTCCTTGCACATGTGTGGCGTTGTTGCAGCAGTTAACATGGAAAGCACCCACTCAGGCTCTTGGTTTATCCACCTGCATTCTTAGAAAAAGTACTTTTATTTTCCACTCTTGAGCCTGAATATTTCAAATTAATAAATTGTGAACTATATGCTCACATTAAGCAAGGCCAATATTTCAACCAGTAAGGTCAAGTATGTAAAGGTAATTCCAGTTACTGTATTTCCACAAAAAAATTCTATATATAAGCATCATAATTTTTGCTGCTACGAATTTGTGTCATTTCCACTGAAGAACAAGAAGTCATTTAATGCAGTAGATTTCAAGCTTTCTTTAGATTCCTTTACACTGGCTACCACAGTGCTTTGAGAATCACAAAAATGGGCTTGTATTTGACATTTCTTTCCCTAGAATTACAATTCTCAAAGTCTGTGCTAATAAGACAGGGAAAGAAAACACAATTGCACATTTTATACATCTGCAATTTATGTTACTATACAACACAGTGGCATTTTGTCAGGACAAGCACGGGAAGCAGTGCTTAAATTTTCAAATCTAAAAGCAGACAGAAATTAATGTCCATACCATAGTTTTGGATTGTTTGCCACATTTACATTTTCAGAACAAACTACAACAAAGCTAACCCATGTAAATACAAAATGCAATTTTTGAATGATGATTTTCTTTATCGAGCGGAAATAAAATATCTGATTGTACCACCTTTGGCAGCAAGAACTACAATCAAGCATTTGCATAATCTGGCATAAGTATTTCATGTAGTTGTGAAGATTTTCGCAGAATTGTTTTGATTCAGCCAAAATAGAGAGCTTTTGAAGATGTCTGGCCTGTTTAAAGGTCATGCCAAACCAACTAAATTGGATTTCAATCCTGACTCGGCCAAAACCTTGTTTTTTGAGCAATTCAGTGGTTGACTTGCTGGTGTGTTTTGCATCATTGTACTGCTCCATTACCAGTGTCCCTAAGCTTTTAAGCTTTAAGCTTGTCCCTAAGACATTTTCTTTCTGGATTTTCTGATAGAGAAGCAAATTTAAAGTTCCATTAATCACGGCAAGTCATCCAGGTACGAAAGCAGGAGACCCATACCATATTTGACTGTTGGCATGATGCTCTTTTTATGAAATTCTGTGTTAGTTCGTGTGTTAGACATAACAGTCCACAGACTTTTTTCCCAGGTCATGGTGATCATCAAGATGTTTTGTAGCAGATGTGGGATGATCCTTCGTATTCTTTTTGGTCAGCAGTGGTTTTTACCTTGGAACTCTCCCTTCAGTGCAAGTTTTGCCAAGCCTCTTTCTCGTTGTTGAATCATAAAAACAGATCTTAACTGAGGCTTCCAAATCTTTAGAAGTTTTGGGTTCTTTTGTGACCTCTTGGATGAGTCATTGAGGTGCTCTCTGAGTAATTTTGATTGGCCAGACATTCCTAGGTTCACATCAGGTTTTGCCCTGCATCACTTTGTAAGAGAGAGGTTCAATTTTTGTGACTTCTTGATTCTTGCTTGATGATTTGAAACATGTAAGTATAACAAAAATACCAAAAAGTAAGAAATCAAGACGGGGACAAGTGCTTTTTCAAAGCACTGTATGTATGTTGAAACATCTATCCTAATTGGGCTCAGGATAAATATGTTTAATGAGCATGAAAATTATGTGAATAAATCCTATAAAGTCACCAGATTTGACCAAATTCCCATCCAAAATCACACATGGTAAAATTTGGATGGCCATGTAACTGTGGAAATTCACTGGGTGTCTTAACATTTCTGTGACACTTGGATCACTGGGATGCACTGACACAGCCAACAGTTCTGGGATGCTTCTGAAATGCACTGCAGTGGCTCTAGTGAAATCACAAGCACTGTCTTAGATGTGAATGATTGACTCAGGCGGTCCCATTGTGGTTGCAACATGACAGCTGGAGTGCTCTCTACCAATCATTAAAAACTCAAATTAAGAATATTTTATTGCAGCCATTCGGCAGCATTCCAGAGTTTGGGATAATCAATGCAAAGGTACGTTTTTGTGGTGGTGCATGGTGGCCCAACACTTGACTAAGACACACTACTTGTTTATTCCTTGTATTTAGCACTTTCCTGCTTCAATGGACACGTCATGTTAGCTTAAGAAAAAGATGACTCAAATTCAGATGAAATTCCTTATATTAGAAAAGTAAAATATTGGAAGCTAACTTCTCATCTGAGAAATGTTATTCCACAGAATACAAAGGAGATAAAAGAAATAAGAGAAATTTAGCTTTGTACAAAAATATATTAAACTAAATTCCTTTGTTAACACACAGTCCCTAGGTTTATGAAATTTAATATTTTGCCTGCAGACCTCTGTTAAATATGATTTATTTGAGAAAACCTTTACATACTATGAACACATCAACTTGCTTTTGTTGATTAGAATTCTGCAGGCCTGGTCATCAGGCCAACAGATCATGTTATTGAATAAAAAAAATTAAAAAAAAGCAATCAAAGTCACATTCATTGTTCTATTGTTTTACATTTTAATCATTTGAAAGACTTAATTAAAGGATTGAAATGTAACTAGCAAACAGGCAAATTAATTTTCACCTTAACCTTTGAAAGTCAAGCAGGCCAGATACAGGCTTTATCCTGTCTGATCAATTACAAACTCTCAGCTCGCATGGAATGGATTCCCATGCAGATTGAGCTGGATCAATCTGCATTCCTCATCAATCGATGCAACAGCTTTTCCAGACCTTTGAGAGACAATGTATGATTAGGAGATAAGAAGATAATGACTGGAGGAATAACACACAGTCAAAACCGACAATTTTGAATCAGAATGGGGCAAATATAACCAGTTCTGAGTCAAGAAAAGGAAATACACCACATGGAGAAAAGGTACTTCTGGTATTCAGCGTTTAAAATTCCAATCACTGGAGCTTTAAGGGCAATAGAGGAAGTCTTTTCCTCCTTCATCCGTTTCTCTACTCCCCCAACCTTTGATTCCCTTTTGATGTGAGAAAGGTGACTGCTTAGGTTTGGTCTCACAACAACTGAGCGTCACTTGTATTCTGGTGTAACAATTAAGCAGTGTTGTGTGAAATAAATTGAGTCAAACCCAGTCGTGAAAATCATAAAAAAATATTGCTGTGTGCAAGTTCAATTCAATTTAATTTATACAGCGCCAAATCACAACAACACTTTATATTGTAAGGTAGACCCTACAATAATACATACAGAGAAAAAACCCAACAATCGCATGACCCCCTATGAGCAGCACTTTGGCGACAGTTGGAAGGAAAAACTCCCTTTTAACAGGAAGAAACCTCCAGCAGAACCAGGCTCAGGGAGGGGCGGGGCCATCTGCTGCGACCGGTTGGGGAGAGAGAAGGAAGTGGTCAATTTTTGGTTTGGTCAAATCAGTTGTAATAAATGATGCTTTTTCCAGGATTTCTAAATTTGACGCCTTTCCACAAGGACATGCTGAAATTAGGATTACAACCAACATTTTTATGTTTTGTTTTTTAATACCCTCACAAAGCAGTTGCTATGGTTCTGTATACATTTTTAGCTATGGAAACACAATTTAACTGAGAAGTGGGAACTGCGGGATATTCAATCAGTGTTAGATAATCACAATAATAAAGTTCCATTTTGGTCCAGTACAAGTCTTGAGAAATATAAATGGGTAATTCAAGGCCATTTCACATTCCACATGTATATTTAATGTAATAACTGATTATATCAGCTTTAACAATATTTTCCTGATATCAATAATATCTGTCTCAAAACTTTTTTCTTTGAGACAGATGCTTACCTAACAAATAGTTAAAGCATCCATATAGGTATCAAACATCGTTGACTGCCTACTAATGATTGCCTACTGACATATTTATTTATTCATTTTCAGTGTTAACAATTGAATATGGAAAATAGCTTCACCAGTGTGTGTGTGTGTACATGTGTGTGTGTGTGTGTGTGTGTGTGTGTGTGTGTGTGTGTGTGTGTGTATATATATATATATATATATGTATATATATATATATATATATATATATATATGTATATATATGACTGGTGTGTCACTGTACAGTGTAAAGCTTTGTTCATGGCAGCAAACCTACATCCTTTACCTCTGCTGGGAATGAAAGTGGAGGTTATTGGAAGGAAAGTCACATTTTCACATTCCACTGAACCATTTCAATGTCAGACTTCTCTGCTGCATCCTTCACTTTATATATGGTGAAGAAATACATTCTATGTTTTTTGCTTTCCACTTATAGAATGCATCATTTGCATTTTAACACACTCTGCTCAATTGACATATCCAGCAGACGTACACATTTGTGAGACTCTGCATGTATATACTGCACCAGTATATCTTGCTGTAAAATACAATCTGTACTTCTTTGTCCTGTCTTTGAACATTTTTTTCCCCCAGCTGATATAATATGCTGGGAGGGTGGTGGGCTACGTTAGGTGCCATTGTGTTGCTTTGGCTGCGGACTGCAAGAAGTTGTGCTTGGCATGAGGCCCAGAAGCAAGGTGAGGACAAACACTCCCAACAAACACTCAATGACATCCACAAATTTATAGACGCAGCTACAGATTATGCATTGTTAGTCTGTGTGTGCGTGTTAGTTTGTGTGGGTGGTTGGGTGGGTCGGTAGTAGGGATGAGTGTTGTGACACCTGTGAGCATGTGTTTGAGTGTGTGCACACATGTCTGAGCAGGTCCACCTTTCGTCTGAGCTGAGATTTGGAAAGGCTTCACTTTGCACAGGCTCCTTAATTCTCCCTTAATTCATTTGTGCTCCAGATTCACTTGGCTGCTGGGATAACCTGGGAATGATAATGAAGCGGGAGGGGGAAAAAGAGATAGAATGGGGCAGAGAGAAAGACAGAGAGAGAGAGAGAGGGACGTGAAAACATCACAGCACAAGGCACCTCCTTCAGTTCCCCCTTTGAATGTGTTCAGAATGGATTTAGGGCTTTTCACTGAGTCTTTTAAGAGAAGATGAATCTTATTAGTGTTGATTGCTAGTCATAGGATGCTTTCTGCCTCGGGAAACCACTTAACTTAACCCTTTCACAGATGCCCACAGACTGCAACATTAGTAGGGTTGGGGTTTGATAGCATTTTATCAAATATGACTCCATGTGTCAATTCCTTTCAAATGCCTTATCTAATGTATTATAATTAGGTACCACACATGAATGTTGGCAGTGTGTAACACCTCAGATTTTATACATTATTATATTATTACCTCATGTAAACACTTGATGCCTTAGTTTAAAGATTTTACTCGTCAAATCAAATTAATTCATAAAGCACATTTAAAGACAATGTGCTGTACAAAAGATGGAATATAATACATAAAAAATAAGTAAAATACATGTTAGTAAATGTTAAACAGATACAGTCATGGCTAAAAAAACACAGAAGACACAATAAACAAATGAGACAGACTTAACTAAAACAATAATAATAATAGAATAAAAAAATCATTTTTAAGTCTAGTTTTAAAAGACTCACTGCACGGAGCAGATTTGACTGTTAGAGGAATGCTCTTCCACAGTTTGAGGGCCAAGACAGAGAACACCTCTGAGTTTAAGTCTAGAGTGGGGGGCAGTGGAGGGACTGGGAAGCAAAGTAGGAAATCTAAGAAGGAGCCACACCATAAAGGGCTTTACAGACAAACCTGAAGATCTTGAAATCAATTCTAAACCTCATGGGACGGACAGGATTGACTGTAAAATAAGTACATAAAGTAAATAAGATCATGGATAACAATTTTCAGATCTATCACAGAAAGAAAAGGCAGGATTTTTAGTATAGCGTATAACTAAGTATAACTAAAATTTCATAGTATGATGAAGCATTCGGAGGTCCTGTTTGAAACTAAGGGGCTGAGCCCAACTCATGAAAAACAACCCCCATAATTCTGCCTCCAATAAACTTTATGTTTGTCACAATGCAGTCAGATAAGTACTGTTCTCTTGCATCGGATTGCCAGACAAAGAAGCATAATTTGTCAGTGGTGTCCTGTCCAGTGGTGGTATGCTTTACATCACAGCATCTGACGCTTTGAATTAGACTTGGCAATGTAAGGATTGAATGCAACTGCTTGGCCATGGAAACCCATTCCATGAAGCTCTGCGTGAAACTGGAAGGTCTGTAGCGACTGACTCCCCAGAAAGTTGGTGACCTCTGCACAATATGCAACTCAGCATCTTCTGACATTGTTCTGTGATTTTACATGGCCTACTACTAGCTGAGTTGCTGTTGTTCCCAACCGCTTCCATTTGGCTATATTACAACTAAGATCTGACTATGGAATATTTGGGCATGAGGAACTTTCACAACTGGACTGGACTTATAATAACAATCTGCAATTCACTGAACTCCTGAGGGTGTGACCTGTTCTTTTACAAATGGTTGTAGAAGCAGTCTGCATGCTTATGTGCTTGATTTTAGGAACCTGTGGCCACAGAAGTGATCGAAATACCTGAATTTAGTGATTTGGATGGGCGAGTGAATACTTTTGGTAGTATAGGGTAAGTTGGCTGCTGTTGGGTAAGGTCTTGGTCTCGGTACAAGGAGTGGCAGTGAATGAGTTGACAAGTCAGATCCATCTTTCTCAAGATGAAACCGGTAGAGAGAGAGTTTGGTGGTCACAAACTATGACAACTCATACATCATTCTTCAAAATGTTGAATGAAAAGCAACAGGGGCAGCAGGCGGTGGCAGGCAGCCAGACACAGAGACCGGCCATCATCTGGTGGCTATCTCATTAGGATGTTTGTTCGTTTAAAATCAACGAAAATCAAGCTGTGCCACAGACTGTGTTGAATGACAAAAACACACTATCCAGCAGGACTGGACTGAAACAAAAGTTCAGGCCAGGAATTTGACATCATCCCAGAACACTGTTGACTCAGATAACAAAGTGTCAATTTTATAGGCTAACCGTTTGCGTTGTTTGGGGATTGTGACTTCCAATTTTTGGATATTGCTTCATTTTACCACTGTCATTCCTCTTTTTTTTAAAGAGGCACAGGCAGCTGTTTTCTGCTTTAAAGGCAAAACTTATTTTCATATGTGTTGGTATAGGAAAAATCCACATACATTTAAACAAAACAATTTATCTATTATCCATCCACCGACTCATATTCATATGCCAGTGTCAATGCAGTTCCATTAGCCTGGAGTTCAGGGGTGGAAGAACACTGAACTGCCAGACCTGCAATTAACTGACAGCCTCCACCTGCTGAGGTAACATTGATTAGTCTAGAGCTCGTATAGCTATGAAAGACCTGATATACATATCATCAGCATTGTAGTTTATCCATAACTTAACTGACTTGATATGAGTACAACTGAGAAGAGATGGCATAGAATGCACTCTTTATGTCTAATATGGACCAAAAATTAGATTCATTTATTTCACTTGCACTCTTTAATTATGTTGGTTGGTATTTTGTGAAAATATAGATTCTCTGTCTCAGTATTTTCCATTTCTTTAAATCTTTAAATGGATTTGATCTTAAATACAAAGCAATTAATTTGAATTTAAAAGTCAATTATTTTGGGATGAATGTCCTGTCTAACAGCAAATCACCCAGAATTTTCAGGCTTTGCTTAATTGAGCTATATGCATGTCTTGGATAAATAAGTATTCCAAATTGGTTCACTTACCTCTCTGTAACTAATTGATCTTGCCTGAAACAATGGCACTAATAGAGTAGTCCCAGCAGGACACAGGCTTCCCCTCCAGGAAAGCAAATGCAAAATGCTGCCACTAATTGAAATCATTTCGATTAATATGAAGCCTAATCGAGGCTAACAATGTAGCATCACAACGGGTCATGCAGTTAGAATGTATTCCTGTTCGCTCTGTCTCTTTACTGTTTTGAACCTGCACCTCTGTGTTTTGACAGTCTCGCCCTCCTCAATGCACAAAGCAACAATTCATCCTGTAGAGAAGAATGAGCAGACGGGGCGGGGGAGCTCGGAACAGGGCCGATCGATAAGCAGAGTCGGAGCTGTGATTTATTTACCGTTGTGTGTTATGTTGAGGCGAGAGGAGGGAGAAGAAAAGCCTTCTGATATGGCCACGGGCAGCCATCATAATGGGGCCCTCTCAATCTTCAGTGAGTTGCTTGTTGCATTGTCAGACAGGTTTCCGCCGCTGTTCAAAAGCGGTATCCGATCAAACCCATGAGACGCGAGCGACCAGACAGATGATTACTCACTGTAAACGATCCAGGAGGGGAAAAAAAGAGAAATAACTACAGCGGATATTGATGACTCAATAGACTCAATGACAGACGATTCCATTTGTGTCTAGATAAAGTGTTGACTGTCTTGGATCAATCATAATACAGGCCTGTTATTGAGCATAAAAACCATGTTTAATATCATTAAATCCAGATCAAGCTTTTCCCTCCCTCTGCCTCCTCCTCTGGCTTTCCCTTTCCTCCTTTCCTAGAAGCTTACACATATCTGGCAGCCTGCCTTCTACAGTACAACCATGTGAGCACGAGACGTGGGGGATGGGGATATTAGTTGTGTTGTTGTTGGTGAAGGCGGAGGAGGGTGTGTTGTTCGTTTGTGTGTGTGTGTGTGTGTGTGTGTGTGGGGGGGGGGGGGGGGGGGGGGCATGGGTGCACAAGGAGAGATGGGAGAAAAAAAGAAACCTCCGAGGCAATCATTTCTGGAAGAGTGGTGGCAGTCAGTTTGGGTGTATGTGTTCTCTCTCTCCCTCCCTCCCCGTCTCTCTTATTTATTTATTTTGTAATTTCAGACAGTTCAGACATGGCCAACACTCAGCTAAGGCCAATAACAGTTTATAGACTGCTAATGTCATCACATTTTGACAAACTTCTCAATCTGAAGTGACCTTGTGGTGCATGCTCACCTCTGTTCTGCATCTTCTCTATACTCCCCCTCATTTCTGAGCAGGTCGCCAATAGCAGGGGTTATTTGTGTTTATTGCTGAGATTTGAGTATGAAAACTATGCTTTTTACATAACAGCCTGCTTTTCTATAGCAATGAGGAATATAGGTTCTTAGATAGCCTGTCGAATATAGTGAAGATGAAAACAAAGCAGAGAAGCTGTTTTGTGTGGTAACTTAAGCAAATAAATTCAAACTGAAGGTGTGTGTGTTAACTGTTTTCTTTTTCCAAATTTCCAAATTCACTGTTTTTTTTGCATTTGTTAGTAAGTAACTTTTGTCCACTTCTTTTTAAAATTGATTTTGTATTTACTGTTTAAGCCATGTGAGTGACTCAAAGATTGCTTACTTTTCAAATCATGTATATTACATTATATATACATTATATTCAATTCAATTCAATTTTATTTATACAGCGCCAAATCACAACAACAGTCACCTCAAAGCGCTTTATATTGTAAGGTAGACCCTACAATAATACATACAGAGAAAAACCCAACAATCATATGACCCCCTATGAGCAGCACTTTGGCGACAGTGGGAAGGAAAAACTCCCTTTTAACAGGAAGAAACCTCCGGCAGAACCAGGCTCAGGGAGGGGCGGCCATCTGCTGCGACCGGTTGGGGTGAGAGAAGGAAGACAGGATAAAGACATGCTGTGGAAGAGAGACAGAGATTAATAACAGATATGATTCAGTGCAGAGAGGTCTGTTAATACATAGTGAGTGAGAAAAGTGACTGAAGAAGAAATACTCAATGCATCATGGGAATCCCCGGCAGCCTATGCGTATTGCAACATAACTAAGGGAGGATTCAGGGTCACCTGGTCCAGCCCTAACTATATGCTTTAGCAAAAAGGAAAGTTTGAAGCCTAATCTTAAAAGTAGAGATAGTGTCTGTCTCCTGAATCCAAACTGGAAGCTGGTTCCACAGAAGAGGGGCCTGAAAACTGAAGGCTCTGCCTCCCATTCTACTTTTAAATACTCTAGGAACAACAAGTAGGCCTGCAGAGCGAGAGCGAAGTGCTCTAATAGGGTGATATGGTACTACAAGGTCATTAAGATAAGATGATAAGATTATTTAAGACCTTGTATGTGAGGAGCAGGATTTTGAATTCAATTCTGGATTTAACAGGAAGCCAATGAAGGGGAGAAATATAGGAGGAATATAAGAATATAGGAGAAATATGCTCTCTCTTTCTAGTCCTGTAAGTACTCTTCCTGCAGCATTTTGTATTATAATTATTACATTATTATATATATATTATATTACTTATATGTTTTATATGTAGTATCTTACACCTCTATAATTCTGTATGAGTAAAAATTCATATAGAAGATAGATCTAATCCTCAGACTGTTGGATGGTTTGCAGTTGCCCTGTGTTTTAGGGGTTTGCACTCCATCATCACATATGTTGAGCCAGCAGTTCTTAAATCCTACAACTTGTAGAAAAAGATTCCTTTTACAAAGAAAACAAGGAAGTTTAAACAGTGTGCTACAAAAGCTTGAAATAGATAGCTAAATGAAATACTGTTCAAATATTTTCTTAAATATTCTTAGTGAACAACGAAAACTACTAAAAGTAAGTCAAATTAGAGCATATATGGTTTTTAAAAAAGGGCTGAAAAGGTTAGTTTGCTGTTAAAGCTCATGGATAATTATTCAAATATGTAGCTAGAAATTAAACTTATGCAGAAGCTCAATAAGGAAGATCTGCAGTCACTCATCTGGCTGCTTTCCTGCATTAAGGATTTACATGATTAATGCTTTCTTAGCTGTCAACTGACATCACTACTTTAGTCCTAACATCTTCTCACCTGCGTTGTTTGAGCCAATCAGCCTCTGCTTTACATGGTTGAAATCTTTTGCTCTGTCATTTTCCCTTTAGACTCTGTTTCATGCAACCCACCTCTTCCCCATCTCCCCATCAGCTCTATTGAAACCTCAGTCTTCATCTTCGCTACCACCAGCTTCTAGACTGGGGAGGGTGGTGTCCTAAGTCCTATCACCACTGGAATTCCTTTTTTAAATCTCCAAATACATTAATCCCTCTATCACAATAAATCATGTTAACTTCTTCCAAGTGATCTCTCTTTATTGAACTAATGCATAAATGGTTAGCTTAATGGATCAACTGTTTAAAAAATATGAAAGTTTTTGTTTGTCATTTGGAATGACTTCTTATTTCTTCTGTGATTGCTAAGACTTGGGACAGCAATTCTTTTAAAAAAATTGTCTGATTGCCCAAGTTAAATAGGTTAATTAGGCTGATTGCCTAAGTTATGGTTAATTATCGCCAATGACAAATTTGACCTTACTGGGTTACTGAGATCTTATACCATGCTAAAAGTAATCAAAGGGGAGGTAAAACAAAAATGAAAAAAACAAACAAACAGGTAAATTGTTAAAATTTTTAACTAAAAGTGTCAAATTAACCTAATAACCTAATAGTAATGAAACAAACAGTGATAAAAGTCATTTTAAGTTCATAGATGAAACTAGCTTTTAAGTAGCTTAAAAATGATAAAAAGCTAATGCAAATCCACTAAACCAATGTGTGTAAACCAGGAAACGATGTGATAAACCTGTGGAAAAACCCTGGGTTGACACTCAGCTCATCAGTCAGACCTTGTCCTTGCAAGCCCCCACGTTCCCTGTCATCTTTTCCCCATCCATCCAACCACCCCCACTGCTGGAGGCCTTTGCCCTGGGGCCCGTCTGACTGGCAACTGTTGATTTGGATCTCTCCATCACTTGCCAGATAAAAGAAGGATTCAGGATTTATCCAGCTTCTCTCTCCACTCCTTCCTTCCCTCTAGTCGCCACCACAAACACAATTCCCAGGCACCAGGTTTCTACAGGCCCTCCTAATGAAGTCATTCCCACTACTCGTGATTCGGTGAGATTGCCACCACAACCATACCGCTCCCACTGTTGCTGCCGCCATGATCTCCTCTTTTCCCCTCACACACCTCAGGTTTCCCATCCCCCATTCCCAATGAGTGAACTCATGTGGAAACAGCAAGTGGTTATATGCATTTTCTTGGTCCATTCCTTCCCTGCATGCATGTCTCTGTGTGTTTGTACATTTATGACGTGTTTGTGTGTATGTGTACATATATGGTCTTAACTAAGCTAACATACCCTGAGTGCTACTAATTGGATGTTTCCAACAGCAGTTATGCATGATGTGGTATTATGGCCAAAATAAAAATCACATAAGAAACTACATACTGTGGTGAAACAATATGATTGCAGCAGTTATAAATTCTACCCAAAGTAAAGAAAAAACAAGATGATGAACAGATCACAGTTCTTGTACAGTATGTGCTGCGATAAAATCTGCCAGAGAGGTAGAAATCAAGTTATTTCAACCTGTCAATCACTGTCTGGAAAGATGAAACCCTTTGATGAGTAATGATCAGAAAAAAACAGTAGACAGCTAATGAATCTCTCATAATGTCAGCCACACAAAAAAAATCTCTTTGTGGAGGTCTCTTGCACAGCCTAATGCACATCACAGTCTCTGATAGTTCACTCAGCGACACCTCCTGAGTAGGAATCCTCCAGAGACAGCCTCACTGGCTGTCAGTTGGTCGGTCTGCCACTCACCACTATGCGCTCGTCCCCAAGTGCCTGTGAACATTCCACAAGCGCCGCCAATCTGACAACAACATAAAAAAAGCAAAAGAGTGTTTCTGAAGGTATTCTCCTGTGACGCTGGCAAAAGCTCGTTTTAAGTTTTTCTGCTAAGGGAAGCGGGCATTGGAGTGAGGATGACTCACATCTTACTCCCTGTTAGCAAGGGGGCCATGCGATCAAATGGATCAGATTTTGGCTTTTGAAAGTCGATGATGGCTGCTCAGGAAGCTTGTGAGAGAAGAACTGGACTGGTAACAGGCAGCTGTTAAAACTAACAAAGATCTATGATGTTGAATAGTGAATCATACCATAAGACACACAGGCCTAAAAGAAAGACTGAAAAAAGTATGGATAAACAGCCTACTCATTATTAACCAAAGTAAGGAATATCTGATAAGTGCCAATTAATATGCTTCTAACCTAGAATTTGCATGACAATAAATGCAATGCATTATCAGTATGCCAACATCATGCATTATTAAAGTTGGACACCATTAACATAATAATATATTTGCATAATCAAGACCAACATTTGCATGGAAGATGTTGTAGTGAACCATGCAGAATCTCCATACTTCAGCAAAAGGTGAAGTAGTTTCTACTACATGTCCTTCTTCAGTCAATTCAGAGTTTTGTGACATCTCACATTAGTTCCAGTCCCATCAGAAGGACTTGTTGCTCTAATTCAGTGCCTCAGATAAGTCTACATTGCATACCACGTCACTTATCTGATGACAGCAGTTGTACAGTGGTTAGTTCCTTTCAAACCACCTACTGTATTAAAACACAGTCCTGCTGTTTCTATTTTTATATATTTTAATACAATAATAATCACACATAGAATAAAAGATGGAAGTAGGTAGTACCTTAAACCTGGATTATATCTGAAGGCCACCAGATGCTGTGATTGCATAAATACTTCTGGTCCTATCAAAGTGCTCAGAGACTGCAGATGAAAATTAGCATGTAGCTAAATCTTGTATAAAGCATTAGTGTGATTAATGTATTTTGTACAAAGAAATAACCCCCCCCCCCCCCCCCCCCCCAAAAAAAAAAAAAAAAAAAAAACGAACTACAAAAAACCCCAATAAATAAAACGGTTCACTGAATAACCCCTATAAACATTTACCATTGAGTTTATGGGCTTGTTCATTTTGGGTGAATAGAAAATTGTCAAATTGTTCATCTTGGTCATTCTATATTTCAAAATGAGGGATTATCTGTAGTATAAAACTACATGCTCACACCTGTTAATCACAACTCGTCAGTTAAAGAGTGTCTGGTTTCACGCCTACACCCACTCCTACTTCTCATATCTACTTGATGGTAATGGCGTAAACTGTTATTTTGAGGCTTAAAAACAGGACTTCAAAGACCAACAGATGGCATCGCAGTCACCATGTCCATCTGTTATACCATCTACGATGCTGTCATGCTTGGGAAAAAGGCAAATCCAAAGAGCACACCCAGGGAAAAGTTGGAAAATTTAAATTGTTAACTGTTAAGGAGTGAATGGCTTGCTGATAGAGAGTAGTTGGTGGGAAGACTTAGCAGCACTACAGCTTTGCATATGGGAGCTCTGCTAGTTGTTGATGCTCACAAACCTAGAGATGGGTATACAAAGTTATCACAGTTTTTCCAAGTGTCAACCACTGGAGTGAGTACTATCACCAAAAAACTCAGAGTCAGACATTACAGAACAAGCCTGAAAAGTAAAATAGTGTGAGATGTGTCTAAAGACACCAGGACAACTGCCAAGACAGTAGTGCATGACTTAGCCAAGTGAGGAATTGTGGTCACCAAGAAGACAATCACTAAAAACCTATACAGGAATAAACGGTGTTGTTGCAGACCAAGAAAAACTCTGTCTGAAAATTCAAGCCAGACTCAAGGATGCTAAGGGCAACCTGGACAAACATTACGTGTAGTGGAAGCAAGACCTTTGGTAAGATTATGCAAAGCTAAAGCGCTTTGGCCATAGAGATATTGCATGTATTTGGAGGAAGAAGAGAGAGGGATTCCACCCAAAAAAACTATCCTCACAGTGAGACCAGTTGGGAGTATCATGCTGCAGGGATGCTTCAGTGCGTCTGGAACTGGAAGTCTTGTCAAAGTGGAAGGAATCATGAAGAATTAAGGATATGTGAAGATTTTGAAAGGAACTGGATCTGGGTCATCAATTTGTCTTCCAAAAAGACCCAAAACATATGTCGCTCCTGATGAAGAACTTCCTCTAGAAGACCAAAGTAAATTTTATTGAATGGCCTTCACAAAGCTTTGACTTGGTTCTCATTAAAAATCTGTGGGATGAACTGAAAACCAAGGTTCATGCCAGAAGACCATTGAATGTGAAGGTGCTTGAGAGATTCACCAAAGAAGAATGGGCTGGGATTTCTCAAAAGAGGTGTGTGAGGCATCAAATGACTGTAGGCTGTTATCTAGCAAAAAGGATACATAATTGACTATCAGATTCAGGGACCTACAATCTGTAATAATTTTGACCTTGGTAGGTCTTTTGTTTTGTTTTATTTTTGTGAAATTATTTTGTTTCTGTGTTTAAAATAGGATGTTTGGAAAAGCTGTCTACAGTGCAAATTCCTTGCACTGATTAACAGCACTTTGGATATACTTTTAAAAAATGCTATATAGGCTAATGATTCTGTACTCCACACTTGATTATTAGATGCAAGCACCTGCATCAAGGACTGCTCAAACTGAGAAATTCCACCCAGGCACAGACCCAGAGAGAAGAGCCAGCCTACTAACACCATCTGATACTCAATAGTAAAACGAGTTTAATAAACAAGAAAAACAGATTTCCAGTCCATCCAGCTGCCCCACAATAGTGATCGCCTTTAAAGCTCTTGCTGGCTTGTCTAGGTGCACCCTGTAGAAGTCTTCAATTAAGAGATGGATCCAAAAGGAATGACCAGGGAATTCAACATCTGTCTTCTGTTCCATATGCCTCCCAGTCCACTAGATAATGGAGTCCTCAAGATCTTGTGGATTGTATGTACTGCTTCCCCACACATGTACATGTTTGTTGGAGGATCTGTAGGGGGACAAAGTCAGTTGTAATTTGTCTGCAAAAGTTTAGACAATGGGAAAAGAAGGTTGATGTACTGCCACTCCGAAGTCTAGGGCAGCCACCTTGACTGCAAAGAGCTTATGAGGATCAGGTAACCAGGACAAGTGTAGACTTGACAGTCTCTTGAGCTCAGCGAAGGCTTTTTTGGCTTTGGGATTCCATTTAAACGACCTGGAGAAAGAGATGAGAAAGGTTGATTGTGAAACAAACTGGCTTCAGTTTCTTATAAAAGATCTGTCTGCAACTGTCTACATGCCATTTCAAGACAGCTTTAACTTTCCCCGGGTCAGTCTTTATCTGCCCACCCTCAGGAATGTAGCCCAGAAAAGACACTTTTGTGACATGGAATTTGCTTTTGCCTTTTGTCACACAGAGCCTGTTTTCCTATAGCAACACGTTCTCACTCCCAAAGCGTAACATTTTAGGCTAGGTGACAAATCGTCAACATATTACGTTTTCGGCTACCCACCACGTTCCTAAATGACAACCTCGGAAAAATGAGGAAATATGAGAACCGTATGGACTCAATCTACACATGTTCGCTCTTTTTCTTCAAATCACTTAGAAACACGCTATTTAACATCATTAAAGTCCTGGTTAAGCTCAGGAAAAAGGTTATGGTTAGGGCTAGGGATAAGGTTAGGTTTAGGGCTGGAATACAGGGCTGGAACGTCTATTACCGCGGGAGCGTCATTGCACTGGATTTCGGCCATAACCCGCCACGTACCATAAGAACGCCGAAGGTCTCCTTTTGCGTTCCTCAGGAACACCCTGGGACGTGACAAAACGTCGGCATGTTACGCCTAATACTTTCATTACATTTTCTTTATGTTGTATGAGATCTCTGGAGAAAATTAGAAAATTGTAAAAATAGACAAATACAAAGTTGTTCAGAAAAACCCTCAACACATCATTGACTAAAGCCTGGAGAATTGCTGGTGCAATGATTAACCTAAAAGGCTTTATAAGATATTTAAAATGACCCGGGGGAGCACTGAATGCAACCTACACTCATCAGCTTCCCTTTTGTGCACCAGACAGTAAGCGTTGAGCAAATCGAGCTTAGTGAACACGGTTACATCATTCAACGGCACAGGTGATGTATCTTTAATGATGATCTAATTCATGTACTCAATAAACGGTCTCAGTGTTGTATTCTTTTCCTCAACAAAAATATAAGATGACCATATAATACTGATAGCAAGTGAGTCCTTGATGCAGGTTTCCATGGCTTCTCTTTCAGGACCAGAGAATTTGTAGAACCAGGTTGAAGGCAGAGGAGCTTCAGGCAACAGATCAGTGGCACATTCGTAAGGTCTGTTGGGAGGGAAAGAGCATTTTCTCCTTACAAAAAAACTTGTCCCAGGTCATAGTATTTGGGGCGCACCAATGACAAATCTGGCAGAGAATTGGCTGAATGGAAGTGAATTGGCAGGAGGCATAATCTAAGCAGTGAGAGCGGCAGAAAAAAACTCCAACTCTCAATTCTCCTGTAAGTCCAATTTATGTGAAGGTCATGAGTTTCTAACCAGGTACAACCAAAAACGATTGCCGTTTGTGGTGTGGAGAATCTATGAAACTCCAGGTACTCACAGTCATTTCCTGATAGCATGAGATGAACTCGCTTTGTACGGTACAAAATCCTGATCAGCAACTGACTGTTTAATGGAGACACAGAGAGGTGAGGAGAGTGGTTCCAAGGGAATTCCTAACAGAAATGGCAACTGATCACCAAATATTACTCAATTTTTATCAGTTCCAGAGTAAAGTAATGTCTACAAAGGCAGGCTAATTGCAGGAAGTTGCCCACCAGTACCACCACAATTCCTGATGGACTTTTAATGACATGCAACATAATGCCTAATCTGACTATGGTACATGCAACATTTTTCCTCCCTCCTCTCTTCCTCCAGGGAAAGTTTGGTTCACCCCAGTTCAGCTCCTCAACGATCATGAGGAAGTGCATGAATGGAAGGGTAAAGGAGGTCTTGGAAGCTGAACTCGGGGCAACTGTTGTTTTGATTTGACACTATCTAAATACAATTGAAATTACTTGAAGTGTAGGATTTGTAGTTCTTTTCTTGTGCCTGGTTATCAAACTGGTTATCAATCTCCCTAGCAGTCCCCTAAATTCTCAAGGGAATCTTAGCTGAGTGTCATTCTTAGTGGCTCACTTACCCTTCAACTTATCACTTAGGAAATGATAGAAACCGTTTTTTAAAGCCTTGTCTCCCCAACCTGCTTCATCAACCAACACTTTAAACTTGACAGGAAATTCAGATACAGATCTATTCCCCTGTTAATCATTAGACACTTCAGATTCAGCTCAGGATTCCTTAAGGGGATTGTTAAAAACCTGTTAAAACTCATCAATGAACTCATTGTAGGTGACTGAACTGATGAGGTTTGAGAGTAAATGTAACTCCACCCAGAGACGATCAGAAATGCTTTTGGTGAGCGATTAAACAACAGTGGGCACTGAAGGAGCAAATCCCTGCAGCAACCCAACTCACCCCATGGGGAGAGCTGGAGTGACTACAGGACTTGGGTCTGGAACTGTAGATGAAGAAGCTTGAGCAGTCGCTCAAGGCTGAGTGATTTCAGCATTTACAATCTGGATAGCTTTGTGCCTGTATCATGAGTACTTCTATAACTGCAAGACAAGGTTAAAAATACAGTATAATATTAAATAGGTAATATTATACTGAGTTCAGTAAACTCAGTTTTTTTTTACAAACTTGCTCTTATGTGACAAGCAATTAATATTAACTATAAACCAATAGTTCATTGATTTTATTACTCATTTTAGTTGGTTCAAGTGCTACATTAAGCATCAGAATGAAGCATTAATCTATAATTAGAAAGTATGGCCACTATTGACAACTAGTACATTGAAATGATCAACAACAACAACAAACAAAAACAAAAAAGTGAAATTAATCATAGACTGTATATAATATATTAACTTCAGTGTTACTGTAAGTGTTAACAAATAGGAGGTGTCAATGCCTATACATACATAAATACACAGTGTTAGGTGCAATTTGTTCCAAAGTAAGGTGTTACTATAACCACATTTCATTTTTTAGGAACACTTTACTGTACTGAATTCAGCAATTACATCACAGTTACAGTTATGTTGTTGCTTGTGTTACAAATATTTTGTGCTACAATCAGCTGTTTTCAGTTCCCGTGCTGCAGTGAGAGAAATGGTCGACGGTTCTACAATTTTTGACGAGGAGAGATATGAATGTTACTTTTTTATCGCATGAAAGAATAAGAGTGCAATGGTAAAGTGCAAACTGTATCCAGATAACAAACAGTTATATTATACCGCTAACACTATTTCCAAGCATCTGCACAGACAGCATGCTAATGCAAAGTTAGCAAAAAAGCAGAGTGAGGTTAAAGTTGAATGTATGCTAACTCAGATCAAGCAGCCAGAGCCTTCAACAGGTATCTAAAGCAGTGAACAGTCAGGCTTGCAGCACTGTAACCTTCTTGTAAATGTCTCTACAGTAGAATGACTTTTTGCAAATTGCTTTTCAGCCTCTTTGGGCTGGTTTTCAACTGTGTTGTTGCTGGTGTTGTGTTTATGAATAAAAATACATAAAAACTAAAAGAAAGATGGTATAAGTGATTTGTGCTGGTGTGTAGAACTGTAATTTAAGGTACACGGGTTGGTAATAAATTACAGCTGCTTTGGTGTTAATGAAATTAACAAAGGTTCCACTGCAGGGGGAAAAAATGAAACATGAGAATGGATTTTTGGAAAATAAGTCATTTATTATCTTAGCCTCTGCTTCTCTTGTATATCTCTTTAGCCTTGTGGGTAGAGCTATGAGCATTTGTTTGGCACTTTCTCGAGCCTCAGGTATGGACATCTTATTGTACCTGTTTTTCATCCATGTTAACTGACCAACAGCCTTCTAGGCTTCCCTGATTGTGGCTCCCAGCTTGTGCTTCTAAGATTGCTATGGCAGTGGTGAATGTGGTGTACACTGATTTCAGTGATACTGCTAGTGGTGATGATGTGTAGAGCAATGTGCACATCTGATACAGTTTAGGGCTCCCTGTATATAGCCAGTGTGAGTTACGGGGTATTCGATTAGTTGTTTTCTGTAAGCTGACCATGAGATGATACTAAGGAATGGAAGTATAGACTTCATGATGTCACTGTTTTACTCAAGTATTAACGTGAATGACTGTTAATATATATAAAAAAATTATTTCAGCTTTAATGAGAGGTAATGTCGTGGTCTATGACGTTTATTGTACATTTTTCAATTTTTCATTTTTCATAACCTTTTGTTCGACTTTCTATTATACTACATATCATAGTTTCACTGTATTATGCTTTAATGTGTATTTTGATCCACACTGCATGGGCAATTGTCAGCTACATATAGAAAATAGGCAGCACGATTAATTTCAATTGTATATTTAAATACTTGAGATCGTATTGTTATTTTTCATCAGATAATTTAAATTAGATAGGTATGAGTTTTCAAGTTATATTCAAAGTGAAGCAATGTGCCCCTGATAAAACAAAGTAAAGGCACTTAGCATGTGTTCGCCTAGTTAAGATTCCCTCTCAGCAGTAATACAATGTTTCTAAGTGTCTGCTGGAAAACAAGTGGAAGGTCAAGAACATGAACAATAGATGTTGATTCCAATTATGTGTAAAGCATTGAACAAGATGCGCTAATGATGGCGTTGTAGGGAGAAAAAAGGTGTTTATGTGCTACTCTCCCAAAGCCTGTGAAACAGTTTATTAAGCAAAGGCTTTATTTCCATAAAGGCTGATAAGACTTCAAATGATTCACTGAAAAACAGTCCTGGCATCAGCACAGCAAAGCGGCGTGTGTATTTATCTCTCCCGACGTTGGGAGACAATCAAGACAAAGATGATAGCACATTTTGAAATGCAGCACAGAGACATAATGAGATTGCAGCTACTTCAGGAACAAACCAGACAAAATGTTTTTTTTTTCTTTTTCATAAATGACTCCTTGTTTTATTCACACGCACCAAAAAAGGGCCATCGTTTTCAATTAATGAAGCAGGGAATTGAGTCCGAGGTCCTGCGGGATATGGATTAACTACGATGGCTTGAGGGCCCAATCTCACACTGAGTCTGTGCTGTGGTACTGCGTGGAAGAATTTTTCATTGAAGCCCCCCCCCCCCCACCTCCTACTTCCAACTCATCCATCCATTCCTCATCCTAAGGTGAGTTGCTTCAGTGCAGACCGCTATTAGTGGTAGGGGGAGATAAAACTGTAAGTGTTGCTCCCAATTAGTGCATCAGTGACCGCTCTGTGCCTCCTCCACGGCGAAGCCTGTGAGGAAGGGAAGGAAGGAGGAGAGAATGAAAGATGGGAGGAAAGGATGGCAGGAAAAAAGAGAATTGTGTGAAGATGATGGCCGTGGAAAGGAATAAAAGAAGTGAGCTGGTTAAAGAGCTAGCGAGATAAAGACAAGACAAGAGATGAAACAAAGTGAGGATAGAAGAGGGTGAGTGGCGGTGGTGTAGGTGGAGGCGGAGGGAGACAGAAAAGTGACTAAAAATGGCTTAACCATTCATTTTGAGTGGCGAGACAGGTCCTATTAACATTTAACAGCGTTTGCGCAACTTGGTGTGGAGGTTAGGATGCAAATGAGGAGGAATTAAAACTGGCCAGAGGTTTGTCATTGATGGATTGCAGTCTGGCGGTACTCACCACTTCCTAGTGTCCATCACAGACGATTACTGTATAATTAAACCTTATTTCTGGACTCTCCGACGCATAATTACTTGTGTGGGAATGTAACCATCATCTAAAAGCTCCAGCAAAATGCTTTAGCATTTAGTCTGGCAGGCTGCAGTCATTTCACAAGAGCAGCTAGACAGATAGAGCCATCTGATGATCGGCAAAAGAACAGTCACTTTTAATAAGAGGTGGGAAAAAAAATATTAGGCGACAGTGTGCTGATTATAGGAAAATTAGGCTTTCAACTGGTAAAGTCCTTTGTGTTATTTGCATAATTTATTCCAGCTTTACCCCGTTCAATCGCCTCCGATTTTTTTTTCTTTTTTGTGAGCTGTGGGCAATTTCCTCTCATATTTGAATAGATTGCACATTTAAGACTACTTAAGGAAAATGATCACTTAACATATTTTAATTGTTGTGCAAAAGACTGAGCGAAGGTGTGAGGCACAGCTTATGGAGGGAGGAGGACCTTTAGAAAATGAAGAGGACAGTGTTTTGGCAGATAACCTCGGGGTACAAACGCACACACGGGAAGAATGTAAACCTTGAAATTGTGAGTAAAGCTCAAGTCCGGCTGCTGGACTTAATTTTCCAATAACGTCACCTGATGATCAACCATAGCGTCATAAATACGGGTTATTTCTTTGTGTCCGAAAAATCAGATGGGGAAATAGATGTATATATGCCATGAATTATTTATGATCATAGCATGTGTAGCATGTGCCAAAGTGGAAAAATAAAGAAAACGGCACCCCTCGATGCACTTTAACCTTGTGACGTGTTCGAGTTTTCAGAGATAATTACGGAGGCTACGCGGCAGCTTCCCACACTTCACCAGTAGCTATATAATGACACCTAGGAAATATAGCGGGTAAATGCACATCATTTTCTTTAAGAGCACTCACATAATCCAAATTCTTTGTGATGGAGAAACATAATTAATGCTTTAATGTTTTGGTCTAGCCACTCTTAGCATTGCAAGAGAAATGAATTGTTACATTTTAATGAGAGAAGCGACAGCGCTGGCTTCCTGTGCAACACGGATGATTTTATAATTGCACACAAGGGTGACTAACACAAGGCTCATTAAGGCGATTTTTCAGCTGGGCTATTTTTTGGCAGGACAATACATTTATTTTTCCATTTTACTGATAAATAAATTCAGTTATTAATCTTTTACCTCCAATTCATCCCTCAGAGCCTTAACTTTATGCTTCCAATAAAAACAACAACAACAAAAAAAACATACAAGCTGTAATCTCCCAAGAAAATGTCTTTAATGAATTGTTTGTTGCTGCTTGTATCTCAGATTACATGAAAATACATTTAAGTTGACTGCAAGTATGGCAACATATTCACACATATAAACAAGTGGTGCATTTGTATTGTATGTATAGATATGTACAACAGAAACACATTACACTCTGTTTTAAAGTTGTGCAAGTGTGTTATATATACTAACAATTTATAAAATTTAACACACTAAATCAAAAAAAATAAAATTAAATAAAAAGAGTGTGCCCATGTATATACACATTCACACGCGCACAACCACAGTACTTCACAGAAGATTAAAGCAAATGTATTGGATTATACATTTCCAGGTCACGTTTAGGTTGACCCCCAACCGTTCCCCCGCCCCCTTTACGAATCGCTTGTGTGTTTTCACGAGTGTGTGTCTGTCTCGGAGAGGACACGTGGTAACACACACAAACGCGCACACGCACACTAGGCTATGCTGCAGCCTCCGGTCGCACCATCAGCTAAATGTTTTTAAGTACAGTCATCTGAGGTAGACTGCGCAAAACTTCATGGTGTTATTCTTTCCTCCTTTTTTTGTCTTTTTTTAAAAATACATTTTCCACAAATGTCTGACATTTGTAAAAGACCTAAATCAAATACCACGTGTGTTTTGTAGCCATGAGGTAGAAATGCTTTAAAGAAGAACTCTATTTTAAGAAAGGAAAAAAAGGGGAAAAGATCAGCACATCATGGAGAAAAAGACATGAAAAGAGGACCGCTAAACACATAACAAACAAAGCGTAGCACTGACCAGTGTGTTTCAAGTGGTTTGTCGGTCGGCTTGTGGAGAATGGCGAGGGATAGAGAGAGAGAGGAGGAAAGGCCTGTGCTACTGTTGTGTGCTGTGAAGTGCATTAGTAGGTTTTTCTGTCCAAAGGGACTCTCTCTCCAGAGGATTTGCTGACAGAAGGAATTCTGGTACAGATTGTTTTGAGGGTGGTTTTCTGACGGACCACTCTGCTTTCCCCCCTTGTGCTGCTGCTGCTGCCACGCTGCCTGTCTGTCTCTCTTTTCCATCAGTTTGCTGATGCTCAGCAGAACTCCCCACCCCCACCCCACTCCAGGTGCTGAACTGATGGTGCCTACGAGATAGCGACACGAGGCATACACAACAAGCAGCTCGTACCTTTGGGATATTTTTCTTATAGAAAAATCAGGAGGTACGATAAAAAGGGTAAGACTGATCAGCGGTTTAGATAAATAAAACACCAACTAAATAAGTGCTGTCAATGCCGTTGAGAAATTTCAACAACCCCCCCCAGATTACACACAAAACGCTTTAGTGCACGTGCAATAGACTTAAGTAGTCCCATGCCACAACAGCTCCTTAAACGGTGGCGAGGAAGAGACAAAAATACATTCCAACATGATACAAAGGGAAACAGATATTGTTCAGTGATGTAGGCCTTCAAAACTATTGCCAAAATTCCCCACTCATGTTAAACGGTATGAACTCAAATGTATGTAGATCGTGTGCTTCATACCATCTTAGTAACTTGCAAAAAAGAAAGACAATACGGATACAGGAAAAAAAAAGCGCTGATATTGTTTAGAATTGATTTGTTTTTCTGGGGTGGTCATCTTAGATAAAAAAAAAAAACAGAATAAAACACATATATATTCCAACTGCATATACCTCCTGGCTGACCGTATTATGGTTATGACAACTGCCGTGCAACCGAATTAATTTCTTTAAATTTCTACTTTCCACATATGTAATTTACATGAGTGGCATCTCATTCAGAAGCTAATCGAGTTCAAATACAGCTAAACATGGTAAGCTAGTTTCCCTAGATGTGGATTAAGCCTAAAAAACTAACTTTTATTTAAAATCAATGAAGATGAAGAATTTGTTTGTCTACAGCTAAGCGTCATCTGTGTCTTGGAAACTGAGCCAGTGTTTAACAAGGGGAAATCTATGATACCAAAGTCCAACTGAAATCATTGTGTCATCTTCTACAGCACAACTATCTCTCAAATTAGGTTTTTTTTGTTGTCTGTCCCCAAAAAACGTCAAAGTCGGTAACATTACTCAGAGATCATTGCTAAGAGGGCCTTAGAGGTCACGTGACTAAATCACCAAGTTTTTTTTTTTTTGTGCAAAAACTGTAACCATGTTCTTATATTTCACTTCTTATTTAATTTCATTTTCACAATGAAAAATAGACTTACTATTAATTTTCATTTTTTATTTCAAAATAAATACCAGTAATTGTTAAAGACCTCAATAAAATATAGCAAATAAAGCAATAATGTAATTTTTGTAAAATGTTGCACCTATACAGGTATGATATGACCCATGTTTTCATAGTGCTCCTATTTTAGTCACAGCATATTGTTACAATGTCTGATTGGTGTTTATGGTTGTATGAACATGTTCTGTTCTTTTAATAATATCAAAGTTAAAAGTTAATTTAAAAGCATATTTATATATGACATTTGTTTATATTGCAAAAAATAACTAAATATGATTTCAGTTGGACTCGGTAAGGGCAATATCCAAGCCTCGCTTTCTTGATGCTGACTGACAAACATGCTTTCCTCAAAACCATGCAAGACCAAGTCAAACAATAATGTAATACCCACACAAAAAGACAGTATTTTTTCTTTGATATCACTGATATTTTGGAGAAATACAGTTATTTGTTCTCTTTATGAAAGATAGCCAAGTCTACAAACATTTGCCCGTTAGCTTAGCATTGCAAAATCCCTGCAAAAACACTGTTAAGTGTTTAAAAAGTTAACTGGTTAACTTTAACATGCTGCAGTCTAACAGGCTAACATATTTTATGCCAAGCTAACGTAAACAGCTGTTGGTACTAGCCTGATCTCTCAGTTAAAAAAGCAAATAAGTATATTTATATGAAGAATGATTCCTTCCATTTAAGTTCATCAAGATCAGAGAATACCTCGCTTAATGTATGATGAATATTTTGCGCAGGAGTTAGCTGATAACTGATGCGGTTCCATGCAGCTAAACCATATAGCCTAGATCATGTATTATAGACAATGTTGATTATGGTTGTTTTAATTAATGTACAACTCCCACCACCCCAACACCTGCCCATCTTTTAAAACCCCAAAACAACACAGTTTTATATTTTGAAACAGCAATGGGAATAGCTCATAAGGATTGGTCAAGTAGAAACAGGTAACTAAAGCACCTGCAGTGAGGGGGGGGGGGAGGACAAAATGTTTTTACTCTCACTATAGAATATGTTCCACGAATCCAGAACACATTTAGTACATTCATTGCCACCTCTTTGCTATTTAGCCTAGTCTTTTGAGGTACACCTAACACTGCCAGATTCTCCTCTCAGGTCTTAGTGCTTTTCGTGAAGATGTCTTGAGGTACTGTACAATTCACAAACGCTTTCCTGAGTGTTGGTTGTTGGTTTGTTACGTTTGCTTGTTTTGCAGACACAGGATCAGAAACATGGGTGAGAGTCAGGGGCCCAGGCTACTGCAGCCCAAATGGATTTCTGCTCTTAGTAAGACAATAAAGGTCGATTGACCACCACCCAATGGTGACTGTCAGTCTGGGTCTTTCAGACATGCCGCTGAAGTTTTTAAAGCTCTTAATAATTATCAGCTCATGCCATGAATGTAGATTGTGAGGCAAATAAACAAATAAACTCAGAAAGCACCACTTCAGGCACTTGGATAGCCAACTAAATCTCAAGAACAACAACATAACAATATATACACAGACACTGGGGTGTCCTGTCTGAAGCCAACTTGCTTGCAACGTGTAAACAATCCCTGGCTTTCTGGAGTGTCGAGCATTCAAATTAAAACTCTTGTTCATTAACTGCAAAATTGCCAGTTGTCTCATCAAAGCGACTCTCTTGGTGCATCTAAACCCTGCTTGCGAGAGTTTGTGTTGGCCTTTTGTGTGCCTTTCACCTTCAGCACAATGCTTCTGCCCTGAGGGGAGGAACTGTGGAAACCTCTTTTTCTCAAGGGCGGGATCTATCTTTTCACTGACTGCAACCAAACATTTTGTTCCACTCAGTATAAGTGTCAATCTCTTTCTGCGATATACTTGCTTGGAATTTACAAAAGACACTCTCAATGTCCTGGTAGGTGAGGGGCCTGATTTGTCCCCTGGGCATCATACCAGTCATGTCCACGCCCTGTGCAGAGACATGTAACAGGCCTACAAGAGCCTCCTGGCAGAGTCTGGCCAGATCCAGTCCTGAGAAACCATCTGTACGCTGGACCAGCAGCGCCAGCTCCTCCTCGCTCAAACAGTATTTGTGCTGAGATTGGGCCAAGAGCTGGTTCATGATCTGGTGTCGAGCTGCGCTATCCGGCAGAGGCACCAGGACCCTCCGGGAAAAGTACCTGCGCAGTCCTTCATCCATATCCTGTGGTCTGCTTGTGGAGCAAACCACCAATACTTGGTTGCCTCCATCCTCGCCCGAGCCCATAAGAAGTGAGTCTAACTGGGCAAGAAGTTCACCTTTAAGTCGGTTGATAGGGCTCTCTTCACTGAGGTGGGCAGACAAGAGCATGTCCACTTCACTAATGAACAGTACTGAGGGCTGCCGGCACCGTGCCACTAGGAATGATGCTCGGATGATTTTTTCTCCATCCGCCAGCCACTTTGTGGCCAGTGTTGAGCCGCTGAGCTGTAGGAATGGTGCTCCCAGCTGACTGGCCAGGCAACGTCCCAGCAATGTCCTGCCACTGCCTCTGGGGCCAAACAGCAACACACAACGTGGGGCTGGTCCTAAACTGCTGAACATGTCTGGACGCAGAATGGGCCACAGGACTTCTTCCTTCAGGGTAGCCTTGGCAAGTTCTAGACCTGCAATGTCACTCCAATCCACTGGGGGCCCCTGCTGTACAATTTCAGAGGTAACCATGTCCAGGAGGTGAGGATCACTGGTTTTTAGTTGTTCTTCAGCAGGCCGGGAGTTGGAAGTGGAGGAGGAGGTAGGTCCAGGTGCTGAGTGAGAAAGGTGGAGACGGTGGTCTTCAGGACCTTGCTCACTGAGGGAGGGGGAGGTAAAGCTGGGAATAGAGTCTGCTGAGCGGGAACCCCCCAGGGTGGAGGAGACGTAGGCTGGTGGAGTCAGAGGCCCACCAGTTGCCTGGCTGCTGTACTTCCTCTGCTGCTCTGATGCAATGGTGGATTGTTTCTGAGGATTAAAAGTTAAAGATGACTTCTCAGCACTCCTGTCAAACCCACCACCACCGGCACTGTTGGAGCCTCCGTTTGTACTGCTGCTATCTGCTACCCTGTACATGGGACTCTCAGCTGAGCTCCTTGCCTGACTGTAGCCAAAGTTACCATAAGAGGGGTCTATCTCTCCTTGACCTGTCATGTAGAAGGCTTTCCTCTTTAGTGAGTTGGAGGAGCTACTGTTGAGAGGGGTTGGGGCAATTGGGGTCAGGTTGTGGCTCTGGTATGGGTATCCAGGTAAAGCAGAAGAGGGAGCAAGGGGTGTAGGTGCAGCAATGCCTGAGGGAAGGTACGAGGAGGGAGGGGGGGCTCCTCCAGGGCTATATCCTGGCCCAACTGAGTTTTGAGCTGGGTAGCCTGCTGGGGGGTAATTATAACTAGACAAGTTGGGGGAGCCTCCATTGTAAGCTGGGACTATAGTGGGGTGGGAGGGTGGAGGAGGAGGTGGTTGCAGTAGCCCAGAGCTGTGCAGTGGAGATGGAAGTGCCGGGGCGGGGGTAGACTGGGAGCTGTAACTGCTGTGTAGGTACGAGCTGCTGTACGCTGGGCCATATTCCTGAGAGGGCATGGAGGAAGAGTGCAGGGCAGTTGCTGTGTGGCTCCCACAGCTACTGCTGGAGTAGCTGGGCTCACTCAGGGTGCTGGAAGCCAGGCCCGGAGAGCTGCACATGCCAGACACCACCTCTGAAGCTGCCGCAACCCCCCCTTTCCTGACGGAAATGCCCTCTGGGATGCAGCTCATGGGGTAGACACCATCCTGCCAGGGCTCAGATTCACCTTTCCGTCCATTCATCACTCCTGGGACACCAGGCGTCTCCGAATATGAGCCCGGCATGTCCAGAATACCAGAGTACTTCTCGGCGTACTTCTTGAGCAGGTTGGAGGCAGTGAGTGCCGAGATGTCGTCATTGGCCCAGGCATATTGGTAGGTGGCCGAGCGCTGCAGGTGGCCAGGTACTGCCCTGTATGCCTCAGCCTTGTGGGCTGGTGAGCGCGTGGTGGACGAAATGTCGAAATGCTGTTCGGCCCACTGGCTGTGCTCAGGGGTCCACTGCATCTTTACGCCTGAGGAAAAAAATGACAGAGATGCGTTAACACACTGTCAAGCTAACATTATTTGAACAATAATTAAAACTGTCCAAGAAGGTGATATTTGTCCAGAGGCGTTTGGTGTGTTATTTGGTGTGTTATTATGGATTTGCATCCAACTAATCAAGATTTGTTAAATCCTACAGCTCACAAGGACTCTGAGAGAACATCAGCAGGTAAAGTGCGGTACAGAGAGATGCTGGGATGGCTGGTTACGGCAGCCTAATGCACCCTGGCCAGACCAATAAGACAGAGGCATTGAGGGTCACTCTATAATCCCCGGCTCATCTGAAGAGGCTGGAGATGGGTTTGAAAATGCGCCTCGCCGAGTGCCACAAAGCAACACACACACACACACAAACACACACCGCTGCTTGTGGTACTTTCATTCAATACACACTTAAAGACAAACCTGTGCTCAGACACACAGGCGTTTAAAAAAAAAAGAAGAAAAAACATCTATGCCTGCACTCCGGCATGCAGACGTCCATGAGCACACGCGCACGCACGCACATCCACTGACCCAGACAGACAAACACAGGCACACACGCAGGAGCTGTAGCGAGCTATGAATTACAACACATTGTGTCTCAAGCTTAGTTCCTTTCTGCACAGCTCCACCTTGACCTCTCTCTCTCTACCATTCTCTTTACCATTCTGTCTGCCTCTTCTTCATGCCTCCCTGCTGCCTTGTTTTCACTCTCAGCCTCTCTCCTCTTTGCTTTTGTTTGTTATCCATTTTCCACCTCCCCTCCTGCTAGATCTGTCTTTATTTCTCTTCACCTCCTTTTATTCAGACTCCATCTATTTCGATATATATCTCCACTTTTCACTCCCTTTCTTCGAAGCCACCCCTCCTCTTATTTAGTCCCTCTGTGCTCACTTCGCCTCCCTCCCCTTCCCTCCTTCCTTTGCTCCTTCTCATCTCAGACATACTCACCTGGCTCTCCCCTTTATTGCCTCAGGAGGCTGGAGAGCCACTGTTTCCTTTAATCCCAGCCAATGCCATCTGCAAACACTGACAGTCACACAGTGGCTCCATCGTTGTCTCACTATCAAAGCCGTGGCACTATCAAAGGCTGGACTGGGCGTAATCACAGCAGCCGCACAGCAGATTGAACCCTGTTTGATTTGACTTAGTGCACACAAATAAAGGATAATATCGGTGTCATTTAAGCTACTTCCTCCGACTTATTGACTGGCAGCGGTTGCATGTAGAGACCCACAGCTGGGGGTCTAGTAAGCAATCCCTGTTTCAAAATTGGTTTATGTGTGTGTTTTTGTGCTTGTGTGAATAAAGCCGGCACGCACAATAAAATGCATTCACGGAGGAGCAAATCTTCCCTTCCTCCCATCCATTTATGCTACTGCAAACACATAAACACGGGGAAAAAAACGCAGAAAGCAAGCAGACACAAACAAATACACGTTCACTCTCTCTTGCTCTCTTTTCCGAGGCCCTGTGTTTGTTTGGTAACAACACAAGCAGGGGTGGGGGTGGGGGTATCCCTAGACTCCTATTTCCTCTCTGATTCTTCTCTCTAGCCATCTCTCAGCAGACGCCAGTGGCTAATTAGCAGAATGGCGATCTGCTAATTGTGTTAATTTACAACATTTTAGCCGAGGGGAGTCTTGCCGGGGCTGGCGTGCCCATCACCCTCCCAGTGTAGCGAGCAGGGAACACCTCAGATAGAGCTGGGCGAAGTTTTGTACTAGCTAAGAGGCTCTTTTAATATTGAGAATATATTAAGTGAAGGCAGCAATATAAAAAGGACAGTATTTCTAAGAGGAAATTACATTTCCAAAAACAGGAGAAAATAAGAACAACGCTCTAGACAAAATTCAGATTTCACACCAGCAAAGAAAAATTTAACAGATATTAAAAAAAATGGCTGCACAACTGCCAAAGAGCACTATTTGCAAAGACAAAACGCTACAAAGTCACATTCCTCTGTGATGATTCCAATGCGTTCATACAGCAGTGTAACCATTTTAATCTGAGTAGCTCAGAGAGTCCACAGAAAAAAATTAATGTGTTTCCAGGAGTCCATCAGAGGGTGCAGTTTTGTTATTTTTCTTGTTATTTAGTCAGTAAGCCAGTGTCAATGAGTATTGATCAATCCTTAATAGAACAAGATCACTGAAAATATTAAACAATTCGAGGCTGCTCTCAAGCTTGTATTCTAAGCATCATGTCTGATCCGTAGCCAGGAGCAAAAGACTGCACATAAAGTCTGTATAGTTCCAACATTAACTTTTAAGCATTACCAAATAACTATAAAGCAGATATGGATGAGGACAACAGATTCAGCCATGTCTTCAACTATCTGTAAATACATGTATATATTTATTATTATATTATTTTTATTATTTATTATAGACCTTTTCTTACAAACGAACTGTCCACTCCCCATCTGATTCAGGGGCTATAATCACTGTATATACTTTCAGAGTGACTCTCCTCTCTGCAGTGACACAGACCTACAGTGAAACAGCATCGCTGACACAGGGTGATTCTGCAGCGTGATTCTACCACAGAAAAATCCACCTTCAGATGTTTCTTAAATGGGCATTCAACAGTGCTTCAGTTGAAGATTATGGACATAACATAATATTAATTTGGTATAGTGCAGAGCAAGTGGCAGTAATTGTTATAAATATATATTCTATGATATGACACATATTCTTTTTAAAGAAATTAAAGATATCACACAATCTCTGTAATAGATGACACCATCTCGGCTGAAATAAACATTTTTCTATAAAAACTGAACAGAGGCTAACTATTGACATCTAGTATTAATGTATAGAAAAAACTGTATTTTAAGGCTTTGGGGTTTGTTTTTTTTGCTTTATTGTTAATGCCTGAGTATATATGTTTAACTTTAGAGAAATTCTCATGTCCTCTTGCAGCCAGACAATAAGCCGAAGCACAAAAGCTACATCAAAAGAAAGTTAGCAAGAGACGACCCTGTTAATCTTAGCTAAAACAAAATACACATTTAAAATAAAATAAAAATCAACTTCAAATGTACACTCAAAACATTTTACTTTCTTAAATATTGCCATTCAAAAGGATCTTAATGTGCACTTGATACAGTAAAACAATCAAATAGGTATGAGTTATATCAAATAAAAGAGCTAGCCAAACTAGCATTAGCTAAGCTTAGCTAATTAGCTTTTTCTATCCATTATCATTTATGAATGCCACATCTCAGGTATAATATATCAATCACATATACATAAATGATAAATTGCCTTCTTTGTCAAAAAAAGTAATGAATGCATTTTTACTGATGTGGTGTATGTGGTGAAAAAAAACCCCCAAAGAAAAACAACGCAGCTAGCAAAGCTAGTGTAGTAAGGTGCCACACCTTTGGGGTTGCTACTTTTTAATCACATTAATTAACATAATTTAAATCTAACTATTAGCAGAAGACACAGAGAGATTCTAAGTACTGAAAAAACTGTTCATTTTCTCTTAGACTTATCTGTTGATGACATTTAGGTAATTCGGCGTACCTTTTTATCTAGCTGTGTTATTAGCTAAAATACTCCAGCTTATCTTATTACACAAAATAATTCAAAAGAAGGTGTGAGGATAGAAAGAAATAAGAGTAATATATAAAAATGATGAAGGTAATAGAAATGAGGAAACACAAAAAACAAAGGCCTTCTAAGTCTCAGTCTTCACTCCCTGTAACCCGACATGCACCAAACTCTTATGTGCTCTGTTTAAAGAAACACGATCTTTCTAATACTGTCATTAATAAAGATAACATATATAAAAAGAGTATGTCAGGCTCCATCAGGGCTTTCATCTCTTCTATAATGAGGTTAATGCAGAGAAGCAGTGATTACCCCAGCAATGCAAATGAAGGCCAAACGATAACTTGCACTATTTAAATAAGGTAATAGCGATTACGCTACGTTATTCAAATGAGGACGGATGCTTTGAACTGAGCACTTTGAACTTGCTGCTCCTTCTCCAAAACATATGGAAAAGATGGAGGAGGACTGACTTTGGTATCATTCAGGGGTGTATCCTTTAATTCAATGTGATGTAAACCAGGGGCAATGAGCAAAGCAAAGCACCCTAATGTGATGGTGCAGGTGGGGTGGGGCCTTACTACACCCCTTTACTTGCTATGAATGACCTTGAAAGACATTGAAAGAAAGTCATTGAATTCATTGTCAAAGGGCGATTCAATATCCCTTTTTTCTCTGTGTTATAAAAAGCATCACACATTCATTTTCACAAACAGTCAAGGCTCTTTTCTTTAAAATATAAAATTGTTCTGTTACTTGTGGAGCACAATTTGGCCTTTGGCTGCAGAGGCCTTCATTAAGGTTACAAGATTACATGCGTGGGGCCTCCGGCTTAAAGATTTAACAAGAAATATTTCCATTCATTTGTTTTTGGTCTCGTTACAGCACTTTGATCGAGCTGCAAGGCTGCAGACCTGGCCGACATATTTACAGATCATTTGGACAGACACATGCAATAAGGTGTGCAGTTTTTTTTTTTTTTTTAAACCAAGAGTCGTACGCGTTGCAGAGAAAAAGGGAGAGAGAGAAATCATGCACTCGGGTGAAACATCCAGCAGAAATCTTCTCCACCTTCTGAAGCGTCTAGCCTGCCAGCTTTTTTCACCCCTCTCCTCCAGCCTCCACATAGAGAAGCCTAATAATTCTCATTACACTCGGCATCCATCTGCATCAACAGAACTGCCTATTACTCTGTGTGTGTGTATATGCAGTAAACAGCTCTTTAGAGAGAGCTAATGAGCTCTTTTAAGTCTGTCTGCTATGTGATTCTGCAAGCGGGGTGTCAGAGCAAACTGCCCATTTCGGTAACGCCATAATTAAGCCGTATGTGTATGTGTGCGTACGCGAAAAAGACATGCTGGCACACATGTTTCCACCGCGTGCGTATACACACACGCCAAGACAAGGCGTACAAATGTGCACCCCTCTTTGTCTTTCTAACATAAACACTCACCAGAGACCTTCAAAAACAAACTATTGTGTCGTAATTCTTTTTTTCCCCTTCCTTTAAACAAATGTGTTCCGGCCGAGCGTTGGAAGAGAAAGAGGAGGACGAGGAGGAGGAGGTGGAGGAGTAGAAAGAGCTGCATGACAAGCGATAACTTCATCAAGAGAGACCCGTTTTCACGCACCACAGGGGAAATCTAACCAGCCAGTTATTCAAATCCTTATCAAATACACCAGAGGGCATCTTTTAACCCCTAAATCACGGCACAAAAAAACCTCAGTACACAACATACAGCACGCAGCTATTGTTTAATGACATATGTGTGTGCATTTTTCTATGCACGCAGGCCTCGTGTGTGTTTGACAAATCTCCGGACTGCCTCGTTAATGAGTCCGGCACACTGTGACTAAGCCACAGGCTACGCTGTATTGGCACACAACCTACAGTAGAGAGTCAAATAATGTGATTAGGTCCTCCAAAAGGCAATTAATTATAAAATTAGTCATGAGCTGGTGTCTCTCTCGCCCTCGCCCTCTCTCGCTCACACATACATGTGCGCACAAAATCAAAACTGAAATCATCTTTATTCTTTGGAGCAGAAATTGCAATCCAGAAAGTGACAGAAATGTTATTATTAACAACCTTATTTGAACCGAGTCCAAACTACAGACAGAAGTGTTGCTTGCAGAAATTTAATTTCATTTCCATCCTCCATGACAGACTTTTTTTCTCTGAAAATAGCCTGAATTCACATCTTTGAAGCCTTCGATTCAAGTCCAGCCACAGCTTACCATTACAACGACTAGTCTGCCGCAAAGCAACGACAGTAACGACAACAACAACAACAGATAAGGAAGTAAACAGAGCGAGTTCAAAGTCTAGACGGCGAGCACTGACCGGGAGAGATGAGCTGTCACTAACTCAAAGACGGTGGGTGGGGGTGGGGATTCTGTAAAGATGACAGCTCGGAGCTGCGATATAAAGATATTTGACAAATGACAGCAACTTTAAAAAACTCTAACACCCATTGTAATCAGCGATCTGTGACCTTGGGATAAGTTTGCACAGCCAAACCAGCAAACTCTAAAATATTTCTGGAGCAAAAAAATAAATCAATCTGTTTTTGACATTTTCAAAATATGAGGGCATGTTTAATGACGATACCAAGTTTAGCTTACAGGAGAAATCAGACCAAATCACCGTAAATCTCTAACTAAATTCCAGAGGCGTATCCTCGTAACCCCTGCCTGCCCATATCAGATCTTCCTTAAAGCTGTATAAATTGACACTGTCTAAATTTCCTTTTACTAGACAGACTATTGAATGGGTGGGTTAAATGGGTAGGGCGCAGTTAAACAAATGCTCTGGATCAAGGAAATTGTGCGTGGCTTCTTTTGTCATTCAGAGAGGAAATTGAGAGATATTCGGCAGGGGCTCAGCGCTGCTAACGCACGACATTCATCTATAATGCACTTGGCCTGTCCGTCAGATACTCCATTTCCTGTGACTAGCGCAGCGTGTCTAATCACCCAGCTCCATGCAGGGTTCCTTCCTCAAAGACAGCCCCGCACACACACACACACACACACAGAGTACAAGTAAAAAATGAAGACAGACACATGCACAATACACGCACGCACACATTGAGCCCACTTAGGCAAAACAGATTATTCTTATCGTGTGAACAAAACATCTGTAAAGACTCTCAACACCAGTGTGCTCTAACAGTGTCACGACCTCAGCAGCATCTCCATAGCGCCTCTTTCATCAGAAAAGCCTTTCACAAGCATGCAGAAACCAGACACATCATCAATAGGTGGAAAGATATAAAGTATGTAACTTAAACCCAATTGTTGCTGCTTAAACATCTTACGGCAGCTGTTTTTTTCCCCTCTGCATTTATGCACACGTATTTGGTGAGAAAGCTTCTACTTGAGAAAGAAGGCAAAATCAGCCAAAAGTCATTTTTGTATCTGTGGCTCATTACTCATCCACAAGCTTTTAATGAGTAAGTACTCCAATAAATCTGCAAATACAAATTAGCTTCTTTTTTTGCTATAAATTACATAACGTGACAAAAACAACCTAACAGAGAGTGAAAATTTATAAAACTTTAATAACACGTTTCTACTCTCGTTATTGTGGTATCAGCTGCAATTATAATGATTTCACTGGTCTATAAAGATTTAACAGTTAACAGTTAATTTGATCATTTGTAAAAATTACTAACGTATTAAAAAAAAAAACTAAACTTAGCCATACTGTGGTAGCTCTTACATTTATAAATCATTTACCATTAGCACCTATTAGTGAAAACAGTTTGACATAATGACTGTTAAGGTACTAAAATTCTTGTTTTATTACTCATCTATTACTAGCGTCCAGCTAATGGGGACGCCAACAAATTAAAGTATTAACCCCAAAAATACTAAAGCCTACATTTTTATTAATGCTCTGCAAATCTTTAATCTTATTACAGATTAAATAAAAAACAAGCTCACTGAGTTTTAAATGCCTGAGTTTGGTAATGAATGCATGGGATACACACACAGACAACATGTATAACCCTTATTAGAAGGGTTATACATGGATGCACAATCTGTATGGGAAGACTAGCAGACGCTGAAGCTGGCAGCTTCTGATTAATTGTAGTAAAATGTGACACATTAACACTGCAATGCAACAACTTGCTACACAGTATGTAGACTTCAATCTGTTTCCATCATCAATGCGGTCTGACGGAAAGAGTGGTCGCGGAGCTACATCGGCATTCCCCGCTTCCACCTGGGGTGCAGCTGGCAGGATCTTTCAGAGCGGCCCCGAGGTTAACGTGGGGCCACACGCTATCAATACTCCTCTGACGCTCGAATCTATACCTGTGAACCACCACCACTTTGTTTACCTGTGTGTTCAGTAATTAAAATAGATTTCTGAGAGGAGGCCTAATCCTTTCAGAAATGGCATCGATCTGACTACCAATGCACGAGAGGTGCGGTGTAATTTTGTCTGCTTTTTTTTCTTCCCTCCTCCCCTACACTCTGTTCAGCATAACCGAGTGCGCTGAGGACACACTCCCCTGCCTCTTCCTCCTAGACGGAAACTTTGGAAAGTCCTCGACATGAAGGACATCATTTAGGGGCAGAGGAGGGAGGGGGCTACAATAGAGGGGTGGCAGGTGGAGATAATAGAGAGGGAGCCTCTAACCTCGTCTAAAGCTGTCTGTCTTCGTAAATAAAATGAGATAATTATTGAGTGAACAACATTATACGCAGACGACGCACTCTTTCTTCTACCCCCTCCTACCGGCGCAGTTGTAAATCTCAACAAACACGGTGCTTTTGGACATTAAGTGCTCACTAAGCACAGTGGATGCATCATATTTCAAGAGCAGGCGTTGTGTGGGTGAGGAGCTGGGGAAAATGGAGTGTAATGGTTATCCATTATCTTATATGGCAACGGCAGCAATGATCATTTTCAAGTGACTCATTTCTGGAAGTACCTATCTATTGGCCACTTCGAGAGAAGACTTTGATGGCTAATCCAAAACAACTATTCAGAGGTCATTTACTGCGGCAGCGTGGAGACACTCTGCACAAGAGAACGCTCAAGCCTTCCTCATTATTCAAATACAATCCTCAGGAAGATCTACATGACAAACAGCAGCGCAGCAGCCCCGGAGTGGGTGATTACCTACACAGCACACTGCGAACCAGAGTGGAAACATTAACAGCGCATCAACAAATGAATATATCACAATCCAAGTAAGACTATGAAAGCGGCACAATAGATATTTGTCAGGGGAATTAAACAGCGATACTGGAGCTGTATTAATACGTCGACGCTTGCTTACGGAGAAGCTTAGTAGTCAGTAATGTCGCCACGAGTCATGTCTGCCAGAGAACTTTCATATTAGTCAATCATATTCTATTCATCTCGCAAGGTAAATGTATTTTTATTAGTGTCGCTGCGCTGTTTGTTTGTGTGTGGTCTCAGCTCCACATGAATGGTTACTTAACACCACACTGATTTCCCCTCAGCAGTTAGAGAAAAACCAGCCTATGCTCAATGATGCATCGCTGTGTTTGCTGCCGCCAGGCCGTGTGTGTGTTTGTGTGTGTGTGCATATGTCTTTGTGTGTTTGCATGTGTTATCGCTGCTGGCACGTAGACAGCCAGCCCAGGAGTGACTGCCGGGGTGTCACCATCTGTGGATGCATTTATGTCTGTCTGCACCGAGTTGTGTGTGTGTGTGGTTTGGAAGGGGAGGGGGGTTTAGGGGTAGGGTGGAGATGCACTCAGACAGTAGACTGGATGGCAATTGTAACATCAGTAGGCCAATTTGCTACCAAAAAACTTCAAATTTCAAATTCTTTTTTCCTATTAAAGACCACAGAAAATGCCATGATTTATAAAGCCCCCTTGTATCAATTACAGAAAGCTAACTGTAAACTCTCATTTTGTCACATGGGCAAAAAAAGAAGAAGAAGATTTTAAAGCCTTTTCTACTCGTTACGATGGATTTTGCAGTGTATCAAACACTTGGCAAGCAAGCTAGATTAGAGTTCAACAGCAGTTGGTGGAGATTAACGCCCGCCGTGCTTAGCGCACGTGCAAGGCTGCAAAAGTGCGTGTGTGTGTGTATATGTGTGTGTATATGTGCCTGTGGGATGTGTGTGAATTACTGAAGAGGCCCTGGCTGGGATAACCTCTACCCCCAGCCTGTGAACTTGCAGGATCCTTCACGGTTCATGTTTGAAGTGTCAAATTCTGCACACTTCATATGGATTTTGGCACGATATGCCAACCCACACCTCTTACCGAGTCTGAAAGAGTCCAGTCTCACAGTCCAACTGTTTGGAAGTGTATTAAAACGCATAAATGGAACCCTCCCCCAAAATGGAAAGCTTTCATGCCTGGCTGTGATGCTTTAGCAATAAAAGGGACATTAGTGAATAAACAACCTTTTCTATCATTTATTGGCTGTTGGATGGAAAGAAAAATTAACAAAAGTAAAATTGAATAAAACTAATTCACAGTTCGGTCCAAAAACGACATCAAGCACCAAAATGAGGCCTGGGAAAAGGAAGGTAAAACGTCATGGCCTTCAAGCAACTGTGCAATAATTTTTCCAGATATTTGGGAACAGTGAGCCGTAAACAAATACAAGTCATTTATCTTAATCTCACACCTTTGCACACTGTGGGAAAATGTTATACATGATGTAGGGGCGACTGACAAGGGAACGATCGGACATGTTGGTATATGGCGCTGGACTCCACCAATATCTGCTCTGAGCTACAACCTATAGCTGCTTATTCTGAACTCGGAATAAGCACACGTGTGTGCACGTGATGCTCCGAGCATTAGAAAGAACAAGCTCTCTGGTATGACAGCAGGCATGCGAAAGACAGTACACGAATGCAAGGCAGTGCGGCCTGCACGTGCATCTTTAAATCCAGTGTGCTGCGCATTATGCTGGAATTCACACAGGTTGTCTAAACAGTCAAACAGCGGATCAATACGCCCATCGATTGGTGGCATTGAGACTGAACTGGTCGTGGCGAGGGGGCAGGAGATTCTCACTAGAGCTCTCTGCAGGCTGCCGGCTGGAGAACGTATACACACATACTCACACACTCCTTTACGGACACACACATTTACTGCAAAGGTGAGGATGAGACAAATATTTGAAAACATGTGTATACAGATTTACGAACGTTAAATTTCTTCCTCTCTGCCTACTCGAACAGAAACTCAGGCTTCCTTGGGACACAGACTACCTCCGCACCAGCACAACGCTGCTCATCTCATATGAGCAGATTCAGGTCCTGTCTGTTCAAGTCAGAGCAGTCTGCCAGCAGTTTGTCTCAAAGTGAGGGCATCCAGTCAGCTTCAGCAGCTGAATATCAAGCTGCCTGCCGCCACGTCTCCTTGCGCTCAACTGACACAGTCGATAGCTCTGCATTATTCATGGGGACGGCGGGGGCCGATGAGATGGCCTCTCACTGAGGGCTGGATTTCAACAGTTCCAAACTTTACACGGGCTGGCGGACGCGTGACACCTTCAACAACTGCTTATCGTCAGCGAAAATGACAACCTAAGGCACAGGGAAGGGCACGGACTTTAAAGGGGAGGCTCGGGGAGGAATTTGTCGCATCTGTAGGTTTTGAACGAGGCTCGAAGACTGACACCATGGTTTTAATGCGACCCTTTCACAACTGACTGATGTGCCATTTAAATAACAGGCAGTGGAGCAAAAATAGCCCCTCTCTAAAAAAGATAAAGTACATACGACTTTCTTGTCAGCTCTTCTTGTTTGCTATCAAGTCAATAAACACAGATCACAAAGCTAACATGAAACCCCCGAGTATCTTTTAGCGATAATAAAAAAGAAAACAAATCATAATTTGAAATGTTGCTCAGCTACGTTTGCTTATTTCCATTACACAGACTCAAAACATCAATTAGCTAAACTGCGTCCGTTCAAAAAAGGAGGAGGGGAAAAAAAAGAACAAGTTAGGGAAAAAAAAGAGAGACTGTTATTTGGAGTAAATCAAACACGACGCAAAGAGAACCAAAGGCAATAAAGAACGTCAGGCTGCTTGATATCAGATCTCGGAGGAGAAATTTGATGGGCACCGATGAGCAGAAGGCATCTCGGGAGGATTGGACAAGGGAGAGATTTAATGTGATCATAGGGGACGCTCATCTTTCAGGGAACGGGGTAATAATGAGCAATCAATAACATCCCTAACAGAGTTAGAGCGAGTGGCTGACAGCAGATGTAAGGCTCCGGCTAACAGGCTACGTCTGATCTCACATTACCACACTGGATCTGAGTTTAACACACACACAGGCGTGCAAAGTGTGTATAAATGCACAGACAGCATATGGATACCCCACCCCTCCACCCCCCACACACACCTACACACACTCTGTACTTCTTACACACTGACACATGCACACAGCGCACAATCTCCTTAGGTGACATCCAGCAGCAACGTGTCACTGTCTATCGATCAAGAGCTGTAATCACATTCACGGGTGATGAACACAGTTCGGTATTGTGAACACGGGCTTCTGTTTATCCGGTGACTGCAGATTTCACAGCCTAAAATGACAACCAGGATATAAAAAGTACCCAGTAAATAAAGCTCAATGTCCTGCTCACTGCTGTTGCCACCACTTAGACTTAGCTATCATGTAGACTCAGTTTGAATAGCTAGAAGTGACTTGACTAACACTTTACAAAAAAGTATTTCAGCATGGCTTAAGATTAAATGTTCAACAATCCCAGGGTTTCCTCCAGAAATATTAATTTAACTGTGAAAAGTGTTATAGGAGAGCTTATTTCCCACTTTAGAGGACACACCAGCGAGCCACTATTCACATGCAGCAATGCATGCATAAACTACCCCACTGTTATCTGCAATTATTTGATACAAGTGGACAGATAATGGTTAAAAAGTTAAAGGTAAGGTAGTAGACTAAAAAAAATATATCCCCTAATTTAATAACTGTAGCTATTCTATCCAGAGATTCAGCATCACAGAGGTCTAGAAAAAATACTTAAGAGTCAAGAAAATGGCTAGAATAATAAAATGCCTAATCTTCTGTTAATCAAAGCATTTTCGCTGGAAATATTTTCTTTTGATTGGATAATTAATCCTTTTATGCTAAGATCTGGCCGATAGTTGATGTATTTAAGCTGCACTGAAACAAAAGTCGAATCTACTTGTACATTCAGATCATCACAGAACAATGCTGCTGATGTAACTGGCAAATAAATTACCACTAATTTAATACAATACATGTTTACAAAAGAAACATAGCATTAAGGTTAGCTTCTATAGTTACGCTCATTTCTTATAGCCCGACTCAAGGAGCCAAAAGATGATTAAAGAATGCGTTCTCAATGACCCTGAAGCTGTGAACCGAAACACCAAATACTATTGTCTCTGCCTATTTTGGAGTGACAAAGACCAGGGCCTTGATAACAGTTTGGATGTGCACGTTTGCATGTGATTTCACATATTTGTGCCACAGCATGTCTCACAGTGGCAAAGCAGTTTTAGAAAATCAATAATTTTCTTCTTCCCATATTACTGTGCCGCTTCGCTGTCAGAACCTTTTCATGAGCATTTTCTGCTCCCTAAAAGAAGAGTCGGACGATGAGGAGGAGAGAGAAAAGGGCACGAGGTATTTATTGAGGAGATGAGTTGGGACACAAGATAAGAAGTGACTCTGCTGGCCTGTTCGAAGACGAATGTCATTCCACCACTGAGGTCCCATGAGGGACATGAGTCAAGGCTGAGGAACGAAAAGGCTGACAGAGGAGCCAGAAATTCAGGCTGTGATATTTCCATTTTTGAAAGTTACGATATTTCTCACTGGAAGACAAAGCCAGTACGGCGGCGCTATATATCATCTGAATTCTGCTTTTACACTAATTTCTTCTTCACCTTGAGTTCTCTGCTCCGAACATCCTCCCTGCACGCTTTCGTTGAAAAAGCTGATTGACACCAAGCCTATAGGGAGCTGCATTTTGTAAACAGTATCGTGTCGTTGCAGATGCTCCAGCTTTTGTTAACAACTTGTACTAACAGCTGACCAGATGTGTCCGAGGGTTGCAGCGTCTCCTAGCAACAGTAAAATGTTCTGGCAGAACGGGCAAATCTGAAAGCACAAAACAGATTTCTATACTGTGTCTGTCCTTTACTGGCCAGCAGAACATCAAACAGTGAGGCCACTGGTAATGTAAGTTTAATCTGCGCTCATTCACTACCTGTTACACTTTGCTGTCCCTCGCACCCTCCTTAATCAAAGCTATAGCACAGCACCTCATCAGGTTGTTAGTTACTCTGAAGCTCTCAGAAGTTGCTATGGGCCTCTTATCTTATCAGTCAATCTGCAGCAGCGTGCAGGAAATGAGACACACAACAGCAATACTGCCAACAACACTCATCTGTCAACACACACTGGCTCAATTACCATACTGTAGCACAATTCAGGACATGCAGAACATACATAAATTGAATTGCTGACGTTATACAAGCTAAGTCATTAGCGTATCTGTCACCGGTGTATCTGTGCAACAGTAAAAGTGGTAAACTTTTTGCCGCCCGGACGTAAATCTGCATTTTTCTAATCATTGGGAGTGTGCATTTGTTTTGATCCGGCATCCTCGTATTACCGACTTGTTTGCCGGCTCTGTCTGCAGACAGAAAAAGGCAGGGGGGAAAATATATATATATAAGGAGGAAGGCGAGCAGATACACAGAGAGAGAAACAAAGAGTGAGACAAACCCATACAGTGATACGGAGAAAAGGGGAGAGAGATACACATGCAGGGAGATAAAGAAGGATGCCTAGTGTATGTACTGCATCCCAAGGGATCACTTACTCAGTATAGACACTTTCATTGGCCAAAACCTCTTCACACACACACACACACACACACACACACACACACACACACACACACACACACACACACACACACACACACACACACACACACACACACACACACTCCCTCCAAGCAATATTCCTGTAAGCACTTGTCCACTGAAAATCACTGCAAGTGAAGTGGAGAAGAGGAAGGAACGGAGGAGGCTGATAGAATACAGGGAAATAAAACAAGGAAAAAAAGGGATCAGGAGGAAGCAGGAGGACACCTGGCTGGTGTCCAGGGGAATTAAACAGTCTGTTTACTGCTCTCAGCGCCTCAGCACTGCTATGTTAGCCTAATGGCACGGACATGAAGCCAATTGATTTGTAGACCAATAGACCTCTCCCACAGCACAGGCAGATTACCTAGATCACTGGCTCTGCATCGAGTAGACATCGCTTCTCATTTGCGCCCCACAGGCAGTGGAATGTGAAGAGGGTTTTTGTGTGTCTGTGTGTGCATGTTTGCGTATATGTTCGCGTGCACCTGGGATTAGAATGTGTTAATTCGCAAACTCCATACACTTACAACCAGGTGACCCTTATTTCAATTATTTTCCTTCAAATTATGTAAAATCCTTTATGGAGGATTAGCTACATTATATATATATATATATATATATATATATATATATATATATATATATATAAAATTCTGTAAAAGGGCTAAAACAGCCACTGATGTGTAAGTGCTTGGAAATTGTTCAACCTGTACAGCAGGTAATGTCCTACAACTATATGGGATATTACCTGTCATTGTAATTATTAAAGAATGGAAGCTTGAAGACAGGAGACGTGTACCTTCTAACATGTTATGAAAAGAAACTTTGGCCAAAATATTACCTAATCAAGTAATTTTAGTACCTAGGCATTGAACAGGTTTCATAACTGTGGTCAAAAAACCCTGAAATAGTAAACAAACACACACACACACACACACACTCACACACAAAAAGAGACAATAAATAAATTTAAGCCATGTTCCCACACACAAGACAAACAGGTCCTCTGGCTGAAAGCCAAGCCACCACCACACTGGGGCTAGCGTTACAAATGTGAAAATGCCTCAATATTATTTCAGGTGCCACCAAATATTCTGTTATTGTGCCATATATGTCTAAGAAAACAATGATTTTTAGGCTTATAGCATCAACGCATACAGTCAACAACAGGTTAAAAGCTAGCTATGTCTGATAGTGACATGAAAAGAAAAAGAAAGCACTAGTATGCAGAATGTATAAAACAGACAAATATCATGGTAGTCTTCTGTTTTTATTGTTCTATGCACAAAGTATAGATAGCAATTAGGTAAACACATCTATAGTTGAAATGCTAAGCTAGCTTAACTGTGTCTTGCTAAAACCATTTTTGTAGCCACAATCAGGGACAATAGAAAACACATATGTAGCCTCGGGTTCTGAGACATGAAGCCATTTCCAAAAGGAACATAATAAATCTAAATCTCATTTTGGTTCATGATGAATTACAAAAGTCAGTTTTGCACAACTTGTGATTGGCAAGTTTTTAGCACAATCAGACCCGCCTCGCCCCGTCACGTATGGTTTACTCAAACCATCCATCTTAAACTGGGAATTTAGAAATCAATGAATAATGTTTCAAAAACTTTTACAAGTGGGTATGAAAATGTCATTGACATAATGATTCCAATCCAATTTAGAGAAGAAAAAAATATTCCATTGTGATAAAAAAGAAAAAAGTATTTTTTCCTGTGACACTAAACAGATGATGCTTAAGAACTGATAGTACAATTACTGTGGAAGTGTAACATATGGCTCCATGCGTGATGCACATCTGTGGCATCAGCAGTGAATGTGGTTCCAAACTGAATGTAGAAACCCAAACGACAAAAAAAAAAAAAACTTTCTGTAGGACAATGACAGACCACACACACTTGAAGCTACATTTATCCCTGTGTACGGGCGAATACTAAGAGCAATTCCACATTCTCCACAGTTTTCACTCATGTTACTGTCCCAGTTGATAAGCATGAAAATCCATTTATCTACAAAGGAACTGTATGGTCTGTATTTGACAATGTCTCTTTCATGGTCCCTTGCAGAACCCCTTTTTTTGTTCACAAAGCCACCCAACTGACTCCGCCACGTCTGTAATAGACCACACTCATTTGATATAGACATATCAAGCAACTTATTGCAGCGGTTTTTGCCGTGCATCAAGAGGAGCGGAGCTGGCCGACAGAAGCGGTGATACGCTCTGAACATAAAAGAACAATGGGCGCGAGGGAGATGCAGTTAAACGAGAAAAAGACACAGTGGACACCATACAGGGCTGCACATATGTTTGCTGGCATGAATGCATGGACAGAAAACCTAATGGAGACATGGTAAGGGTCACTGTCATTCAGCTTTCTCCTCTGTGTGAGTCATTCTCCTGACTGCTGGGTGTGCAGGAGAACGGGGATCCAGAATTAGGCCTCTGGGGAGGATGAGGATGGGGAGGAGGAGCCGTCAGATTACTGATTAGAGGGTGGGGAAGTGGTGGGATTAAAATGTGCATAGGTATAGACGGTAGCCCGACTAATGCTGCTCACAGCTCAGGTAAGGGCTTCGTCGAGCTTAGCTGTGGGGATTATAGTGTGCTTAATGCACTGACAAAACTGCACAGGTGGAAATGTTGCAAAAAAGAAATACAACTCTCCTGGAGATTCTTATCGAAACACCTTCCTCAATGTTATTCATTGCTGATCTAATCCATATTTGTGTAAATGAGCTGCACGGAGCTTTACAACACAAGGCAGACAGAAAAACCTTTGAGACTTTGGTATTAACAATGATGCTACGTCGTAATCACCCTCTGGCTAATGCAGCTAATGAATGAGAAAACGCTAGCAGGCTAACGGCTCTAATTCTCCTTCACAGGCTATCATGTTGCAGCCCGGAGACAGATCAATACCATTTGCTCAACACACAGGAGGCCTGGGAATCTATAAAAGGGCTTTTATTGAGTAATTAAACACCCATTACTGTCCCGTGCAGCCAAACAATAAATTTGATCAGCCTCTCAGGCACAGATCCAGCCCGTGATTAATACACAGTGCATGCATGACATAAAAGACCGCAATGACATTTTGGCTGTTTTAGACCCTAGAACAAGAGTTTGGTCCTTACAGCGGTTGTTTTCAGGTTCCACGTTATAGTCGGACCTTTGGGAAGCTCAGAGAGCAATTTCGTGCCTGTCCAGCAGCCTGTCTGACCGTCCTGGCCTGTAGTTTGAATCCCACCAGTACCACCAGTTACAGACACACCCTGCTTTTAAAAGTCCGGAAGTGAAATTTTAAACCTCGGTCAGTAACCCTGTAAAGGCAGTAATGTACTTCCAGGTGTTGTTGCTGAACAGATCCTGTAATTTTGAATATTTTAAAACATTTATATTGTGTAGAGGGTTTCATTTTTCCAAGAAAAAAGCAACAATACACACGACTAGTTTGGAAAACGCTTGAATTGTCCTATGACTTCTAATGTCTCTACTTATTTATTCACCCATTTCAGAGTTACTGAAGGCTGGATACTGTTCTTCTCAACATCCTTTTTGAACACTTGCACAATTGAAAATCCTGTTACAATCCCATCCTTGTTGGAGAATATTTAGCATTGTTGAGCCAACAATATGGCATCTGGGTGATTCTCCTAAATATGAATGGCCCATTCACAGGGCTCAATGGAGTTGCTTGGCAAAGGCCCTTCTTCCCCTCCCTCCTCCATACGCAAAACAATATTCAGCGCAGCAGTCTTGGCACTTTTCCCCGAAATCAACAAAAGAGGAACTTGAAGCTGTCCCTGAAACCCTCAAAGCATTAAGCCTCTGTGAGATGCAAGTACTTGGCACAAGCAAAGCGATTTATCGACAATGGGCAAATCATACAGTGCTTTGTGAGATTTAGGGGATACAATAGCACTCCGTTTCCAAAGCACACATTAGTAAGCATGTCATTGGGACCCCCTGGGGGATTTGAGCAGCCTAGAGGATTGTGTAGTGAAGAGGATAAATATATGTTACTGGGCAAGAAGATGGACCGTTGCCAGTGACTCCCTCCCTCACACAGCATACTGTGGATTACAGAGTGAGGAATACATTAATAGAATAATCTTCTGACCACATAAACTAACCCACCAACTGAACCCATTTGGCTTGTTAAGTGTATACATTGGAGTGCATCTAAAATCAATTTACAACCATTTAACAGAGCTCAAGAGGTGCAGATGAGGAGAGATTCTCGCCTCACGCACGCACACATGCATACCGAGGGCTTCTGCCACGATTGACAAAAAAACAACAACAAAAAAACTTGTTATAAATGTGCAGCGCTTGCAGCCATGCTGATCTCTTAGTGCTAAACAAAACCAACAATGGACAAGCAGACGCCCACTCAAAAGTCAATACCATGCGTGCCTCCTCTTCCTCTTGTATGGTTAATGCATGATGCCAGGTAGGGGAGACAGACGGAGAGTAGGATCTCATTATACGCTGCGTGCTATCATTAGCCATCTACCACATGTGTCCATCCTGCCAGCAGAGTCATACAAGCAACATCCTAATGCTCTCGCCCGCTTCCAGTGGGGAAACTTGGCCACACACACACACACACACACAGTGCAAGCATGAAACAACATAATCACACACATTCCTCCTTAGCAGGCCTGAACACAAACACACGCATGCATGCAGACGTTAAGCAATTTCTCAGCGACTGAGCTGCAGATCGTTTGCTTTTTTATGTCACGGGGAAAAAAAAACACATATGTACAAGTTTTTGATTGCTGGTCAAACAAAAGACAGTCAACAGTTTCATTTTGAAATTGAAGCTGAGGCAAATTTAGAGCCTGGCATTAGTGTTGATTGTACAGCACTTAAATGCAAATAAATGGGAATTTTAAGAATTATCATCAAAAGCATGACAACAGTGAAATTTCTGTTTTAACTCATAACTCCGCTAACAAACGCTACTTATTCACAGCAGAAAAAACGAGATACATAAATCTTTTGTGTCTCTTGCTTTGCTTTAAAAAGCCACAAAAAGACTATAAAGGTATCACCTCAAGCTAGACAACATGTGACTTTTTTCTTCTTCTTTTTTTTTAACATTTTACAAACCAAACCAGTAAAAAATAAATAGATAAAAAAAAATGTAGCAACCCTGCAATAGCCACAGTCAAATTTGGAGCTCTTTAGCAATAGAAGTTGTTTTTGCTCTCGCTCCCAGTTTGTGTCCATCTCCCTGAGGCCACAGGCAGCTAAGTGATGCTGTGCCACACGCCCAGCCACTCAACATCCTTTGTGTCCATCCCCTGGCAGCCTTCCAAGCTCACACAGACACCCATACACACATACAAATTCACTCTCGCACCAAATGAGCCATTGTTCATTAACACGCACGCACACCTCAACCGCCTCAGACAAAAATAAATAGATAAAAATAAAATAAAATAAAAATAAGAAGTGCTGCTGACTTACTTTCCATTTGCCAAAGGTGTCCTACTAATCAAGATATTCAAACTGAGTGGCGGATTGGGGGTTTGTGGGGGGGTTGCAGACGGTCACTATCTGGCCAAGCCTCGCTGTTAGCAAAATCAGATCATCCAGTCAGAGCCGCAAAGGGAGAGCAGCAGCAAGGCATTACAGTCAGCGCCTGTCTTGCTCTTTAGCTGCTGTTTTCTTTGGGCCAGTGCTTTTTCTTTTTCTTTAAAAAACAAACAAACAAAAGGCTCTCGTCGGGGTCCTCCGTCGTCAAACCAAATGAGCGGCATCCCCTTCGCACACTTTAACAAGACTTCCATGGCAATAACCTAATTAGAAATGGTGCCTTCTCATTTCAAGGCACAATGTAAAGGATAAGCTGTGAGCTGCCATGTCTATTAAAGGTCTAATGGTGTGGAATATTTTTCCTTTTTTTAATAAGTCCTTAGCATATTTAACACTTCCAAACGCAGAATGCTTTAATATCTGCCAGAGAATCCGGGCCACGGGTGGCGGAGATTGCTGGTGAAGAGTAAAGGGAGGTGAACGGAGGTCTGTTTAAAATTCAGAAATAGGGGGATAGCGAAAGAAGGTAGGAGGGAGGAAAAAGTATAAAATAACTGTCGCTTTGATTTGATTAAAACCTATGAAAAATGATGCATTACATAAAATGAGAAACTTCAAACATTTTGTGGGGATTCAGAGTTCAAAGAAATGGAGATAATGCTTTTTAATCCTGGAATTAACATGGAAATGAATTTGACAGGATGTCTTTTAGAGGATGGTGTGTGTGTATGTGTGTGTGTGTGTGTGTGTGTGTGTGTGTGTGTGTGTGTGTGTGTGTGTGCGTGCGTGTGTGTTGAGAGGGGGGTGATAAATCTGTAAATTTGGCTACATTGGTCATAGATCAGTTTCTGCTGCATTTATTGCAATTCTTTCCTCATTTGTGTCAAACTTAAATTCATGACCTCACATCTTTTAACGTCTAACTTTTTCTTACATGTTTTTTCCCGTTTTATAATAGCACCAAAACCTGATGAACCACGTCTGGCATTTCAAGTGTAAAAGCACAATCTTAGCACTGAGCATCACAGGTTACAGCAGGATCTTTGGTAGTAAGCTGTAGGTATTACTCCTCCCCTGAGTCAGTCTTATGTGGCTATCCCTTCACTTAAGAACACCCATCAGATTTTGACTGGATAATAACTAGTCAGCACTGAGAAGGAGAGATGCCAGGAAAAGTGAATAGGAATCAGAAGAGTGTGTAAAAAAGGTTGAGTTGCAACACGGGGAAAAGAGGAAAAAAAATAAAATTTATCAAGCGGCAACTGTCAGTCACAAAAAACAAAACCCCCATGTGAAACTATGAAAAAAAAAAAGATGCAGCCAGTGTAGCAGGGAAAAGAGGGGAGGAGGGGGAAACATAGAAAGCGGAAGAGGAGGATAGAGTGGATCACAGTGTCAAGGATTTTAAGGAATTGGCGTCCACTCATCTACGGAGAAACACGGGCAGCGGCCCTACCGACAGCTACCTGCCGTCTCTGAGAAGAGGAACTTGGATCAGCGAGGAGGGGGCTGTCAGCTAGCACGCAGGGAAACACACAAAGACTACACAGCCTCGCTACAGTTAGCTGACACACAGCCCCAGCACTGTCTTCTGGGACAGAGAGAGAAAAGAACGAGGGAGAGAGAGGAAGAGAGAGGGAGGAAATAAGTGGACAAAGAGTGAAATAGATGAGAGAGCAAAGAGACAAGATAGGCTGACGCACTGTCGAGCAAACGCGGAGAAAAGAAGGGGAGCAGGGAGGGGAGGTGGAGAGATGGAAGAGAGCGAAATAGACAGACAGGTCCGAGAGGGATTTGTTCTATTTGCATGCGCCAGGCTCCCATGGGGTCCAGCTCCGCTCGGCAAGCCAAGAGCACAAAAGATAACACTTAACATATTTGCTAAAAGATGACAACCCTGCCTGGATCTCATTTGAAGAGGCCCCTTTTGTCAGGATGCTCAGACAGGAGAAATCCACTGATATGGACATGGCAAAGACTAACAAATGTCTCTCTTTCTTTCCTTCCTTCTCCCTCTGTCTGAAAAACCCGGTATTCCCCCCCCCAACATGCACATCCCCTTACATCTGGCAGGAGTCCCGTGGGGCAGACTAGATCGCACGCCGGTGGTTGCAGGATGGTAAAACAGCTTTTAATGGTAAACATTACATACTGATAGAAAGTGTCAGGATAATTTATTTATACGGCCCCGCTGGGAGTAGCTTAGCCACCTCGCAGCACACCGACTCTCTCTGTTCATTTGAGGGAAAAGTCCACATTTAGATAGATAAAGTCAGAGTAAAGGGCCGCCTGTTTGTAAAGCACTTTTTCTGCTATTCCTATTATTTCTCCACACTCTGTCCCTATTAGCTTTACTGTGAGGCCGTTGGAGATGTGAGGCGATACTTTATGTGTATAATGAGGGGGATTATTGCGACTGTCACTGCAACAAGCTCACACAGTGGACGCAGATCTTACGGTGAAGACTGGAGCAAAGGAATAAACAAACCGCTCAGTATCTACATTATTTACAGTAGGCCACACACACACACACACACACACACACACAAATCAACAGCGCGTGTGGCTGCTCCTGCGTTTCCTTCTTGTGCACACACTCTTGCCTTTGGAAAAACTCATGCTACCCATCTCAAACGTCAGAGCCCGCATTTCACACGAGTCTCAAAAACAGCAACAAAGCAAGAACACAAGTGTACGCGAGCGCCCAATAAAAAGAACAGAAAAATCACATCTGCAAATCAGACCCGCACGTCCAAATAAAATCAGTTTGGACTAATTTAGGGAAAAAAAGCTGCAGAAACTGTTCAGTTTTAACTGTTCGCTGCTACTTACATGTGCATACCTGCATGCTAATTTGGAACAATGAAACCAGTAACAGGATAACTTCTACATTTTCACCAAAGTGTGAGAACATCAGCACGCGCACATATAAAGAGAAATAAAGGCGAGACACACGCAGCAGCAGGAGAGAGGAGGTGAGGTGAAGCGAACGACTGCATGTGTGAGCTCAGAGATCAGAGACGAAAGGTTGAGTTCTCACTAACAGCCACTAGAAAAAAAAACAAGACTGTGCAGTTACAGAACTTGGCTGTCATCCATCCTAAAACTCTCGCCTTCAACGTGAACCTTCTTATTGTGCATCGGCACAACAGCAACACGTATGCAGGGCTGTTTTGTTTGTGTGTTTATGTGGCTGAAATTTCAAAACTGAATTTAATTTTGGAGCAAGGTGTGCTCTCAATGTGTCATCAGCGTTCCTCTATCACGCAAGAAATCCCTCACCTGATTAGAAAAATAATAACTAGCACTGAATGTTTCTTTAGTACAATAAAGGAAAAAAGATATGGTGCAACTAAGGGGAAAAAAAATCATAAATATGTATTTTTCACTTTGTAAAAATGTGACAGAGGTCTCGCGCACAGTGACTCCAGTCACATCCATTTGTTTCATTAAGTGATCAGTGAATTTCTGAGCACATTATTCTGTCTCAATGATATTTTGAAATGTCAAGGAAAAAAATAATTAGCCTACTCAAACTGCTGTATTTAATCTGCAGCTCTGAGGGTTTTCAAGAACAATATTCCATTACAAATATGTCATTTATTTAATATCTTGAAAAAAATCGAATTAGAGCTGCAAAATTAAGCCATGTGTAATTTAGATGTTGCAGGCTTAGTCACCAAATATTAATTACCAGGTAGTGTGTGTGCTACACAAAGCTGTGTTTGCGTTACAGAAAAAAAATGAGTTTTTAAAAAATTAAGAGAAAGAAAATTAATCCAAACAACACAGCTACAATTTGGACATCCATCTCAAACATGAAGAATTCACTTTTTGAGCCAACACTCTAAACAATCTGAGGTCATCAGCTCCCCCCTACCCCCAACCCCAGCTGCCCAATGTTATTTTAATAGTTTTACATACATAAATACACACACACACACACATACATACATATACATTTAAGTGAACAAGTACATAAGTTGATGGAGAAAAAAACATCAACCTACCATAGACGCTGCTGCTGCTGATCATGTCGTGCTGGAACAGAGAGAAGAAGAGAGAGAGGAAGAGGAGGAGAAAGCATTGGAATTAATTTGTGGAAGAAAAGGCGGAAGGAAGGATTCCCTCTCAAAGAAAAAAAAAGCTTTACAATAGGAGACACTTTCTGGGTGCAACACTGCTCGGATTTCAAGCCGTGTGAGAGGTGGGCCCTGCGAGTCTTTGGAGCAAGCAACTCAATAGGAGAGCCATCTAACCTACATGCATCTCATTAGAAAGTGGAGCCCGAGATGACAGGCAGCAGTGGAGGAGGAGGAGGAAGAGGAAGAGGAGGGCGATATCGGAGAAAAATCAACTGGTGCGGATCTGTCATCCGAGTTAAATCCGCTCGTTACGACCACAAATGTCCAGTTTGTGAGATTCATTAATAGCTACACGTGCCACGATATCACCGGATCCGCTGACTGCACGCGCAACTTGTTGTAACCGTACCCGCCTCATGGAAGCTAATGGGGAGAGGAAAAAAGCCTCCGCGTGTGTGTGTGAGTGTGTGTGTGCACCCAAGTTGTGGCTTTTTTCTGTTCGGAGTGCCGCACAGTCGACACACACAAACAGGAAGCCAACGGTGCAGCCTACGTGTCCGTGCCTGTGCGATCCACGCGCGGCGTGGCGCAGGTGCGCTTCACCGACAGATGAATAAATAACCCGTTACGCAGAGGGCATCGCTCGCAAATCGGGAAACTTGTCAGATCACAAACTGCACATGCACTATTCCGAGATGAGCGGCGGGCTGCTCCGAGCTCGTCTCCTCCACACAGACGCGCTGTCTGCTCTGACCGCTCGCTCTAATTGCAGATGCAGCGGATCCCCGTTCCTTACCTTTTTTTCTCTCTCTCTCTCTCTGCTCTCCAGTGACAGGTCGACCTCTCACGTGTGTGCGTGTGTGTGTGTGTGTGTGTGAGAGAGCGTGTGGGGGGGGAGTGTTATGGTCGCATCGATCCCTGGGAGGGGTCCTGCTGATGAGCGAGGTGCCGAGGTTAAGCCGGGATGCGTGTGAGCTGAAACCATCCCAAGTTAACGCAGTAGACACTGACCACAGCCACTGCCATGTTGGAATTTCACCAGCGCTGAACAGCTGCTTCTCAGACTGACCAGTACGCTCGGCAACGCGCATGCGTCAAAAGGAGGAGGAGGCGGTGAAGCAGGGAGGTGGTGGTGGTGGGGGGTGGAAAAAAAATCCAATTGTTACCCATAAGGTTGTTGTGGGCACTTGATTTGTATGTTAAGTTTGGAAGTGGTGATGGGAGATGAGCCGAAAGAGGCAAACACAGAAAGAGTGAGGACGCCTGCGCTGAAGAAGAGGCGCCTTTTAACAAGTCACTTCCACTCAGTTGTATTAGGATATGAAAGGTCACACAGACAGACACACTTTAAGCGCGTTTCTGACGCAAAAGAAACGCCTTTTAATCTTTGCACATCACCGACGAACTGATTTTCTAACACGGACACTGATTTAAGCACAGTGCTTGCGATCGCTTAAAAGTTCTCACTGATGATAAACTTTAGCGTTCACCTCTTAAACCGAGCAGAGAAGAAGAAGATGGAGAGAAAAAAACACGAGCGCACGCAGCAGTCGCAAATATCTCTCAGTGATAATTATAGCAGGCAATATGGAATTAGCAATTGAAGCCCTAATTAGAATGAAATTGTCCCAGCTAGCGCGTTATCAAAGCGTCAGCGGGGAGACCAGGTTTAAACAAGACATCAAAGATGGAAGACCTGTCACTTCATTGTTCCTAATATCACCCCACTAAGTAGTTAGCGCGCAAGGGGGAGAAAAAAAAAACATCGTTAATGTAGCCAAGTTTAAAGTGAGGTTATTAAAAAATGTGCTTGAAACAATAATAACTCGGGGTTAAATGTGCATCCATGCTGAGGTCACGCACACCTCCACCAGTGGCTTCCTTCCTTCCTCCTTTCCTTCCTTCCTTCCTGCTTCTTATGGCTCGGGCCTGCGCTGCAACTTTCGCTATCAATAATTATTATTATTTTACAATTCCACCACTTCATTAAAATTGTCAAGCCGGCAATGCAATCAAGGATTAATTAAAATTGATTGAAACCTTAGTTAATCACTATGTAATGGCTTCGTGGAGGAGTGATCTTTTTGTTAGGCAGCGCTAATTATTAGTTAGAGGGAAAAAGGCTTCCATGCATCAGGTTTGTAATGTTTAAATGGGGGAAAACAGGTCTCTGTCTTACATTCCAGTGTGTAACTACATTACAGAGCATACCCCCCCCCCCCCCCCCCCCCTCTGATTTCCATACTGAAGGCAAAAGATATAATTCAAGTGTTTTGAATATTCAGTGTTGCTATAAAAGGCTCCCACACTGCTATGGAAAACCTTGTGTAAGGCTACTTTTGTGACGTGTAAAAGTGTGTGTGTGGGAAAGATTTAACAGCAACATAAATCTAAATAGATTTTAACTCATTAGCCATTGGAGAGGTAATGATGTAAGTCTGCCACTAATGAGCTTAAGCTCTTAATTGAATAGGAGGGGGGTGGAGAAACACAGTCGCACACACACAAATATGGACACCCACACAGTGCACAAAACACAATGCGCATACACACCTTCCAATGCAATCCTGTTTCCTGTGTTCCTCCTCTCTGTCTTTCTCTCTCCATCTCCAGGGTCATAAGAGGGGGGGGGGGGGGTTAGAGTCACATGACCAGCTAAATTTCAACCCCAGCGCCTGAAGACTTCAGTGTCGGCCCTCATCATTTCAACGCTACACTTTTTTTTTGGTGAATTTTCCCCTCCCTCCACCAGCCCCCAAATTAATTAATTAAATAAATAAAACCCAAAGAAATCTCTCGTGTTATTTATGAAATTACCGTGCTAAATGAAACACGAGGTCCTGTTCTTTAATGCGAGGCAAAAACAAAGCACCTAATCAAAGGAATCCCCGAACGTCACAATAATCAAGCTTCGGCTGCAAATGTATCATATTTCCGCTTATAAGAGGCAGAACATGCAACAAAACCCGTTGCTTTGATGTCACCTCCCTGCATATCATATTTTTCTTCATCTTCTCCAAATAATTATCAGCACTTAACCTGCCTTGTCTGCCACGAAGTAAAAATGTCAGAATCTATTTGGATAAAGAGGAAAAGGCTTATAGAATAAAATGTTTTTTCTTTACATTATGAATAGGCCATATTCCCTTGGTAATACAGGCTGAAAATGAAAATGATGATATCCAATTTCTTAGTGTCTTCTATCAAATATACCCTGATGTAAACAAAGCCCATGTGAATGGGGTACAATTGTAGGGGAATCTCAAAGGCAGGAAATCCAAGGGGAGAAAACGGAGAGATTAGAAAAGCCCAGACAGTGTTTCCAGTCTCTCAGATAAAGAATAATAATATAGGGAAATAGAAAAAGGGATGAGTTGTCTGTGCTTTGAGGCTAGAGTGTGGCCAGTCCTCTTTTATACCCAGACTAACGGCCTGATAGGACGCGGTGTAGATTTGAGCAGAGCCTATTGAACATAAGCTGCTAAATTTGGCAATAAGGGGAATGTGATTTACTGTAAGCTACAGTGGCCCAAGAGTGACGCAGCCACCTGCACACACACACACACACACACACACACACACACCTGAGAGCATAAAAACACACACTAACAATAACTCAGTCACTCCGTTACTGTCTATTGCTCTCTCCCTCATTCTCCCTGACACACAGTGTGAATGGCTGGCCCGCTTTGCCTCTGAGCCCTGTGCACACACACATAGACACACACACAGACACGCTCGCACGACCACTCATGCGGCTCAGCAGCACTGACTTTGACAAATAACCAGGAAGTCCTGGTGTTGGCTTAAAAACTCCAACTTGTTCAGTTGCAATTCTGCATTTGTCCTGCTTTAATGGCTGTGGAAGTGGCTTTGGAGGTAATCTGTCAGTGATTGATTAGAGCCTGGCCAAATCCCCCCTCACTGAACGCATTGGTAAGCTGCAGGCCTGCCTGCTGCTGCCGCTGCTGCTGCTGTGTGAGGCAGAGAGAGACAGAGCAGAGAAAAGACAACACGGAGACAGAGAGTTCTTCGATGTGCAAGTACATTGAAGAACTCAATAAGAATTCAGCTGGGAATTCATGTGTCCTTTTTTTAAAAGGCCAAAACAGCCACAAACTCATCTTGCATATATTTTGAAGCTGACAAAATCAAAGCAAGTAAGGGAATGTTTTATCTTTAGCAATATATTATTTCACACAGTGCCCAAAAATTCCTTATTTTATGTTTGGAGACAATCAAACCCCCAAACCACCACATTTCTTTCTTATTTTTTTTATAGCATCATTTAATAAAAATTATGTTTGTGAGAATTCAGCTCCAATATTTTGCAGTCATTAAGTATCAACCTGATAAAGGTCAAAGTCCTCATCAGTGGCGACCCCAACCCTAGCGCCACACACTAATCGAATCTTTTTGTTTTAGAGACAAACAAAAGGGACTTTTTTGGAAAATGTAAAAAATATTTGTGATCTCCTGATTGCTGAGGCTTTGGAGAGCAATACAAAAAAGTCATGATCTGATAGCACAGGGTAACATAAGGTGATCCTTTAACTATATCAAATTTATAGTAATTTGTTTTTCAAAAGATATTAAATATTTTATATTTTATATAAATATATAAAAAAATTTTGATATGATGATATGATGTTTAAGATTTTACTGGAATATATATATATATATATATATATATATATATATATATATATATATGTATATATATATATATACATATATATATATATATATGTATATATATATATATATATATATATATATGTATATATATATATATATATATATACATATATATATATATATATATATATATATATATATATACATATATATATATATATATATGTATATATATATATATATATGTATACACTTGATGCCAAACTGTCAGTGTTAGGAGAAGAGGCATTTAGTTTATATGGAGTGCATCCTGATGTGAGAATATATACAGCATTACATTCTACTGCACCATGAAATATACTGTTGCCTACAGTACTGTGCAAAAGTCTCCCCCATTTCTCTGTATTTTGCTTCCATGTAGTCACTCTTTAATGGTAATTCTTAAGGAAGGCAAAGAGGGAGAAAAGGCGGAGGTATGCTGAATTACATAAGAAGCAGAATGAAAATTAGTGGCGACAGGTCTCAGTGATAAATCTGAATTGATGAGGAGGCTCTGGTTTGGGGCTGAAATCTTGTCAAAAGTAAAAGTGCAGAAAAGTACAGTGGTTTCCCAGTTCAGGCTGTGTTCAAGAATAGACATGATAACACCAAATATTGACTTTCAAGCTCATCAGAATGGTTCTAACCCTGTTTTTGCCTCATATATTAGATTCATTTTAAGCTTGCACGTATTTTCCTGCCAAAACATAAAGAAACGAGGGGAAACTTGAGACTTTTCCACAGTACAAAATGCTCCTCCTCCTCCTGCTTGAGTAGGCTACAATGAACAAAGAAAACTAGGCTATACATTTGTTGACAATAAGAAAAGAATCATCCAAAGATTGTGCGTAAAGAGATAAAATACGGGTGCTTGAAGCAGCCACGTCTCACGGATGCATTAGTTCAGATACAGAGCACCGAGGCCTCTGTCGACTTCACAATCGAATGAAATACAGTGTCACCATGTGCTGACATTGGTAAGAACTCTTCTTATGCGTCATAAAGAACTGTTTCTTGTTGGATTCTTCTGACAAATTCACAAAGCAAAGTCTCTTTGCAACTAAATGACCGTGTTATCCTCCATTTTTATGGCTGCACAGATTTAATCAATGAATACACTTTATTTCACATGCTGTAAATGAATTAGTCCACTGATGGTTACACCTCTAACGATGTAAGCATCACTTTTATATACTGACTGGATGAGTGCTTTTGAATTTTACCATTTCGAACAAAAGAGGTTATGCTGTTCATGAAGTAATCAAAGTAAAAACAATAAAACAGTGCATTTAAATGTGTGTGTAATATTCCCATTTGGCATTTAAAACGATCTGCAACGTTACAGTCTCTGTTCTAATCAGTCACAACTCATTTCCACTTCTTTCTGCTTTTCTTTTATAATCAAAGACAAGCAAGTCCTTTTGCACATGCACAGGCTCTGACCATGAAAATGTTCAGCATGAATCTTAATATCACTTAAGTGATAATTATTCTGCTCGCCACAAACCTGACTAACAAAATGGAATTCAATCAGAGCCTGTGCATAATGACAGTCATTATGAAAATAATGAATAAAAAAGTAATAATGACATCCCTATCTGCATTCATACCTTTTTTCTCACACATCTCCATGGTGATTGGAGTTCTTTTTCTCTTCCCAACTCTACATTCTGGCTGCCCCATGGCCGCTTTAATCACATTGTTTATGGTAAACCAAGCGTAGTGTGCTAGCTCTGTGCGTGGACTCATTTAATTAACCACTTGAGAGGTGTAGCTGAGTAGTGCAGCATTGGCTCCTGCAGTGGTGAGTGCAGGGTTATTGTTGCTGACCGGTCTGTCTCTATCTCTCTCTGTTGCCTCTTTGAAATCAGACCAATCTCCCTCAGAGCAGGAATTTGCTTTTTTTTTTATTATTATTTTTTTTACCACTAATGCAAATCAACATGTGACAATCAGGAACAATATAATTATAATAAAAAAAATCTCTTCAGTGTTGTGGGAAGAACCGATGACACATGCTGGGATTAAATGATAAATCACAGGCTCCTCTGCTTCAATCAGTTGTTGAAATTAAAAAAGAAATTTACTCTGAGCAGATTAAGAATTGAAAGATTTCAAATGCCCAGACCGTAAATTGAATTTTTTAAAACATATACATTTACAGTTCTTACACGTTCTTGGACATTGATGCAGTTTTCACAGGTTTACCTCCGTACCACCACCCTATTTGACGTGATGCAGCTGGAGTGCAGACTCTCAGTTTTAATTCAAGGGGCTGAATAAAAACACTGCATTAATTTGGGGTGTGCAACGTAGTCTCAAAATTATATCTGACGATACAGAAAAAAAATACTAGACTGCATTTTATCATTCAGCAAGCTGCTATTAGTGATGAGAGACTACAAAGTTCAAAGAGTGAATTTAGGGCCACAAGTTGCAAGCAGCAGTAGCAACTATATAGTATAGCTCTTCCACAGCATGTCTTTATCCTGTCTTCCTTCTCTCTCCCCAACCGGTCGGCAGATGGCCCCGCCCCTCCCTGAGCCTGGTTCTGCTGGAGGTTTCTTCCTGTTAAAAGGGAGTTTTTCCTTCCCACTGTCGCCAAAGTGCTGCTCATAGGGGGTCATATGATTGTTGTTTTGTTCTCTGTATGTATTACTGTAGGGTCTACCTTACAATACAAAGCGCCTTGAGGCGACTGTTGTTGTGATTTGGCGCTGTATAAATAAAATTGAATTAAATTGAATTATCATGCAACAGTAGTGATGCAGCAATATGACACAACATAAATCAAATGTAAACACAAAAGTAGCTTAGGTACTGTTTTTCCTGGAAATTTTAAGTAAAAGCAGCTTTGTGTCATATGGCATGCAACCAATGAATATTCAAGTCATCCTAGGTCACGTCCTTTACTTCTGGGTTGCACTTCAGCAACTGCCAGCGTCTCGGCTTCATGGCCCTTCACAGTTTGGTTGTACTTGACAATGTGTTTTTGCCTCAAAACAAGTCTAATATTTCTGCCTTAAGCCAGAATTGTCACGTCTGGCGTGGCAGACGCGTGGAGTTGTAGATAGGACCCAAGATGCAGCTTGTGACGAGAGTGAACTTTATTTAGTGAGGAGGATGAAAAACAGAAACGGCGAGGCGAGAATAAACTTAAACTGGAACAACTAACAAAAACAAACCCAGAGAAGTAGGGAGATACACAGACCATAACACACCAAATAACGCAGACAAACCAGCAACAGGCAGGAGAACACACAGGGCTTAAATACACACAGCAGTAATCAGGGGATGAGAGACAGGAGGGAAGCACACCTGAGTGAAATCACAACAGACGAGGCAGGGGAAACGTAAACTGAACATACTCACATAAGACAAGGACCTTCAGAATAAAACAGGAAACTAACAGACACAGAGAACCAGACAAGACACTGAACTGAACAGACAGACTCACAAGCAGACACAGTGACACTATATACAGACAGAGGGAACACAGAGAAGTGGGAGCAGGCAGGCACAAAACAAAACCCTAACGAATGGCAAACCGAACCCAAAGACATCACAGAATAAACAAGAACACAGAATATTATAAAGAAACACAAAACACTGAGTCGTCAGACTCAGGACCATGACAAGAATGGATTTCTTGCGTATTTTGTAAACCATTGTGATGGTTCATCAACTGCTTGCACTCCGATCTCATTCTCAGGCATTTCTGGGCTTGTCTCATTGTAACTGTTACAGTGTCATACTGGCATTATTTTGCACAATACGATGTGGCACAAATGTAAATATGTTTAGGATAAATAATATGCTGATTTGTACCTCTTTGTAGAAAACCCCCTTTTGGGCAATAACTGGCTAAAGTCTGGAGCTCTTGAACATTGTCAAAGAATGGGTGTCCTCTTCTGTAATGCTTTACCAGGCCTTTACTTCAGCTGGCTTTGGTTATTGCCTGTTTCTAACCTTTCTGGCTTCAGTTTTGTAAGTGAAAATTCCTGATTTGGCCACTTCTGTATGGTACACTTATTTTCAGTTGCGACATAATGCAATATGCTTCAGATCATGATCTGTTCTAAGCCTTGTCCAGATTTGTTTCCCTTCCTTATTTGTCACAGGTTGATCACAGTGTCATCTATCCCAAGAAAACTCTTCTGGCTGCTTTAGATGTGTTTTGGCAAAGTCTGAGGCTTTGTGGCGTGATCTCTGTATTTTCTCTTATCAAATCTTATCTCTTTTTTAGACTTGGATAATGACAAGCCTTCCTTCTGAAACGTGTTTGTCGCTCTGGTGGAGAGTTTTCTGCAGCTGTGAACATCCACCATTGCTACAGTATCAACCATGGACCTCCTGGCCTTATTATTTCCTCTCAGAATGTACCAGAATGGCTTATATGGACACTCCTAACGTTCTCTCGCTCTGAGGCATGGCCTGTTTCACTTGTTTTGAGAGCTCCTTTGAATGTATGATCTGGATTAAGAACCATAGCTTTCCCATTCAAATGTCAGACTTGGAATAAACTACAGATCTTTTACCTGCTTAATTTTTAAAGCAGGTCTTCTGAAAAGCATTTCTAATTTCAGCAGAGCCCCTGAAAACAGTGGACTGTGTGTAAAAGTAGCTTCCTCAAGAGTTTAACACCTCCAATTACAGCTGGAAGTCTATATTTAACATAGCACTTTGAGTTGAACATGTTTCAGTCCACAGCTGAGTAACAAAAACTTGTGTAACTGCCCAAACATTTCTAGGATAACTGTAAGTGTGTGCACCTGCTTAAAATTCAGAGGTTTTGTGTGTGTGCTGTCATTTGTAAGTGTGAGGATTTATCCTAGCTCACAGTGTGTGTGTGTGTGTGTGTGTGTGTGTGTGTGTGGTGGGTCATATCCTTGAGGTTTACTCTTTTGATTCAATAGCGCTCCACATGGATGGACTCAATCAGATACCTCAAACCCAGTGAAGAGTGATGTTCAATGGAGCTGAAGTTACACTACAGCTACTCCCCAGAGAAAAGACGGCCCGGTTTTCAGACAATGTTTAAATGTAGACACAGCAGAAAGCTAAATCTTAAGCACATAAACAAAGCTATTTTTACTTGTTGACATGATACAGCGCCGTTAATTTCCTTAATTGTTGCCACTGGTGCAGAAAATCATTTTATGCCTGGGAAAAGACAACAAGTTTATATACAGTTTCCTACTTCATATACTGTAGTTGTGTGATTGTCAGTGAATGTGGAGAATTTCTTGCATGATTGGAGCAACCAAGGCCACATTTAAAATAAATTCTCTGTGGCTTTTCCCCCATACTTTTCTGCTGTCAAATCGGCTTTAAAGCAAAAGATTACAATGTGTATTTAAATCCTCAAAGGAGCTGCTCAGAGATCACGTCTTTTACTACCACAATCAGATGTACGGCTGCAGTTGGCCGTGCGATTCTGTCTCTTCAAACACTTGCACACAGTTCTTGAACAATAACAACAAAGATCTGGGCAAAGAACTTGAAATGGCCAATAGGTTTGTGGCCCTAGAAGCCATTACTCCTTGAATACCTTGTGGATAATGAAACTGGGCCAGGGTAGAGCGGAGATGGAAAACTGTGCTGTTGGAGTGCACTGAGCCATTGCAAATTTCTGTTTGAACCCATAACACTGTAGCCATGTGACAAATGATAGCAAACACAGAGCTTGAGCCACTTGGAGAAGACTACAGTCAGCTGGATTCATTCTGAAAGTCCACCATACAAACACATGTCTCTATGGTGAGGTGAAATAAGGGCTAGAGAAAACCAATGTGTGTTGCTTTGAAACCTTTTTCTATGTATCTGACTAAAAGTAAAAAGATTGTAAGCCAACACCATTTACCATTACGGTAAATCATAACCTGCTGTTGCATTTTCTTTTTTCCATAGAAGGTAGAACCTCAGTAAAAGTTACCCTCACATATATTTATGAATTAACATATTAAATAAAGCGGGTCAGATTGATGTCAAAATTGATTCTAGGTTCTTCCATTGCCCATAACCCACTTCATAACCATTTTCATAAATTGAAACTGGCCATCAGAAAACCACTATTTTCCCATTGGCCATTTTAAAGTGGTGTGTGTGCTGAGCCAGACACTAGCTACAAACACTGTTAAGTGAGTAGCTGAAGAATAATTACTTTCTGTCACGGTCCTGGGTTGTTTGACCCAGTGTTTTGACTTTTCTTATATTTTTTTCATTTATTTCTTGTCCGGTCGTCTGCTATGTTCACGTCATGTTTCTAGGTATTTTATGTATCCACGTCAGAGCTTCCTGTTCAGGTTCAGGGTTTTTTCATGTTAGAATCTTAGTTCACCCAGTCTAGGTTATTGTTTAGTTTCACCTTTGCCCTTTTATTTTTGTACTGTTAACCCAGCCTTAAATAAATGGCTTGTCCTTAGTTAAATCAAAGTTTCATTTTTCATGCCTGCACTTGGGTCCTCCTGCTCGCTCCACGCAGCCAGCTTCAGCCAGACTGTGTAGAGTCTGAGTGATTGTTGGTTTTTTTCTCTCTATGTATTATTGTAGGGTATACCTTACAATATAAAGCACCTTGAGGCGACTGTAGTGATTTGGCGCTATATAAATAAAATTGAATTGAATTGAATTGAACTTTCTAACAAGCTGCTCTCACAATCTTGTTAATTTTTTTGCTTTTTATTCACTCTTTCCTCTGGCTCTAAGTTTTTACTGAGCTTGTTTAACTTTTTGTTTTAAATTTTCCCTGAGACACTGATTAGATACTTATTATCTTAGATTTAAATGCAGTATTCAGCTTAGACATGCTTCTATTCATTTTATTTTGTAGGAGCTGCTGGCTGAGTATTATATAGCATTGTGCCTAGTAAGCTATGGAAGGTTCACTTGAAGGTTTTTCTCTCTAATTTCTGCAAATGTCAGTTTTTCCAAACAAAATCAAATTATACCCTTTTTTTTCTTGTCTGCTTAAAACTCCCCACATCATACATGACATCTTAGTAAAACTTGCAGGTCCCAGGCTAGCTGTTGTTCACTGCTTCCTGTTCCTTTGCTAACATTCTCCTAATTATAATGCCATAACTGTCAGTGGTGAAAGTCAGGTAATCTTTCCTATAACACTTTTAACCTCTTAAGCCCCAAGCCTAACTGATCTCCTGCCTTTTGCCCCCGTATCAGGGGGCGTTGGGGCTTAAGAGGTTAACGTATCATGTCAAACAGCAGTAAAAATTTCAATTTTGGCAATAGAAAAAGTGCATTTTGTTGTGCTTACCGTGTGAAAGACCGACCATTCTGTTTCAGAATGTGAAGTCACTTGAATTTATACGAGCTCTAGCTCACAAATGAACACGAGGGGGGCACTTTGTTATTGGTCATTTTGAAGCTAAGCAGCATGTCTGCATGTCCTGACCTCTGCCTGTTGTTCTGCTGTATAACAAGACCTTCACACAGCACCGACCAGAGACAGCTGTGTGCGTTGTCTTATCAGAATGGGCTGCGTGGAGTGAGATGCCTCAAGGAACTATCAGTAAACAACGCAATAGGGTTTCAGTTGCTATACGCTCAGGCACTCATGCAAAATTCAGCACTTTTGCATGTAGTCTGAGATAGAGCCAAAGCAGAAGGCAGGGGTTATGGTTTAACTAGTGAACCTTCAGAACTCAACGATTCCCCCTCTAATTCTGACGGAAATGTTTGCAAAGTTGACCTTAGAGCATGAAATGGAAATATTAATTGCTGCACTTATACATGAAATTCAAACAGCTGCTGCTATTGCTAAGTTCCAGCTCTATCCAGTTATCTCTCGCAGTCTCTCTCCATCTTCCTCCCAAGTCCTTTAATGGTGTGATCGCCCTTAACTCTGCAGTAAATCTCTCCCCAATGGCTTATGGTTCAAATTAATGGCACTGCCATAAGTGTTTGAATTTCATGAATTGTAATAATCCTTACATCACAAGACACATGAAGTCATGTCTCCCTCTCTACAGTGGAGATATGATACATTTTAGAGGGATGCACAAAGTGGTCCCCTGGTAGAGTAGTGATGTATTCTAATAGACTGTGCTGGCCAACCCCCGGGCGCAGATATTCATGATTCATATTTGAAGGCTGCAGAACATTTAAATGGGACATTAAGTGGCGAAGAAGATTAAAACACTGTTGGCTTTGTGGAACAACTGGGACATTCACTGGTGGGGTTATGTCTTTTTTATTTTCTTTTTTCTCTTTGCTTTTCCTAAGCAGCGAAAATATATCAAAGTTGAATACTCTTCACTTTTTATGTTAGGAAATATAAGTATTTATTTAACACTATACAACTTTAGTCAAAAACTATAAAAAGAAGAACAATTTTCTAACCTTCCAGGTGTCGGATTGTGCTGCTTTTCCAGTGGTGGAGATGTGCTGTCAAGGAGAATGTCATGAATTTTGGTACACAGATAGATACGAGTATCTACAATGGCTATTAAAAGGTAATGATTAAAGTTTTTGTCATTAAGAAACATTTATCATACTAATTATACTGATGAAGTCTAAAATGTGTTCAAAGTAGTAGCTCACCTAGGCAGGGTTAGGCTAGGACGAGGGTTAGGGTTTTTCACTAATCTTAATGTTATTAAGAGCTCGGTCTTCTTTTAAAAGCTGTCGCAAGGAGAAAAAATGAGCTCTTTGCTAGAACTTTTTGTTGTCATGATAACATAAAGTTTTAACCTTGCTCGGTTGCTAGCTAGTTGTTCGTCTATTCTAATGACTGTATTCTGATAGGATGTCAACAGCTGGTTTGTGAAGACGTCTGATGTATGTTGTCCATAACCATTTTTACATCTGACTGAGGACACTGCATGCTTGTATGGTAGGGCAGCCACAGCCTAAATCTACTTTTTGTAAGTAGAGGAGTTGCCCCCTGCTCTCCATTTGAAAAATGCAAGTTTAGGTGTAGTAAAAACAAAAATACCTGTGCCTCTGATAATTTGCTGCTTACATCAACACTTTACTTTTGTGCTTTAATTCAACTCCAATTAAATAAATTTTTTAATAGTGCATACCTGTGATAATTGTAAAACCCATGCAGGCATATGTCGTAATGATTTTACAACTTTATTATAGTAGGTGCATGTTTTGCTTTTAAGACATTGAGGACTTGATTGTGTGCAACGCAGTCGTATATGTGTGTGGTGGAGCAGGAGGACAGACTTGATGATCCCCTGTCTCCTGGTGACTGTGTGGAGCCAGCCAGCCGTGGCGAGGCTGCCATAACTACCAGTTGAGCTCTGTCAGGGAGATGACCCACTCTCTATTCAACAAGACCTGCCACGATGACAGACAGACGGACTGCGAGATAGGCAGGCATGAAGGCAAAACACACAGCATGTGAATATTTTAACTCTCGAGTGATTCTGAGAACTCGCCATCTCGCTCCGAACAGCTGAAAACAGGAAAAAGCTGTAGGTGTAATTGAACCACAACAGCACAGGTCAAGAGTCAATAGTCTTATTTGAGGGCTAACACCATTTAAGACTAATTTGAGACTATGTGTTATTGTGGCTTTAACTAAGTTTCTAACCTGATCTGTGTAGAGGTTCATTGTGCTTTTAAAAGAGACCTGCTGCCCTGCAAAAGGCCATCTAATGGTTTTTTCAAACCCACAGTATTACTTTAATGTACTGCAGATCAAAGGATAAAACATCCACTTCTGCAGATGATGGGAAAAAAGCTCAAGTACAGATAAGATTTTAGATTTTCTGCATAAGAAGTCCATTTGGGTTCTCACTGTTAGGAATGAATTAGTCTTGCACACGAATAAAAGGCACTTAAGTAAAATTCATAACACATTTATTATGTATCTTACGTGTTACCACAATTTAGAAATCGCTGTAGTTTGCATATAGTTAATGTAGAGTTGTATATGTCTTTGGTGTTCCTATGAAATGTGAAGAAAAAAACCTCCATCCCTATGTAATGGATATCATGGGGATCAAATCAGAGCAAAGATGTTTTGTTAGACTTTTCAGGCTTTAGTATAAATCTTTGCTCTGATTTTAATTAAATACAAGTATTTATGTGTTTTGAGGCACTATTTCTACAGCACATGTGTGTGGGAATATGTGCATTAGCACGTTGGTGCTGTTGTTGATGTTTGTATGTAAGCGGTGAGGTCAGGACCTGGACTGGAGGCCCATCCCTGGAGAGCTCGCCTCCAGCATGGCCAACTAACACTACAAACAATTAAAAACCACTGCTGTCTCCCCCCAGGGCGTTCGGCTTTATCCAGCTCGGGTCGGAGAAATAGCTGCTCTGTGCTGCACAAGATTCCCAACCAAACCCTTCGTATCGGCTCTATAACGATGCCGGGCAACACTGAAGATGGAGAGGCAGAATCGATACGGCTACAGCCTGTGGACCAGTGTGGAGACAGGGGGCTATTATTAGGACGTCCTTTCTTTACCACCTGAGCCACTTACACACTTGGGGTAGTCACACATAAACACACACACAACTCTTCCTCTGTTGAAGGAGTTTGCATGTAAGAGCAAATGACAATTCTCCAGTAATATTACTATAGACAGGCTTCATTTTATAGCAGCAGTTCCAAATATTCCCATTCCAAAAACAAAAACATGCTCTCTGTCCGCTGTTTTGAATCCACTTGAATAGAGGCGAGACTTCTGCAAAATTAATCACAACTTTGAGAGCAAACAAATAATTCAGACTCGTGGCCTTGCCTGATGCAATACAGACATATCAGCTTCACCGAGCAGGTCTTGTATACAAAGTGAAGTCTGGTTGAATTAAAAGATTTGGATTCATTAGTGAAGTGGACGCAGTCGGCACAGCGGCCAGCCTGTAAGATAACCAGTCAGCCAACCAGTTATCTCCCTGGGCATATGCTGTGTCCACTGCTCCAGAGCCCCGCTGTCAAAGCCATTGTGAATTGTAATGATCACAGTGCATCCCAGCCGCTCGCAACACACACATACGCACGCACACACACACATGCACGCACACTCTCCAGTCTTTGCTCCAGGGGTCCTGACAAAACAGGAGACGGCAGGGACTCGTCAGAAGACAGCGCTGCCGGTGCGCTCCACCTGCTCACTGATTCTTACGCCTGGAGGAGCCTGAAGGCATTGCCATCGCACACCCTCCCTGTACATGGCACACACACTCACACAAATACACAAATCGATAGACAGACACAGATGCCAACACACTTATACATAGATCCACAACGCACATATACACCCGGCTTTTGATTACCTCCCACCTTTATTTCTTCCTAGCATCCTTTCCCTCGTGCCCCCCTCCAATCCGACCCTATCCATATCCTGTTGTTTGTCCTCCTCCCTCCCCCTCTACCTTACCCCTCACTGCAGAACGCATGTAACACACACACACACACACACACACACACACACACCCTAACCTGTCAGGTAACATCAGAGAAGGGGAGAGTTGAAGAGACGTGACAGCATGCTGAAGGAATCGAGTGCCAGGAACACAGACCTCTCTCTGTTCACCTCTGCTGTGCTGGAACACAACGAGCTCCAGCCCCTCACCTTTGTTAAGGATCAGACCTGTTTGGAGAGTGCTGGAGAACCTCCAACAGTCAGAGGAGTGAAGACACGCTGAGGAAAGGAGATATTAGAGAGGAAGTTGTCGAGAGGAAGTTCTGATAATCAATAGGCGCGGGGAGCGAGTTGGAGAAGAAGAAACAAAGGCAGAAAAAAGGAAAGAAAGCGTTAGATAGGGAGGGCCAACACATGCTGCCCGAAGGCCTTTTCACTATCCATCAAATTCAGCAAGTTGGCCTGAAAGCTTGCAGCTGCCATATGTGATGAACCATTCACACAGTGAAGTCCAACAAGTCAGCAACAACCCCTGCAGATGATTTGCTAGAATAAAAAAAAATCACTGTGAAAAACTTCAACACTGTTAAGGAAAAGCTAATGAAGCTGCACTTTACATTTCTTGGCTGACATTATGTTTTAATTCCAGGAAGCTGAGCATGAAACCTACCTATACTTTCAGGTATGGCACACATAGGATCGAAGAATCATTGAATACATGGCAACCCTGCCGTTGCATCAGTATTAATATCCAATATTCAATAAACACACAGAGATAAATTTCAGCCGTTGCTACAGCTGGCACCCAATATTTATTTAGTCTTAGCATGCTGAGGCTCCAGCTAAAATACTGTTTGCAGTCTGGGATGTTAAAAGGGGCTAATGGAGCATCGTAAAATTGATCTCAGTTTAAAAAAAATGAATAAAAAAAAAATCAAGTTTGAACCAAGTCAAACTGGCATGTAGTTTGTTTTAATCCAATGCTATCTGTGTGAGTGATACTTGCAGCACAAAGGGGATGGAGCATTTTCATGGTGCCCTTCTGATAAAAAATACAGTATATTACAAAGTGTTATATAAATATATTTTCATTATTACATATGCATTATACAAAAGGAGTCTGTCCCTGTGAATTAGTATTAGTATTAGAATATATTGCAAAGATTGTAAATTTGATGATTTTCAGTTTTGCACCTCTTTGCTCTCAGGTGTCCTACATTTTTATTGATGAGTTTAGCTTATTTATATCTTATGGATGCATAATTAAATTCTGTGCTTGATGACAATATCTCAAATATTAACCTTTTCATCAAGTTTATATTTCTAAATGCAAATAAACATATAAAACACACACTGTGTAGGCCTGTAAAAAGTAACAGGTTTGGCAAGATGAATTTTGATATCTTTGGATCCATTTGCAATAGATCAATAGAATTCATAGACTTGCCAGTGACCGTACAACAAACTGATGACATTTCTGGTACACAGATTATTTTTAGAAAAGACTGCATGGACTGCTTCCATGACCCTTGAGGGAGTTATGAACAAAAAAAGTGCTGAAAAGTGAAGACTTGGTCTATCATCACCAACTATTTTTTTCCCTGAGAAGTGATCACTGATGCCCACAGGCAATCTCTTTTTCCACCTCTGAATGCTATATGCACAAAATGCCTGGTCATCAGTACAAAAAATGCCACTATTTATGCATCCAAACCACACTGCATACAAAATTCAATATATTCATGAAAGGAGAATGAATTAGTAATATGTGTGCATGTTCCGGCCTTGGGAAAACATCCCTTCTTTATAATTAAGCCAGTGGCAGAGTCAAGCGAGCCTTAGTGCAAACCTCTGTGTCTTATCCTTGTTGGAGGGGAATGTTGAAAGCTATTGCAACTAATTGGTTCCCCTGCCTCCTTTTTGTCATGGGAATGACACAACAATCAACACCCTCCATCATCTCCTGCAGAATTGAGAATTGAAACAACAGGGCGGTTGTCTCATGTCACACCAAACAGACTGTCAGTCAAGCATTAGTGAAGACTGATGTTGTGCGCTGTTTTCCCTCTCTCTTCTTTTTGTTTGGGCCACAGCCAACAAGCATCATAAAGCAAAATCATCATCAGTTGTTTGTGCTTCCTGAAAGCACTGGATTAATTTCCTATACTTTACAAATCCTCCTTTTGTCTAATCTTGCTTCTCATTTTTGCTTTGCTTACTCTGAGGGAGCACTCCAGCATTTGGTTTCAAGGAAAAGCCCTCCACACATATTTGATAGGCAGTTTGCAAGTTGGAGAACTTCACTTGAACACTAACTACCCATTTTTAGTGTTAGTTATCCTCTGTATTCACAAGAGCAATTTTCACCAAGGAGGGGGGGAATGATTTTGCTTCATCAAGAAGAAGTGGATCTTCTAAAAACAGTCATTCTGTTTCCTGCTTCTTCCCCCTCTTCCGCTTCACATCTCGAGAGACAGTTGCAGCCTGATTCTCTCGATGAAGTGGCTCTCCAAACTTACATCATGCATTGTTTTGCCGGCTGGTATGCTTTACGGGCTCTTGGCCCATTGGGGTGCTAGATTGAGTGTGTGTAGGTTAGTGGGTGGGCAGCAGAAGTGGGTTCTTGGTGAGGGGCAGTAAATGCTGGAATTCCTAATAGAAGGTAATTGAAATGAGCACTTAGAAGCCGTTGGCTGGCATTTTCCTCGTGCACGGTGAAGGGCTGTGGTAATCATGTGCTAGACTCTGTTGTACTCTACATGCAACAGAAGGGCTCATTAGTGGATACTATGCATTATATAGGTGTACGTTTATCCTCGACAGCAAGAGGACAGAGCTCATGAGCTCACTCAGATAACTTTCTCAGGATTTTTTCTCAGATATTGCAGTGAGCATTTGTCACTGGTGGGCAGAAAGCAGCAGCCTTGAAAAGTTTCACTGAAATGTCACAAAATTTGATGAGTAGGCTGCTCGAGTGTGTTAAGGGGATGTGCTTACAGAAAGAGCCTCCACTTCAGTATTCCTTCTCTTTCTGTCTGCCTTCTCTTGCTGTTTCTGTCCTTGGCTCTCAGGACAAATAGTACCCTTACCCTCAGCTACTTTTTCCACCCCTATACAGACTGGAGCAGTTGTTACAAGCTTTCAGCGGACGCTTCATGCAAGACAAGGCCTTGTTCCATTTGTTAAAAAGCATAAAGTAGACAATTCTCAGAATATGTTGAGTGTGAGGTATTGTAACTACAATGAAGGACATGTTGTCAGGAGAGTGGTGAAATGGTCAGAAAATTGTGCTCTCTGGAAGATAATGCTTCCATTGTGCTGCACAAGGCCATACAAGCACAGGGGCGACCTTGGGATGAGAACAACTTAATTTAAGAAAGTAGGAGAGAAAAAAACAAAAGAGATAAAGGTTCTGCCTGAGAAGCAGAGCATGTGAACCAGTTTTGATAATCCGCACATTTAAATGGTTGGACAACAACAACCCTGAAATACTGTAGCTGTGGACTTCGCTCAATCAATCGCAATATCTTTCATGAGCAAACAGAACCTCCGGTGCTGCCGCTTAGGACTGGGTTAACAATCAGATTAAAAGCTTGACAAGTGAGAGCTGGACTAATGCCAGGTGAGGGGAGCAGTTTGTGGCCCTACCAATAGTGGGCAGAAGAACAAGGCAGAAGTGCCCCACTGCCAACAAATAGGGGGTCGGGGTGGAAGATGGAGGAATGTTGAAAGCATCCCAGTCCCAGAACGCATCTGGTAATTCACCAGTTTCCATTATGAAATTCCATTACATCCCCCCACCTTTCTTTGTCTATCCTACATCTGTTTCTCTGTTCCCCTGTCCTCTTCTCCTTGTAATCAGCTACTCTCCATCTTCCTCACTTTCACTCAAACAAAACGATTACTCAGCAGAAGCCCTTCTCGCTGTAGAATATTTCTGTTTCGCTTCACTTATGTTTCCACGTGCTCACCAAAGCTGAGGAAGAAATAAACAGAAGAAGGTAAGGATTTAAACACAGACACACACACGTGCACACACAGACTGAGGAGATGTCTTTGTCAGCAAGAGAAAGACATGAGTGGGCTGGCGCGCTAATCATCGATCGGATGATTAAGGCAGATGAGGAGGGCTTTTTCCCTCAGTGAAGGATCTGATTGTTGGTCTCCTCCCGCCTGGTGTCCAGGGAGCACGCCGGCGGCAGCGGATCAGGATCAATACACTCAATCACTGCTGAGAGGGCCAGCGTCAGTCACGCTGTGCCAGACTATTAGAACCAAGTAGGCAGACAGTGAATAAGTCCATGCTTCCCTGGTCCCAACTCACACCACAGGGGGAAGCAATGAAGTAGCTGGCTGGAGTGTGTGTGTGTGTGTGTGTGCACAGTTATCACACGTGTTTCTGTTAAAGGACCAGTGCAACATTTTGAGAAAAATTGCTCTGTTTTTGTCTAGAATTAGACAAAAAGATTGATACGTCTCTGAAATCAAAACTCAAGAGTCCTAGCAAAGAGACAGCTTAAACTAGACAGTGTTAGTCGGGCTCTGTCAAAAACAACAACATTCACGTATAAACATATTAAAGCCCACCGATGTGCTTAAGATTCTAAATGACCTAAATGCTAGCTAGAGCTTCAGATTTGTGCAGCTTGGGCCGTAATTCTACAATTATGCACTCTGAATTTGAACCAACTGCAGTGGGCTTGTCCATCTGCAAGGTAGCGATAGAACAAACTAAAGTGTCATGCCTTTTTGAATATTTATATTGTAGTTTTACTCGCTGTCTCACATGGACCAACTTTCCTATGGTTGGTATCAGTCCCGAATTTGTTTTATTTTAGTTTACGTAGGGATAAGTATGTTAAATGAACAAGGCAATTCACAGCCTCACAGTTTGCAATGTCAGTGGTTAGTTGCCCATTTGAAACACAAGAAAATCAATGATGTGCTCAATCTTTATAATAAATACACTGATTAAAACACAATAAAATACTTGATAATACTCATTTCCAAATTTCAACCAACTATTTTTAGTTTTGCCCTTATCTCTCCTCTTCCATTTGCTCTAAGTCTAGATACTGTAGTTTGAAAGAATAGTAAAAGTACTATTTTGAACTAGTCTTGAAACACAATAATAATGGCAATTGTTCTTTTGATTGCCACAAACAAGCTCTTGACCCTATTTCTCAATTTCCAACAGTTGGTTGTGATGTAAAATGTAAATAAATGTAAATAAAACTATAATTCAATGGCTAGCAAATACTTTAATCTCTATATATTGAAAATTTTACAAAGGTAGTATTTGAAGTGTAATTTTTTAAAACAAATTTCATTGCTTCTTCTTTGAATAACATGCTAAGTGTTTTGGATCTGAGGAGAACCATCGACAGAACCATCCATTGTGAACACAAACCTTCCTCTCTCCTCTTCCTAGAAAAATAAAATAATTTTATTTATAATTAAAATCACCAGACAGTCTTCCATGTTTCTCAGCTCTCAGTACAAATGGAATGTCCCAGGAACTCAGTGAAGACCAAAGAAGTAAAACTGTAGATTTACACAGTTGGGAAGGTTTCTTGGATGGTTTAAAAAGTACTTTTAAATACTCTAGGAACAACAAGTAAGCCTGCAGTGCGAGAGCGAAGTGCTCTAATAGGGTGATATGGTACTACAACGTCATTAAGATAAGATGGGGCCTGATTATTTAAGTCCTTGTATGTGAGGAGCAGGATTTTGAATTCAATTCTGGATTTAACAGGAAGCCAAAACAGGAGAAATATGCTCTCTCTTTCTAGTCCCTGTCAGTACTCTTGCTGCAGCATTTTGGATTAGCTGAAGGCTTTTCAGTGAGTTTTTGGGACATCTTGATAATAATGAATTACAGTAGTCCAGCCTGGAAGTAATAAATGCATGAACTAGTTTTTCAGCGTCACTAAGAGAAAGGATATTTTTAATTTCAGAGATGTTGCGCAAATGGAAGAACGCAGTCTTACATATTTGTTTAATATGTGCGTTGAAGGACATATCCTGGTCAAAAATGACTCCAAGGTTCCTCACAGTGTTACTGGAGGCCAAGGTAATGCCATCCAGAGTAAGAATCTGGTTAGATACCATAATTCTAAGATTTTCAGGGCCGAGTACAATAACCTCAGTTTTATCTGAATTAAGAAGCAGAAAGTTAGCGGCCATTCAGGTCTTTATGTCTTTAAGACATCCCTGCAGTTTAACTAATTGGTGTGTGTTATCTGGCTTCATGGACAGATAGAGCTGGGTGTCATCTGCATAGCAGTGAAAATGTATGCTATGTCTTCTAATGATGCTGCCTAGGGGAAGCATGTATAATGTAAACAGAATTGGTCCTAGCACTGAACCCTGTGGAACTCCATAATTAACCTCAGTGTGTGAAGAGGACTCTCCATTTACATGCACAAATTGGAGTCTATTAGATAGATATGATACAAACCACTGCAGTGCAATACCTGTAATACCTACAGCATGTTCTAATCGCTCTAATAGGATATTATGGTCGACAGTATCGAATGCTGCACTAAGGTCAAGAAGGACAAGCACAGAGATGAGTCCACTGTCAGAGGCCATAAGAAGATCATTTGTAACCTTCACTAAAGCTGTTTCTGTGCTGTGATGAACTCTGAAACCTGACTGAAACTCTTCAAATAAACCATTCCTCTGCAGATGATCTGTTAGCTGTTTGACAACTACTCTTTCAAGGATTTTTGATATGAAAGGAAGGTTGGAGATTGGCCTATAATTAGCTAAGACTGCTGGGTCTAGAGATGGCTTTTTGAGTAAAGGTTTAACTGCAGCCACCTTGAAGGCCTGTGGTACATAGCCGATTATTAGAGATAGGTTGATCATATTTAAGATTGAAGAATTAATTAATGGCAGGACGTCTTTGAGCAGTTTTGTGGGAATGGGGTCTAAAAGACACGTTGATGGTTTGGAGGAAGTAATTATTGAAGTTAACTCAGAAAGATCAATTGGAGAAAAAGAGTCTAACTTAACATCAATGGAACTAAGAGTAGCTGTAGATAATATTACATCTGTGGGATGATTATTGGTAATTTTTTCTCTAATGATAAAAATTTTATTTGTTATGAAGTTCATGAAGTCATTACTAGTTAACGTTAAAGGGATGGTTGGCTCAAAAGAGCTCTGACTTTTTGTCAGCCTGGCTACAGTGCTGAAGAGAAACCTGGGGTTGTTCTTATTTTCTTCAATCAGTGATGAGTAGTAAGCTGTTCTGGCTTTGCGGAGGGCTTTCTTATAAAGCAACAAACTATTTCTCCAGGCTAAATGATGATCCTCTAAATTTGTGACACACCATTTCCTCTCCAGCTTACGAGTCATCTGCTTTAGGCTACGTGTTTGAGAATTATACCACGGGGTCAGGTACTTCTGATTAGAGACCTTAGTTTTCACTGGAGCTACAGTATCCAGAGTCGTACGTAGTGAGGAGGTGAAATTATTAACAAGATAATCGACCTCTGTTGGGGTAGCGTTCAGATAGCTGCTCTGCTCTGTGTTGGTACAGGGCATTGACGATGATAACAGTGGGTGGATTACATTCTTAAACTTAGTTACAGCGCTTTCAGAAAGACATCTACTTTGATAAAGTCCACTCTCCACTGCTGTGTAATCAATTATTGTAAATGTAAATGTTATCAAGAAATGATCAGACAGGAGAGGGTTTTCAGGAAACACTGTTAAATGTTCAGTTTCTATGCCATATGTTAAAACAAGATCTAGAGTGTGATTAAAGTGGTGGGTGGGTTCTTTTACATTTTGAGAGAAACCAATTGAGTCTAACAACAGATTAAATGCCATGTTGAGGCTGTCATTTTTAGCATCAACATGGATGTTAAAATCACCCACAATAATTATTTTATCTGAGCTCAGAACTAAATCAGATATAAAGTCTGAGAAATCAGACAGAAACTCTGTGTAAGGCCCAGGTGGACGATAGATGATAACAAGTAAGACTGGTTTCTGAGTTTTACAGCTGGGGTGCATCAGGTTTTCAAATGAATTAAAAGTCTGTTTTGATCTTTGGTTGATTAACAGGCTGGTGTGAAAAATTGCTGCCACACCGCCCCCTCGACCTGTGCTTCAAAGTTTCTGGTAGTTAGAATGACTCGGGGGTGCTGATTCATTTAAACTAACATAATCATCCTGCCGCAACCAGGTTTCTGTAAGGCAGAGTAAATCAATTTGTTGATCAATTATTAAGTCATGTACTAACAGAGACTTGGAGGAGAGAGACCTAATGTTTAATAATCCACATTTCCTGGGTTTGAATCTGTGTGGAGTCTGGATGTTCTCCCCGTGTCTGTGTGGGCTCTCTCCTGGTACTCCGGCTTCCTCCTGTTGTCCATGTTCTAAATTGGCTGTGAATGTGAATGGTGGTCTGTCTTTTTGTGTTAGACTGGTGACCTGTCCAGGGTGTACCCTGCTTCTCACTCCATGACAGCTGAGAAAGGCTCCACCCCAACCGTGACCCTGAATTGAATGGATGGATCATTACCAGAGTTATTTTCTTGTTAAAAAAAAAAAAAAAACACCCGAAGGCATGATCTGATTTTTTTTTGTATTAAAAACAGGAATGCTAATTTATTTTCTGTTTCCATCACTTTCCACAATACTTCCTTCAATTTGCTAAGTTCCACACTTTTACCACGCAATGTTCCACTGAAAATAATGTAATTTTAGCAACATTAAATTACACAGTAAGCTTAGCTGCTCTGGTGTGATGCCAGAAAAACAAAGATGCAATGTGTAGTACAGCTTCACCTTGAAAACCTTGTGCAAGGATAGAAAAAGCTGCCTGCCCTTATGGGGACTTCAGGCTATCTGGCGAATAAACTCCTTAGCACCATAAGAAAGGAGGAGAAGAGGGAACAACCCTTGTCAGACAGCTGTGTCCCTGACAGACAATAGATGGCCAGGATCCATCTGGATGCAGCAGCCCTGGACCAACATGATGTATACATCTTCAGTCGCCAATGGGATCCATCAATCCCTCCCTCACCATGGTGACCAGGAGTGACACGTAGCCTATACCACCAGAGCCCTAATCTACTGAAAAAAATGAAATGCATTAATGTGGATGTGAACAGGTAATTGGTTTGAAATGTTTTTTCTCAGTAGCGTTTGTGTTTTCCTTAACTCTGACCATTTCTTGTGCCTTCACTGTAACCAGGAGAATACAATGAGAAATTCAGTTTAAAAAGGCATTCACACACATTCATAGTCTGATAGATGCAATGCAGAGTTAGCATCTTGCCCAAGGATATTTGGCATGCAGACTGAAGCAGCCAAGAATCGAACTACCAACCATCTGAGTAGATGACCTGCTCTATCTCCTGAGCTACAGCCACTCCACCACTGGCTCTCACGGTCAGATGTTCCCCTGTTTGACAGAACACAGTGACCTGATGAGTTTTTTCATAGATATTTCTCTCAATAGAAGACTACAATCACCTGAATCCTGTAATAAAAGACAACGTCAATTTTGACATGTCTTAACATTATGAGTAGTGAACCTTTAAGTACATATGAGGAGTGTAAGATTGTAAATGAAAGGAAAAAAATTGAAAGTGTGGAAAACACTACAGTCTATGTGACAGGTGCTTTGCAGTGGTGATTCTAAAATCAGTGAGGACTTAAATGAGTCCCCCACTATGTGAAAAAGATTTATGCCAAGTAATTTTACACAGCTGGAGTAGCTCCTTTGAAACTGATTGGTAATTTTTATCTAAAATGTTGAGTTGACTTCATGAGATGACCTGTCAAAACACACTCAAACAAATAAAATCTCACTATTGTTGGTTTTAAAGAATCTTATTTAGTTGAATTTACTGAATAAATTTGTTTTATTTAAATTTACTGTAGTCATTCATGTTATTTAGTCATTTGGCAGGTTAACTCAACGGCATGCTGTTGAGTCAGTTCAACATGTTAGAGTTAAATACAACCAGTTTTTTTAGGCGTTTTTGGTGGAACCACTTGACATAACTTTTTTAAGTAAATACAAAAAAGTATATTGAAACACTGAGATTTTTCTGTTTGTTTCATGTATATAAAAAGAAAATAAGACTGTACCAGAGCTGTGAGTGTGGTTGCTGGGTAGTGCTGATGAGTGGGAGGTTACACTTGGTCAAGCTGTCTTTGTAAGTCACGTGACTTATTTGTAATATTTAGATTACTACACTATTTATTCAAAAAAGAATCAAACGACTTGAAATGAACAAATTTTATTGGAAAACTTCCAGTAAAACTGAATAAAAATCTAAAACTCTGTTCACCTGGTGTTTAAAATGGTATTTAAAATTTCATATCGCCCTTTAAAAAGACCCTAGTTGAGTGTTTACAGCATCCATCCCTAATCTTCTCTTTTAAAAAAAAAATCATGGGCAACCTTGTCAGCCAAGCAGTGGAGATGCAAAGAGGAATTGGGGGAATGGCCTTGCTACAGCACCATTCTGAATATGTTAACAGTGCTGCTTCCCTTGAACTGTCACAACTTGAAAATCCACCGTGTTAAGAGCTTCACACGCAGGCAGCCATGAATATCTGCTGGTTTCCACAGACTTAGCTGGGGAGGCTCTTAAAAAGCACTTGTTGTAATACATGACCAATTTCCCGGCAGCGAGTGTAGGGGAGTATTAACATCTCCTCAGCCTGGTTCGGCTTTAATGTGATGGAGATGTTATTAGAGCCATCGCCGGCCCAAATGAATGGCCGGTGGAAGCACCACAGCAGGAGGGAGGGGGGAAGGGGCCACATCGACCTTGGCCTCACCAAGGACAAGGACACTTGTGCTCATAAAAAGGGGTGGTCCAATTGTTCACACTAGCCATGACTGCTGAGCCAAGCCTTGGAGTCAGGCTTACATGTCCATATGCCCAGTTAGTCAGCTTCTATTTCACACTTTTTTTTTTTCAATAAAATGCTATGACATTTTTTTTTACATTTGTATTTGCCATAGCTCAGTCTGCCCAGCATTTAATGATCAAAAGCCTTTCATTTGGCCTCTTTGTCTATAAATACATCAATAAATGGCAAAAATTCAAGGATAAAATGTTTGAAAGTATATAAAGAGAATGATTTTGAGGAATGATAAAAACTATATAAAAAATATGGAATCACATCATTTAAGAAATCTTCATTAATATATAGTGACATATATGTGGATTGCTCTGTGAGTTTGGAGATTATCTTATGCTATAAATTGGCTTTAATAGCTCTGGCGAGCCATGTGATTAATTTGGCTGTCCTGCATTGTTGTGGCAAGCAATTCTTCCTGTGTCAAGAGGTGCTCTCGTCTTTGAACATTTATCTTGCCTCCCTGCTCCTTTTAAGTGTAATTATTTCACCTTAATTAGAGGTGAATCATGCTTAGTAAACACAAAAACACGGTCTCTTCAGATTAATAAACCGAGGTAATGCGTTAGGCACGGGGAGTCAGTTTGAATGAGCTTTGGCTCTGCTCCAATTTGGGCATGATTCTCATTGTGCAGCAGCTCCCAGCCTTGACGAAAGTGACCAGTGAGTAGCAGTTGAGGACAGGATGGCTGGGCGCGGTGAAGATACAGCAGAAAAGGAGTTCGGGCCTGTGTCCAACACTGAATTCTGCTATTGTTTCAACACAAAAACATGTTGTTCTTTGGTGTCTGCTATAAATAATACATTGGCCAAAATCTGTAAGTCAGATACAGTAGAACAAGGCACGAGCCACCTTTTTTTTAAAAAAACAAATAGCTTGTGTAGTTTTTAAATGCTGTTTTATTATTTGTTTCCTTTTTTGCTTTTTATTTTACATATAAAATATACATACTAGTGAAATTTGGTTCAGTTCTTCAAAATACTTTTATTCTGTCCCTTAAGCCAGTCAATTTCATGTATTATTTCATTTTAAATAATCGCTAGATAAATGTAGACTGAAATTCTTGCTATCGCTCCTTAATGCATGTAACTATAGCATCAAACTGAAAAGATAAAATGCTCTAATATTTACTTTCAGCTGCTATGTGGAGGGAGGGTGCAGAAGTAGGGAGGGGGAATCTACTCTCCCAGCAACTAATTACTTAAGCAGTTGTCAAAGGTTTGAAGCTCGCTCTTGAATTCCAATGAACACTGTCCATGGACAGCGGTGGTTTTGCATATATTATGAATATTTCAGCTTCTCCCAGTAACCTTGGTGTCGTTTGGCAGATAGGTGCTGGCAGAGAGCCATTTAAAAGCTTCTCTTTTGCAGAAGGGAGGAGACAGGGTATTAAGCTTTATCTATACTTGACATTTCCAAGCATTTGTAATTAATTCATATAGAAAATCTTTGCCCGCTTCATCTAAATGACTGGCCATGAAAAGCAAAAGGTAACTATTTGTTGGCTTTTCATTATTGTTTCTGTGAAAGGACACTAGACACAAACCCAACTGGTGCACGTCAAAATTACACATCAAGACAGCCTCATAATGCAAATAAAAAGGAAATTATGCAAAACAATTTACCGCATATCTTCTCAAGCACATATAGATGTCTCTGTTTACACATGCTGTTCAAGATTCAAGGTGAGAGTTCACATGCAGTCAGGCTCTGAATACAGGCACAGAGATTTGAGATTCTGAGTGTGAATAAAGATGCACATGTAAACCTTATGAAAAAGTTTAGTGTGAAAGTGCAGCTAGGTGGACAAAACTAGTCTGCATGTCTCTACGCCTGGTTTGTGTGTATATATACCTGTGTACCACATCGTTTCTATAGTTCTTTGAGTACTGAGTACTGTGACATGATATAAGCCTGGGGATATCTGCAACAATCTGGCCTTGCATATACTATTTCTGTAGTGCTTGTATTCCAGAAATGGTCACAAGCAAGAAATCATATCCACTTTAACAGATGATAGCTAACAGTTTTGAAAACAGCGCAAAACATTCTGAGAAGCCTCCACAGCTAACATGATTTCACATAAAAATGTAACTGGTTAAATAGCTGTTAATGTGTATACCAATGTATTACTTTTTTATTATGCATGTTTATCACCGGATAATAAACATGCATATCTGGTTTTTGTCACCTTGGTAGGGTTTCCCGTGGCAAATGGATCCAGGTTGAAGGACCAGACAAAGAGCGATTCAGAAGACCCCTATGAGTGAAAAACCTAGGCAACAGTTGACCCTTCCTTGTGATAAGTTTATCTGGGCATCGCCCTAGAGCCTTTCTTTGTGTTTTTTTTTTATTTTTTATGTTTAAGTCATTTTTAGTGTCTTTTTTGTCTGTTTTAGAGGGGGCTACAGTCTCTGAGGTGATGAGGTTTTGAGGGGATAATGGGAGATTTTTTGTTTAGGCCTTGGTGTTAGCATTTTGAGCTTCTTGGATCGAATAATTACCATAGTTGGACAAAATATAGAGTGCTAAGATCAGAATTGGTTAGCAAGTCCCAGTTAGTGCTAAGTTACCAGACTATAGTAAAAAAAAAAAAACATATTAAAAAGGCACCAACAACACAAACATGTTTGAGGGTTGTAGTTCAATGACTGTAGTTAGCAAAGTTGAGGCCTAGCATAGTTGAGCCTACAGCTACCTGTGCGTGCATGCTCCTACCTACAAGAATCAATATGAATGGATTATAAAAAATAAATAAGTAAGTAAATCACCCATTGTAGTGTTGTTATAAATGGGCGTTTTAAGATGGGAGTTTATGGGGATTTAGAGGCGACTGCTGGAGGAAAACCAGTCATTTGGCACTAGTGTTGGCTCAATATTTTGGACCCATCACTGCCTTTTGATTGGCACCCCAAACCATAATCATTTTGTAACCATGGAGGTTTAGTAAATACAGTACAAAACAATGTTTTTCCCCATATTCTTAAGTGAAAAGATTTGTATAAACATAATTTAGAAACACTCAGATTGGTTCTGGTTACAACAGAAGGAAAAATGCACTGATTTGTCTTATTTGTGTTATGTTAACATTTACTTATATAATCAATGGATATAGCCTATGGAAACAAACTGGTTCCCAAAGAATAATGTCGTGTTAAAGATTTCATTATTGTGAGGATATCAACTTGTTCTTTTTTTGGATGGGTCACAGTGGATTTTAGTATCACAGACATGATCTTATTGACTGCAGCTGTAGCCTCATAAATTCTCTGACAGGAAAAGAAAGGAAAAAAGTAAAACAAAAACAAATGAACCACATTGTCCAGATGCCAATTAGTGTGAAGCAAATAAAGAAAGAAAGGCAACATGACTTAGAGCTCTTACAGAGATAAACATGAAAAGTTGTTTTTTGTGCCAAAAATGGTTCAAATTTTCTTAAAAGTTCTGACTAGTGAATTTTTTTTTATTCCTTTTCTCTAACAGACAGCCTTCTTTTTTTAAAGAAGGCTGTCTGTTATCACAGTTTCAGCAGAATAAGCTGTTAGCTGCTATGATCAGATCAGAGTCTTGGATTTCCAAAAGCTTGGGCTGGTTTGGAATATATGGCTATTGCTGTGCTTAGAATTTTTCTGAGAAAAAATATACATCTATGTGTAGTCTCTTTTAATGGTCCTTTGTCGCTGTTAAATAAACCATTAGTACCTATAAACTCTGCACTGACACACAGATCCTCAAAGCCAAAACACCTTAGCCACAGTGGACTGAAAATGGGTGAACTAGCCAACTGCTGGGTGGAATGCATTTTAGAAAGTCAAAATACAAAATCTGAAGCCAATGTATCTTTACTACACACTTTCCCGGTTGAATTTTGGGCTCATATTAAGTAGAAATAATATTCATTTTGTAAATCTTGGTCCCAAATTAAGTCAAAAATATGGATAAACTATGGCATGTCCTATACTGATAACATCTTGTTTTAAAAAGCTAAGCCGGACAGGCAGAAACAATCAGTTTGAGCCAGGACATTGTATCTTCACCCAAATAAATAAAATAAAATAAAATAAAATGGTTCATTCCTCTTTTATGTACGGCCAGTTGTTTTAGTATTTGTTTCTACATAATTTTCAATAATCAATAGATAATAAACAAGTAAGTTTATTATCTATTTTGCAAGCTAACCAGTGAACGTATTTGCTAGCTAGCTAAGACTAAGATAAGATAAGATAAGATAAGATAAGATAACCTTTATTAGTCCCACCCGTGGGAAATTTGTTTTGTTACAGCAGTGGACAGTGCAAAGTTGCATAGAAAAATTAGAGAAAAATAGTGGAATAAGATATCAATAAGATACTGTACACAATAGAATAGAATAAAATAAAATACTATATACAATCAAATAAAATAGAATACAAATGCTATATACAATATGAGTATAATACAACAATGCCAGAAACAATTCAATTCAATTCAATTCAATTCAATTCAATTTTATTTATATAGCGCCAAATCACAACAAAAGTCGCCTCAAGGCGCTTCATAGATACAGAGAAAAAACCCAACAATCATATGAGCCCCTATGAGCAGCACTTTGGCGACAGTGGGAAGGAAAAACTCCCTTTTAACAGGAAGAAACCTCCGGCAGAACCAGGCTCAGGGAGGGGCGGGGCCATCTGCTGTGATTGGTTGGGGTGAGAGAAGGAAGACAGGATAAAGACATGCTGTGGAAGAGAGACAGAGGTTAATAACAGATATTGCACTTAGTGTTATTTCTATTGCACATGTGTGGATGTGTGTTTGATCAGTTGAAGTCTTTGTTGTAGACTACCAGCATTTAGCTAGCTGTGGCTAAAAACCAGGTGATCAGGAAGTATTTTATTTAATAAAATAATTTTACTCTTACCAAAGAAATTGCTGTGTTGTGCTTAAATTTGTATTATAAGCCAGTACAAGAGTACAGCCATCTGTTCTACAGCACTAAAATAAGTGACCAAGAATACTTACAAACATGCAGCAGACAAGATGCAAGGTCTGCTTCTGAGACAGTTTTAATGGGAAAAAAATCAAAGTAAAGTCTGATTACTTATATCTCAAGAGCAAAAGTTTGGAATTATCTTCAGCTCTGTGTACTGAGACACAAACCCTTCTTAGTCGCCAGCCACAGGATCAGCGCCTTCCTACATCACTCCATTTTTCAGCTTCTCCGTTACCTTAATCTGTTAGTGTTGCCTTAAGATATTTATTTGACCCATCCTCTTTGTGAAGAGCGGGTTCCTAGGAAGTTGTTTAGTGTACATCAGGATAAAAAGTCATTTTTACAAATCATCTAGTTATCTTCCAAAGTCTTTTTCAAGTATCCCTGAGTACATAATTTGTCTTTTGCCATTACAAATAATGTAACAAAACAAACACTGGCTGATTACAAACAAATATTCTGATTAGCTTTCTGTTCCAAATCTTCACAAAAAGGTTAGAAAGTGATCCCAAATCTTTTCACATATCCATTATCTTTGGGTTCTTTGGGTCATAGTTCAGCACTGATTTCCCCTTGTGGGTAGAAGCCAAAGTTTCCTGCTCCTCAACCGGACCGCCTCATCAGCCTTAGTGTAAAAGGATCAGCTCCAGCACTCTGGCTTCACCTGATTATCTGCTTCGTAAGTGTAGTAAACAGGCAGTTTTTTAAAAAAATAACTCATTAGTGAAGTTATATCCTCACTGTGCTAATGACATAGGCTAAAATAATGTCCTAATTTTCAGTGCCTTTCTACTAGTTGAAAGAGTGGATCACCTACCTGCATAACCAACCAGTTTCCATTGATCCGTTCCATTTCCACTGAAATATCTTCTCTGGAACACTCATATGTTTGAGGGTGGGCAGCAGAGGACTGACCCCAAGAACATTAAATCTATCACTGAATCATCACTATCATGGACAGATTCTTTAAGTCAGCTCATTTCCTGACATTTTTAGAAACTCTGCCATGTTCCTTCCCATATCTGCGCCGGCTGGTGTATACAGTTATCATGGATAAAATATGCTTGCAATGCTCTAACCTCTTTCAGGTCTGCCTTTCAGAGAATTTGTCCCACATTTCCTCTGTCACAGGCGAAACCTTATTTTTCCAATTCTCTGGCTCACTATCTGACTGCTTCTAGTGGACTCAAGTAAGCATTCTGGATCAGCTTCTTTTTTGTCTCATCTGGACCAATTACTGTCTTTTTGGTCTTGTTGCTCTCCTGAGTCATCCTAGTGCCACTTCAGTTGCATAACCTCTCCAACTGTTAATAAAGACTTTACCTGGGTTTGCTTTGCAATTAATGGGGAGTGCAATGGAGTCTAAATTTCTGATTTAGGCTCAGAAATTGCTAATGACACAAGAGTATAACAGATATCCAAAGATCAGTTAATTAATATTATGTTGATTAAAATGCAAAGACCACAGAAATGCACATAATTGTTTTTCAAAATCCTGCCCACTGTGATTCAACCAATAGTATATCCTCTGTGCGCTCTTATAGAGGGTAAGCTCTTCAGTACCTCTGATTCTTGCAATAGCTCAGCCTCTTTCCTGGAGGTGATGTCAATCCTCTGAGATGACTACACAAGTGTAAAGACTTCAATCTGCGTCTCTGCCTCATCTAAAGCTGAACCCATCCACACCATTGTGTCCATTTTCTATGAGTGAGTGAGTTCGAGCAGCATGGGGGTGGCGAGTGTGTTTGTATGGGTGTGCATTTGTTTGTGTGTGTGTGCGTTTGGATCAAGTGTGCCTGTCCAAGAGGTTGCCAACTGGGATTAAGGGAATGTGAATCAGTGAAGGACCACCGTGGTAGTATCCAGTAGTGTTGAGAGTGTAACCCCACCACCACCACCACCACCACCACCCCCACCCCAACCTTCCCAACCACCACCACTGCTGCCATCACTTCCACCCCTGTGTTCTCTCTTTCACCACCCTGCCCCTTCTCTTCTCCCCCCACCATACATGTCCCTTGTCTCTGCCTCCAGCTTTAGCACTTCCTAGTTTAGTTCTGCCTGAGCGCAGAGCAGCTTTCTCTCCAATTTAGTGAGTGGCAGGGAAGATGCAGACTGACACCATACTGATTCCGTGGAGTGTTCACTGATGTGTGTGTCTGTGCGTGTGGGCTGGGTCTCCACACACACATACTCCAAAACCAGAGAAGAAAAAATTAAGAAGTAAACAGAATTAAAGGTATATGCAGTATATGGTATCTCTTTCTCTCTCTCTCTCTCTCTCTCTATATATATATATATATATATATATACATCTATATATATATATATATATAGATGTATATATAGAGATGTATGTGTTTGTGTGCATGTGTGCATTTGAGAATGAAGTAATTTGTCACAGTAGCAGCTGAAAAGTATCTTGATCTTCCTAAAATAATCAGTACCTATTGGGACATGACCCTGTGTGTCTTTCCTAATTAGTAACCCATTCATGTTAGACAATACAAAGACAAAAAGAGGCTTTAAAAAAATCTTATCTTCGATCAGCTGCAATGGCATATCTCTAAATCCCCTCTTTTCATAGCGGAGACTGGTGTTTGCACAAGGGCTGCTTCCATGTGAAGTCTGTATGTGTAAAAAGCTATAGCTCCCTATGAGAAGGCCAGCTCTCAGTCTTCAGGGTGCCATCCTGTGGCAACATCAGAAGAAATGTCAAAGATTTTGAAGGCTTGGTTAAATACGACTGGATTTCTTTGCCTTAAACCTTCAATGACATTTTTGGCTGTTGGAAAGGTCAGCATGCAGCTCCTGTGAAATGCTAGCTCTTTTGGGGTGAACTTCAATACAGGATAATAAATCCCTCTCTATTTTTTCTTCCATACTTCAGCACTGGCCCTGCCACAATAGTCCGTCACCTACTAACAAAACACACATTTGATGTATATATGTGTGTGTGTAATACTCTCTATGTGATAAATATTCTAGTCCTAAAGCAATTATGATACATTTTTGTGGAATTCTACCACTTCGCCAAAAAACTGAGATATTAATAAGTGAGCAATGTTTTTGTTTTGTTGGTTTTTTTTAAAGATATTTGCAGCCAATTTTTTAATGCATTACCTGCTAAATAATGACTGTTTTTCGTCTGCAAGGGTTTATTCATCACAGTCGACACGTTTTTGGCTACGAAGCTAACCCTAAGCTGTGTTGACCATTTTTGTAAAATAATAAAATTAAGCCTTTATGTCTTTATGACTACAAACTGGAGGCTCAGTTAAAGATTATTCTGTAAAATAGCTATTGTTAGGCTATATCATACATTAACAATCATTATTTAAGTATTGTAAATGGGACAAGCAAGATATTTTTCATCCTTATCTTTGAAACAGGAGATTGGCCAGCTTGTTTCTGAAATTTTTATAAAATGTCACGAGGTTCCTCTGAGAGCAGAAAAGCAAAATGTTTAGTTTAGTTTACAGATTGTCTTTAAAAAACCATCTTTTGAGACAAGACGGATGAACTTCCCCCGACAGGACCATGAGCATTTCAGAGTGTTTTATAACTGAACTGGTTCCTTTTGACAGTAAGTGTAAGCGATCATACAAACTTATTACATTATGGTGATTAATTACAGTTTTAAAAAAAAGATGTAGGGGTGTCATTACGTTCCTCAACAATGCTCCATCACCTTTTTATTTCCTATACTTGTAGTTTGGACAACCCAAGGGATATTTATATAAGCAAGTAAAGCCAGTAATAACATGTAATGTGTCCATTGAAGGAACCATTAAAATTGTTAAGATATGTTTTGTTCTTGCTCCAGGATCATTTCCATGGTTTACTGTTTTGTTTTGTGTTTTGTGTCACTGTTATTGCTCTCGCCACATAATGAGCACTAACTCTGCCTCTTCTCTCTCTGTGTGTACATAATCTAAATGTTCTTCACCAAATCTTCTTCGTCTGTGTCCTTAACAGTCACAGACTGTTTTCGTGTTGTTTTGCCTGATTGCTCCTTATGTGCCAAGTCGGACTCAATTTATGTAGTGAACTCCCACTCCAGCTGACTAATACATGTAAACTAACCATCTCTAATAAATAAAATAAATGACACCACAACCCTGTGTGTGTATGAGAGAGAGAGAGAGATGTGAAAAATCTAAACATTTAATTAATACCAGAATAAGAAACCATTAATATCTTCAACTGAAAAACTTTGTTTAGATGTTGTTGTGCCTCTGTGTTTGTGTAAGGGTTCTTGACTGGCTTGCTAAATTACATTCAGTACAGCTGTATTTACTTGCATTTGCAACTTGAAAACAACAGTTGTCTCAAGCCACTTTATGAAGACTCAACAATTGTATGATCCCCTGTAATCAAGCAATTGGCAACAGGGGAAAAAAAAAACCTCCCTTTTAATAGGAAGACACATCTGACAAAGCCAGGCTCAAAGGGGGCTGCCATGTAGTCCAACTTCATGGCAATAGATGAGGAAAAAGAGAAGAGAAACAAAGAAAGAGACAAGGACAATATATGATCTATGTCAGTGAGTCGACAGAGGTTCAAGAAAGTTGAAGTAGTTGAAAGGAAGAATTCAGGTTTATTTTATTAACTCTAGGCTGTTTGGTTTTGCTGCAAATTGAGTGAACATTTTAAGACAGCTCACTGTGGGGATTGACTCACTGTTTGGAGGCAGTCTCTAGTGGCCATCGGAAGAATTGCAGGTTTGGAAACTTTCACAATAGCTTGTTTTTCTGCCAGGCTTGCAATTTGGTGTAATGTTAAAAAGACAGCATTGTACACAAAAGAAAAAAATATATTGGTGGCTGAAATTCTGTTTCAACTGTTTCAGGGAGTTCATATTGACAGACAGATTTAATTGGGCAAATTAAACTTTTGAAATGTCCTTTTTTAAATGTTTTGGTTACATTACATTACTTTTCTTAAAATTAATGCAGTAGATTACTTAATCAATCGTATGTATATGCTGGAATATGCAGAAAATAGGTTTACATGTTAAACATATTTCTTCCAGTCAGAGACTGTTGCATATAATTAAATTTTTGCTTGTTCAGCAAACGGTGGCCCGCTGTGTCTGCTTCAGTGCCCCTTTCAAACACACTTTTAAACTTTGAGAGAAAATCAGCATAGGCAATCTCCGGGTCGGTTCGCAACAGTAACAGTAACTATTCAATTCAATTCAATTCAATTTTATTTATATAGCGCCAAATCACAACAAATGTCGCCTCAAGGCGCTTCATAGATACAGAGAAAAGCCCAACAATCATATGACCCCCTATGAGCAAGCACTTTGGCGACAGTGGGAAGGAAAAACTCCCTTTTAACAGGAAGAAACCTCCAGCAGAACCAGGCTCAGGGAGGGGCGGCCATCTGCTGCGACCGGTTGGGGTGAGAGAAGGAAGACAGGATAAAAGACTGTACAGAAAAGGCTATCTTTGCTCCAACACTTTCATATGTCCGCCGCAGTTGCCTAAACTGCAACGTAATCTGTGTTAGGAAACCAGCACACTTGTGGAACTCATCAGCAAACGGCTCCGGTGATGGTAGAGCTTGTTCTGGAGGTTCTGCGGAAGTTCCGGGGTTGGCAGCTGTGAAGGAGCAGACGGGGGAGGATTTTAGAGGGATTGACCCAATCCAGGAAGGCGTGGGCCAAGGGCGTGAACCACCCTGAGTTCCGCCCCGGCAAAACAGGAGACAGAGGGAGAGAGAGAAAGAAAAGGAGAGCCAGGAGTGGGGAGATTATGATCAGCGCCTTGCCGATCCCGCAAGTCGTGAGAGTACCCCCCCCCCCCCCCCCTCAACGGGAGCCCCCCGGCAACCCCCAGGCTTCTCAGGGTGAGTCTCATGGAACCGCCGCACCTGGTCCAGTAGTGCCGCCAGCGGGATCCAGGAACGCTCCTTGATGCCATAGCCCTCCCAGTCCACAAGACACTGCAGGCCACGACCCTGGCGCCTGACGTCCATAATCCGAGATGCGGAGAAGGCTGGATAGCCAGCGATGACCCGGGCGGGTGGAAGGGGTCCGGAAGGAGGGCACAGAGGACTGGAACAGTGGGGTTTGATTTGTGAGACATGAAACACATTGTGGATACGCATGGTCCTGGGGAGCTTGAGACGCACAGAAACGGGATTAACAACGGAGTCTAATTCAAACGGCCCAATAAAGGTGGGGGAGAGCTTTTGCAATTCTGTTCTGAGAGGCACATTCTGAGTCGAGAGCCAAATCTTCTGTCCAGGGGAGTATGCCGGGGCCGGGGTCCTGTGGCGATCTGCCAGCTGTTTGTTTCTGTACGCAGTGCGACGAAGGGCAACTCTAGTGGCCCGCCATGCACGCCAACATCGCCGCAGGTGCTGCTGAACAGAGGGCAGTGCTCACCTTCGATTGCAGGGAACAGGGGAGGTTGATACCCCAGGGAGGCCTCAAACAGAGAGACGCCTGTGACCGATGAGGTAAGGCTTTTGTGGGCATACTCCACCCACGTCAGTTGCTCACTCCAGGTGGTTTGATTAGTGGATGTCAAGCAGCGGAGAGCTGTTTTGAGTTCTTGGTTGGCCCGTTCTGCCGGACCGTTGGTCTGCGGATGAAAACCTGACGAGAGACTGACCTGGGCCCCTAAGGACGTGCAGAACTCCTTCCAAACGCACAAGGTGAACTGTGGACCCCGGGGGTCTCCTGCAGACGGGGGAGGCATAGCGGGACCTGGCAGAGGTATGTGCTGAGCGAGAGCCTGAGTGAGTGCGAGCAACTGATGGTTAATGTGTTGTAGCATCTGCTTGTGTTGCTCCAACAAGGCTTTAGGAGAGGGCGCGGGTTGAGCCGAGTCCGCTGGATCCATGGTATGGCTGGATTGTTATTGTCACGGGTTGCTCTGAGGATCCACTTGCAGGACTCCGGAGTTGTGTTTTAACAGAGAGGACAGTGCGAGGATAGTGCTATATACAAGATGTGAGAGGCAGGGTTCCAGGGCTCCAGGGAAAACAGGGGAATCACACACGTGCTCACTCCAACCTCTCTCTCTCCTTCCACACTCCACACGGGGAAACACGGGGACGGGTCCGGGGAATCTAGAACACAGAGACACACGTTAACTTTAAGAGATGGAGGCACGGGAAACTTGGGCTCGGCGTGTACTGACTAGAGTCTTCACAACAATCCAGCGTTGAACAGCTAACCTCCTCCCTCTAAAATACCAGCTGGTCTGATGAGGCCGAGGTGTTCCCAATCCAGGAAGGCATGGGCCGAGGGCATGAACCCACCATGAGTTCCGCCCCGGCAAAACAGGAGAGAGAGGGAGAGAGAGGGAGAGAGAGATAGAAAAGGAGAGCCAGGAGTGGGGAGATTATGATCAGCGCCTTGCCGATCCCGCAGGTCGTGACAAAATCAATTAAGTAACAGGATTACTTTCTTGGAGACGTAATCAGTAATTAGTAACTATTCACTATTTTCAAGTAACTTCACCAACACTGGTGATTCCACATTTGTCTCTACACCCGAGGTTACCAGGGGGTCGTCGACCGGACTCTCAGCCTATGTGACCCTACAGCCTAAGCTTACACTCCTGAATCAGGTGGTCTCTGCTTGGAGTGGAATGGTGTGTGAATCTACCTGCTTTCATTGTATAAATTGAGAATTTTGATTACCAACAATCAGTCACTTGGGCTATTAGTTCATGTCTGTTAAAAATGTACACACTTTTGTTTTGTATTATTATAAGTTAACGGCAGAGGGTGGACTAAGTGGATGTAAAAGTTTTAGAGTTGGCGCCTTATAGGAAGCTCTGATGAGTCAGGTAACACAAATATAATGTATAATGTAACAGATTACCGTAATTCCCGGACTACAGAGCGCACCTGATTAAAAGCCGCATGCTCTTATTTTAGAAAGAGAATCAATTTTGTACTTGTACAGGCCGCACCGGATTTTAAGCCAAATGCGTTTCACTCGTAATATGAGATATTTACACAGAAATATTACACGTGAGGATTTTTAACGTTTAATTTAATCCGTAAGGTAACATAAACTTTATGGTAACATACAAAAATACATACTGCAAATGCTTTTTTGTGCTGTGGTAAAACACAGTGTACAGTCGAGTCTTAATAGCTTACTTACAACTGGGCTCGTCAGGCTCTCTTCTTGGCTGCAGTGGTTATTATTATATTTACATGCTTCCAGCTCCCGTTTTTGCTCGATGACAGCTCGTACTTTTCCACTCGCCTTTTTCTCCCTCCCTCGCTCACAGACACATAACGGGTATGGCAGTCCATTCTCCCTGCAGCACGGACTACACTGCCTATGAAGCTACATTCTTTAGAGCTATACCTGTAGCATTCTGCCTATTAGCTTAGCACAACAACAACAACAACAGGCGCTCTCTCACCCAGGAAACACGCAGAGAGAGGGCATCACCCTGTAACCATGGCAACCGTAACGCTGCCGCCTGGAACAACAGAACGTAGCTGTCAAACAAAACCCAAACAGTCCTGACCCGCCACAATATGAAACAGGGAAGTACCGCCGTGTAATCCATTTATTTCAACCAAGTAACTGTATTCTAAATACCACCTTTTTAAACGGTAACTGTAACGGAATACAGTTACTCATATTTTGTATTTTAAATACATAACGGCGGTACATGTATTCCGTTACTCCCCAACACTGGCCGCACGTCAGTATAAACCGCAGTGTTCACAGTGTGGGAAAAAAGTAGCGGCTTATGACCCGAAAACTATGGTAGTTTTAATAATGAGTAAGTAGTAAAAATATTTTTAATTAGTTTTTAAAATTATTTAATGATACAGTGACACACCACATATTTCTGTTTCGTGGTTTGAACCATAGGTCATGTGACAAAAACTAGCCCATCTCCAAGGCAAGAAACAGAAACTCAGTGAAACACAATGAAAGGCCACATATCCCACTTCTGCGTGAATCAACATGTTATTGGTGAGGGAGCAGCACTGCAGTGCGTTCCACAAACATGTAATTAAAATATCGATCACGCACCTGCTCATTGGTTTACAGTCACTTTTCATTAGTTGCAGTTGTTTTCACTGCTGTGACTGCCGTTACTGAGTCACTTTCACTGAAAGAGAACATTACCACAAAATTGTATACAGCTTTCTCACTGGCAAGAAATGATCAGTAACAGTACTGCAACATCAAGCGACAGCTTCCCTCATCACTTTTTTCCCCCTTGGCTTTACCAGAGGACGTTGCACTCCACCATCCACAGTGATGCACAATTACTCCTTCAATATGATGCCACACAAAGACGATTTGGAGAGATGGAGAATCTGATGAAAAGCATTGAACAGGAATTAAATCATGTTTTCCACACCATAGGCTCAGAAAATGGTGCTTGAGACACTGGAGAGCCCAGCAGCGGATTCCAATCTGTGGACTGAAATTGGAAATGAACAGTGGTGGTGTCTCCATTCTGACAGCCTCGTGTCAATAAAAGTCAGTTTCCCTCCATTGCTTCCCATTGCTGACCACATAGGAACGTTGGTTAGCTTACTGTCAGAGCATTGGACAGTTAACACTGTGCTAACATGCATAAAATAATGATTAGATTCACGAGCAGTGAGAATTTAACGATTAATCTGATTGTACAGCTCGGCAGAGTAAGCGAGGGAAAGGGGAAAACAAAGTCTTTTAAAACCTCCACCTGTGCCCATAAGTGCCATATTATACAGCGCTGAATTGGTCATTTTCTGCATTTAGCGAACAGCACACGACAACTGCACGGGCAAAGGAGATCATGTAGTGTGATTTATGGTTCTGGAGTGAATTATGGAAACACTGACCTTCCCTTTACATCCCATCAAACAGATAACTGTGCATGTAAGTTGCTGTTATGATAGAGGCTACACTGTCATGCCCGCTTACACGTTCCAATATAAGTGAATAGCAAATAAGACTAGATTCATATCGGACCCTGCCTTTGATATTAAAGGCAGAAATTTGGCGGTGGCATTCCAGCGCATGGCACTATCACGTCTGAAACATTTTGCGCTAACAAAATGCCATGAGTGGTGGTATCTCACATTTTTCTTTTCCAGCAGAACATCATGACAATACCATCTCAGAGGGTTTTTTTTCTTCATATTATTAAAAAAAACCCTCTTCATCTCCCCCACCTTTGTTTGCACTTTCAATTTGCATATCAAAGAAATCCCATCGGGACCTGCTTTGCATATTTACATATGATTAGTAACTTTAAATGAACATGTCAAAAATGGTCGAATTTTCTTTTTTGAATGTGCGAGGACTACCTAGCTTGTATAATTAGTGCCAGCACATGTAACATAGCCAAAAAACAAAACAAGCTGATTTCAAACAACACAAGAGGCACCTTTTATATTGCCTTTCATTAGGCGTACTCAAATATTCCTGTCTCACCTTGGACCTCGAAGCTTGCTAAATGATAACTCCCTTCGAATGATAAAGACAAAAATATGTACTGTATGTTTGTGGTAATATTTCTTTGCAATGACATTAGGTCTCGTAAATTCCATCAGTTTGCTTGTGATGGGAATATTTTTAGATGTACGGAGGAAGAGTTTGAAAAGAGAACAGCTGGGTTCAAGGTCACTTAGTTCTGTGACAAAAACAATCTGTCTGCTTACTGTCATATAGTTCAAAGTCACAATAGGGTAAAGTGATATTCTGTCTTCTTACCTGACAGCAGAGTATGTCTCAATGCTGACATGTTATTCCTCTCATTCTAGAGACCCGAAGTGAGATCTAAAACCAAATTTAAACATTTTATTTTGCCTGTGTTTTGTCACATGTGGGAGGGATGGGAGGGCCTGTGCCTTCTTATTTGCACCAACTTGAAGCTTGACATGTTTGACGCCTCGTGTGCTTGCGTGTGGATGCTGCGGAGCGTTGTGAAATTGAAGCCAAACTTTTGCCTGCCGAAACTTCTGGAAGGATGAGATCTCCTGCAGGCCGCGGTGAGCGCACAGGGAGCCTAAAAATGAACTAACTATATGATTATTAATTGGAGCCTATTTTGATTCAGTATTCCACGCTGCATATCGTCACGGGTCCTCAGTGGGGTTGTGTCTGCGTATCGGCGTGTTGAATTGGGGGCTGCGGCAGCAGTCTGGAAGGCTCTGCCGTGTGGAGCGCTGCTCGCTACCCGCGCATCGGCATACCAATGAGTGGGGTTAAGAAGGCACCGCTCCTCACGGAGACACCGTTCCTTCAGCAGACCCAATACGCCAAGTCTCCACGGACCTATTTCCAAAAGCTGCTCCTAATGTGGGCCTGTGTCAATCACCCCCACAGACAGTTCCTCCCTCGCTCCCTCTCCAGTCCATATGAAATAGTCATACATTAGGAACCAGGGGAGTACACCTCGCTGTCTAGAAGTCCTCATGTATTCTAATGCTATTCAAAAGCTGTGGGTAGTTAAGTGAAAGACAGCTGCTGGTTGTTGCATCCATTCCTTCTTTTTTGGCTTTCAAAGAGTCGGATTTCGACATGCAAGATTTGGGCTGTCTTTTGTCTCTGTTTGTTTGTTTATGAAGAGTCATACTGTGCAGGCAAGAAGAGACTTTAACAGGAAAGACGTCGTTCTGTCAGCGAGCGGACGGGGGCTAGATATTGGATCTCGCCGTGACATGTTTATGTGACAACATCATTTGACAGCTTTGACACTCCATAGACAAACACCTTCAAATGGCTGAGCAGTATACCCACTCAAAAAATATAGGGATACCTTTTTGTTGCCAAATGTACACTAAATTGATGGGATAATGTTGTGTGTGTGTGTGTGTGTGTCTGTGTGTGTGTGTGTGTGTGTGTCTGTGTTTGTTTTCAACAGAATGGGGCTTTGTGTGCATTTCAAACATCATCAGGACTACAAGCCCAAACTTGTAATGTTGCTTCACTGACTGCCACATTAAAACGTAGTGAAGAATATTGAAGAAGATATTCACCTGGAATAAAATTACCCCTTCAAACAGGTAATTAAACTTTAGGTTTGGGGCTTGTATTTTATTTTTATTTTAAATACAGATTGGTGCATTTAATATGTAAGAGCATTATACATTGTAAAATCATTAAGCGGTGGATGATACAAGTAAATAAAACATAAACCTAAAAAAGGCCATTAATAAACTTCACAATCTAGTAAGTAATAGGTGCTGTTAGTTATTTAGTCATAATTTAGTCCTGAGGAACGGACAAAAAAAATTCAGGAAAGCACTTAAATGGATGTTTAAATTATTATGTGGAGGGAAATGCAGAAAAAGGATAGCAAACAATAAAATATTATAAAGACATGGGCCCAATATCTTTTGTCCGTACATGTATACACTGTAGCGGCTTTTTAAAATATTTACTGGCAGTCAAAGCAATTTGTACAACAAGACACATTTACAAACACACTCAAACATCAACAAGTATTAATTTATCACAATTAAACCCGCACACACAGACACTTTTTTGCATCAGGGGAAATTTGGGGTTCTTTTCAGGGCCTTCAACAGATTGAACCAATAACTGATTCTAGTATTTCTCTGGCATGACTAAAACCTGCTTGGTATGGACTGTTTTCAGCCACATGTAGTCCATTATTGAATCATAAAAGCAGCAAGACAGTGTTGTGGGAGAAAATAAGAGTAGACTATAGTGCCCACATTCGATCTATATTTTTAACAACAATGAAGCTTCACTAATATAAAGCTCCAGAATCCACACATATTACTGCTAAGTAGGATAGATATGATGGAATGGGCTGCTGTTTATATAGAGCTTTACTGATCTTACTGACCACTCAAAGCATTTTACTCTTAAAGCTGTATTTACCTTTACACATATACAGCACTTTATTCTATGCATTTACCTACCTTTGGATCCACACCTGGTCAGTTTAAAATGACAAAATCTGGCATACGTGTCTTTGGACTATGAGAGGAAGCAGGAATACTAGGAGGAAATCCATGCAGTCACAGGAAAAATATGAAAAACTTTGGGGAATAATATTGAAAGAGCTTTAAAACATAAGAACAACATAAGAACTTGAACTGAAAAAGTTGACAAAGTAAAGAGGATGATCCCGTCTATCCTGTACTGACTCCTGATTTATCCCGGGGTCTTACATTTCTACAACTAACACATTATCCCGCTGTATGGAGTCACGCTGCGAAGCCACAGAGGCAGCTGCTAAGGTTCTCTGCTACCAAGGATCCAATCTCCTCTGGGGTCAGAGTACAGAGGGTTTCCATGGCTGGTCCAATAACACCATGCTTGGTTGAGTGCGGCCCACGCTGGGCCAGAGGTATAGTCACAAGTCCACAGGACGTGGGGTAGGATGAGTAAACCACAGGGATCTGACTGGATTTATTCTCCTGCCAGCATCTTTTTTGGTCAACAGTAAACCTATTGTACAGTTTCAATGCGTTATAAGCAGCAATGTGACAAAAAGAGACAGGAAATAAAGACAGGTAGAGAGAGGATGGTGCTAATAGATAGAGTCTGACAATGACTTTTTTATTTCGTCTTTTTTTTTTTCCAATTCTTTGTAAAACAGCAGGGAAAAAAAATCAACCACAACAGTAAATGTATCGAGGGCCTTCAAGCAGAAAATTATGAACACTTTGTGAATAGTTTTTGTGCACATTTCCTCATGTACAACTTATCTCAGAAGTTAGTTGAGCATAAGTGAAAAGAAGCGGATAAACCAATTAATTGTAAAGATGTGCTATGTAGAGAATGCGGATTCTTTTGAATAGATTCGTTTAAGATACAATGCTGAAGGCTGTTCCTTTGAGAGTATCGTTCTACTCAAAAAATTTACTGGAGTATGCAGCTGGAAAAATTAAACGGCTCCCATTCATTGTTATGATGTGAAATTAAGTTTTAGTGCATTGACAGTGAAATGAGACATTGGGCTGGCGCTAATTCATCTAGTTATAGCGGGACAAACATATCTTTACATGAGAGAATATTTGATAGCATAAAAAAGAAGGGTCACGAGAAGACTGTAAAATGTTGCCTTTGAAGAAATTGCTTTGAAAAGTCGTTTCTTTAAGGTGTCAAATCCTGAAATACCTACACAAAGTGTCAGGAGAAACTTTGTTATTTCTCAGTTCCACAACAATTTAGACAATGGTTTGTAGGAAACTGTCAGACTTTAGCTAACTTCTGTCTTCACCTTCACCTGTTCTGCTGCTGTTTGCTTTTACTTTATATAAATATTGGTGGCTTCCTGCTGGCTTCCATAAAAGACAGTTAATCAGATTTTACCTTCATCTGGTAGTTAGTAATATTCAGATAATACACACGTTATTTTGGACTTGATCTCTTTTATTATTATTATTATCATAGTTAGACACTGCAGAGGAAAGTGTAAAGGACTTTCTGGGGGAGGGGTTGGATAGGTTTTTACCTGAATGTATGCTTTACTTCAGCTGCACAGTTTCCCAGAAAATTAGAGCGATTTAAATTTTGTTTAAAAAGGATCTGGTATCATTAGAAGTCACGGTTCCTATTCTGCAATAGTCATATGCATGCCTCTCAAATTGCTTCTTGATTTTGAATCTTCCACGTAACATAATAAAGTGAGGCAACAGTAATCCCTGAGTTAACGTAGGTTTTGCACTTTTCTTTTTTAAATTTTTAGACATAAATCTAGAAAAAGTGCAAGTGAGAAATACAACATTTTTTTCATCAGTCACCCTCACAAGACAAATCATTTTCCTATAGTCCTTCATTTGAATTTAAAGTTAAGTCTTTTTTCAGATATGCACATTGTCAGGAAAATCAATTCCCATAATAAGACCTTGAATTCCATCAAATAAGAAACAAGCCTTTCTTCTCAGTATTGGGCACAGTTACCATATACCATGAGGTCCAGTGGAGGAATTCATCATTACTGTGTGAAGCCTGATGGTTAGTGTGCTTTTAAAATTAATGACAGAAGCACTCTGACTTTTAGTCCATCTAAAATTTTCATTAAATTTCATTATTCAGCTGTCTCTGTGGCTCTGAATTAATAAACTCTAGGTATCATTCCATGAATTCATATTACATTTGAGACGGATGGACTCAGGTATGCAGCATTTTTTCCCCTTTTACAATATCCTAAAAACATACAATTAAAAGTAAGTAAGTTCAAAGCACTTTCTTCAATGTGCAGCTTTGGTTCTTGCTTTTAAAATAGAACGTAAAGATAGAGCTGCTGCCTAGTAAGACGATCTCTCTTATAAAGAAAGACAGGCACATGGTCAGGGGCTATTTTTGTGAATGCAGAAATCAGTGGTTCAAACATATATCAGTTAGCTGGAAAAATCTCTCTTTTTACTGACACTGTATCTGCATAAAACCCAAATATCTCTTAATGGCAGTGTCGTTAACTATTTTCATCTATACAACCTGATTTCCAAAGTACTCTATATGAAGGACAAATGGACAATACTCCTTTTTAATTTGTGACAGTATACTGAAATAACATCACAGTGCTGTACAGATGCCGACAAAGTAGCAATTAACTGAAACCACTTAAATTTAGGAGGTGATAAGCAACTGCAGGAGAAGGGAAATTATTTTCCAAAGCGAACATTTAGGCTCAGCAAATCCTTCCTAGATAAAACAGTGTAACTGGCAAGAGTCAGACTCATGAATACAGATTTATTACCCACGAAACAGTTTCTGACAGACATGTAGGGCATCTCTGCTTTTTTGTCATGTTTCTTGTTTTTATTTCCTTACATAAAACATCTGTATTGTTAGAAGCTTTCACATATCCTGTGTTTGAATCCAGAAATCTAAAAGTATCCCCAGTTAATGTGGAGAATTTGCATTGTGTTCCATTTGACTCTGAAGAGCAGATTCCTGCTGTGTTTAGGGTCCACATTTGTTTACCCTATATGATGGCACTGGGGTTAAAGCTCCCTCTGGCTCTATAGACAGGCAGAGGTGGAAGGCGGTGTTAATAGCACAGCCGCCGACAGTTTTTCTTCAACAAACTCTTTAAGAGATTTTACATTACAACACGCCAAAGAAGAAAGCATCAATATCAAGCCACCTCTCTCAGGCTCTGAACCTTCCACCTTAAACTCACAGCAGACATGGATGTAAAGTTTGAGCACGTCAGCATAACAATGTACAGATAAGAAAGAAGCAGAAGCTTTTGAAAAAAGAAAGGAGGTTCCATTTCCGCGGAAAAAGAAGGAAGGAAAACTAGGCTTGGGGTGGATTTGGGCAGTCAAGTCAATGTTCCCATCTGGTAAGAAGTGTACTCACAGAACACTTGTCAACACTTCAGGTGAGAAAAGTCATTAACTGCATTCAAAGATAGTCTTTTATCTGTTCCCCCTGGAAGTAAACTCTGTGGTCCTGCTTTCCTGAATGAATGGATTGCTGCCAGATCTTTATTTCTCTTTGCTTTTTCCATCTCGTTTCTCTTCACTTTGTCTTCTTTTCAAAACTAAATTAAAATGCAGATATGTCAATAGTTATTTACGGGACACTGCAAAAAATGATCATGGGTTGGAAAAGATTACATCTAGTTTATCTTTTTCTCAAAAAATTAGTGAGTTTTTAATATTTTCCACTTTAATTTAGAAACAGAATGCAACTGCATCTGCTTTACCTGGAGTGGAAAAATGCTTGCTCCACATTGTGTTGATTATATTGTTTGGTCCTTGTTAATGTTTTCTCAAAACATATCGGTTTTTAATCATGTGCCTGATCAATGGATTGCCAATGTGCTCTTGCAGCTCTTTCTCTGTGTCAGAGGGTACGCATGGGAAGAGGTAGTTTTAGACAACGAAATTCCATGTGTCCTCAGTGGGGAGGCATTTTTGGAAAAATAAAACATAACGGACCTCAGCTAGTTTTTGGAGACTCAAAAACAAATTTGTTGTGGGTGGCCAAGAATTCTGCCTCCACAGCATGCAGAATGTTTCCATTCCACATGCTGGGAGGATCACTTTGTCCACCCTCTTTTTAAAAGTTAGGAAAACAACAAAAGATCCACTCATTGCTGTGCTTTAAATAACACTAATAAATGCTGGTATGCAAAATAAAACATAAATCCCATGCAAAGCAATGCTAACGTACTATCATAGGGATGCCTGAATAATGTCTCCATTACACACTTGCATGGAGAAGAAAAATCAAACATAAACAGTAAGTAACGTCTAATATTTCAGAGCTACCCAATAAGTTTCTAATTATTTATCATACAATATTCTGAATTCATATCAAGCTGATTAACACAAATAATACCCAGCAAATTATTACTCATCTCAACCATCTTACACTTAAACAGAGGCAGTGAAAATATTTTTGTCTTTATTGCAGTGCCATATTAATGCAGGTACATTAGATTGCATTGCATTTTATGTATGTCTCCATTTGTTGGTCTGCATTGGAGTAATTTCCTTTGGTTGCCTGTGAATTCTCATATGCAGAATTGAATAGAATATGAATGATAACTTATAGTCGGTTTGCCATAGAAAACCCATACGGGGGCCCCAAAGGGCAAAACTGTTGTTGGCCATGTGTGAGCAAACCTACCCATTACCATTGTGGGTCCACACAGGTGTCTTCGCTGACACATAATTTATAATACTGTGATTACACCATAGAAGATTTTTACAATCAAAGAATCAAAAGATCAGTAAAAGGAAGTGAAACTGCATCTTACATATACACTAATATACTGCAAAAGAACTCAGGAAGTTAAAGTTCAATTCAATTCAATTTCTATTCAGTATCATTTATATAGCACCTAATCACAACAACAGTCATCTCAGGGTGCTTTATATTGTGAGGTAAAGATACTATAATAATAGATAGAAAACCCCAACAATCAGATGACCCCTCATGAACAAGCACTTGGAAATAGTGAGAAGGAATTACCCATCAATCAAAACTTCCTTTTAAAAGGAAGAAATGTTTGGCAGAACCTGGCTCAGGGAGGGGCAGCTATGTGCTCCAACCAGCTGGGGTGATGGGAGGAAGACAAGACAAAAGAAACACTGTTTTAAGCCTAATATTAAAAGTAGAGAGAGTGTCTGTCTCCCAGTTCCAAACTGGGAGCTGTTTCCACAGAAGAAGGTCCTGAAACCCGAAGGCTCTGTCTCACATTCTACTTTTAAATATCCTAGAAGTTATCAGGCCACATTCGATTTTCTAAGACAAACTCATTTGACAGTATTTGAGTTTGGTACCCCACTGGGGCCCATCTGTGCCCTATATTTTAAGTCATTTTACCCTAGTGGAGCTTGTTGTAGGCTGCCCATCCTGCGCCATGTGGATCTGTCCACATTGCCTCAATGGGTCCGAAGAGCGCATGTTTGCTGGGAAGGTTATGGAAAGAAATTTGAGACTGCATCATTGTAAAGATTTTTGCAGCAGTTTTCAACCCACAGTGTGCCGTTGCCTTTTTTTGGTACATTGCTATTTTAATGTAATATTTTAGGTAATAGTCAAAAACTCAATGCTGTAACTTTAACTACTCATAAACACTCACAATAATATTTATTCAGAAACAGGGTACATTTTTAGTTAGTTTGTTTGTTAGTTAGTTTTAGAATGTTAGTTTTAAAAATGATCTCTCTGAGACCTGTGCAGTGAGGCATGGGGTCACTCAGGGCTCTGTACTTGGACCCTGGCTGTTTTCTATGCATCTGCTGCCTCTTGGTGTTCTTTTAAGTTCTTTTAATGTAACCTTTCATTGTAACTCTGATGACCTGCAGCTTTATGTTCCTCTAACCATTGGAAATTGTGCTGAAGTCTCTAAACTAGAATCTTGTCTATCTGGAATTAGGGGCTGGTTATCAGATAATTTCTTGCTCCTAAATACTGATAAGACAGAGTTGATGGTCATTGGACCACAAAAATTTCAGCACTTGTCCCAAAATGTCATCTTGAAAATTGATGACTATGTCATAAATTGCAGTGACAAGATAAAAATCTTGGGCGTGTGGTTCGACATGGTGCTCTCCTTCGAGTCTCATGTAAACGAGATAACAAAGACCGCCTTTTATCATTTAAGGAACATAGCCAAAATCAGACAAATTTTGTCAAGCGACACTGCAGAGGTTCTTGTCCATGCATTTGTGTCTTCACGTATTGATTATTGTAATGCTCTTCTTTCTGGGCTACCAAAGAAAGGTTTTGGAGGTCTACAGATGGTGCAAAAGGCAGCTGCTCGCATTTTAACAAGAACTGAGAAATTTGAGCACATTACCCCGGTACTGAGATCTATTCATTGGCTATCTTGTCAGGTTCGAGCAGATTTTATGGTCTTGTGGCTCACCTACAAGGCTTTAAATGGATTGGCACCTTCATACTTCTCTGACCTTTTACACCTTTATGTTCCATCCCGTGCTCTACGATCTCAGGACTCTGGCCTTCTAAAGGTTCCTACAGCCAGAAAAAAGACAACTGGAGAGCGTGCTTTTTCTTTTTGTGCCCCATTCTTTTGGAACAACCTTTCTTTTTTGTCAAAACTTGCCAGTAAGAAGAAAGTAGGCCTTTAAAAGAAGGTGTCTTAAAAATGTAGGTGCTAAAAAGGACTTGTTCAGACTGTGAAGGGACTGAGAAGCTGCATAAAAGACATCGATACACTGTAAAAAAAAAATGTAATATAGAAGTATTTTACAGTTTTGTACTGTTCTTCTAGAATATCATTAAATTCACATATATAGACTGTGATTTTACATTTCAAATGTAAATTAACGTAAAATTCCTGTAAATGTAATAAAACATAATTTTCTTGTTTACTAAATGTATC